>NW_004955502.1:5317503-5379774 GCF_000276665.1 Chinchilla lanigera
ATATATATATATGGAACTGGTAGCTATATAGAGTAAAAATACTGGTAGGAACTTATATGAACAAGATACTGAGGATACAGTTGCCAACCACTAAAGAGACCTCTCCATCTGGACTCAAGTGTAAGACAAAAAGAGGCTTCAGGAATCCAGCCTTGGTGTACAATTTGTAATTTAGTAAGTGTTTCAATTACCCTCAGGCACCTGTATGTCTACAGGTAATGAAAGAGCCATAGCTCTCTGTAATTCTGTGTTTTGAATCCTCTGAACTTTAATTCTTTTCTTGTGTGGTGCAATAACGTGTGTACCACAGCCAATGGCTACTCAAGGGATTCTTATTGTTGAATCATCTGGGACTCAGTAGTTGGAAATGGAAGGGAAAATTGCTTTTAGGATGGTGAGGATGAGCCCTGATGTCAGGATATAGCCTTATGAATGGTCCACTTGATAACTCTGTTACTGCGCTGAACTTTCAATTAGGTTTTCTACAGTCCGTGATTGAAATCGCCACTGTAACAGGAGCTATGCAGGTAAAGATTAATGAGCTGCCTGGAGACGTGATCCTCAGAGATATCCTTAATCTTATGTTCCTGACCCAATCTATACAGATCTCTCCCACAGTGCAATTAAAATCATTAAATAACACATACCAGGAAAAAGAAAGGAGAACACATTGTATATGCAGATTTCCACAAAACACAGCCTGCGTATCGAGTGCTTGCCTTTTCTTTTCCCTGCTCAATAATGATTAGTGAAGTCATGTGTAGAAAATATTTGCAGCATGCAAAATTTCTGAAGATGTTGCTAAATCAAAAATGGATGCAAACAATGTGGGGTTTGCAAAGTTTCAATTAATTCAACCAGAAGAACGACTATTTGCATTGATGTGACAGGATCTCTAAATGAATACTTTTAAATTGTGATAGGACAGTCTAACTAAGTCACTAAATAAACCATTTCAGGCTACAACATTCTGAGCAATGAAGTCATATTTAGAATTGTACCAGGTATTCTATTCTTCAGTCACTGAGTATCTTCTTTGTATAAAGCCTTTTTTGGTTAATACATAAGTATTTACTTGTCTATTTACTAGTTGACTTTGTATACTATGGTATTTCTTGGTAATACATGACAATTGACCATCATTCTGATTCAGCCTTACTAACATTCAAAGTTCTCTTATGCAATATGAGTAACACAATTTCTCCAAATAATCTCATTTTAACAAGTTCCTTCTACTGAGTCTGTGCTGAAGACTGCCCTAGAAAGAGCATCTCTGAGGCAAGATGCAAATGGAAGTCACATAGAAGTGTTAGAAAAGAAGATTTAGATGACATTTTAGTGTTGAAACAAAATATGATCAAAACATGAGTGTCTGAATTAAAAATAAACACATGATTACAGTAGATGATACATTGTCATTAAACTCCTTCAAAATACTTATTGCTTTGAACACACCTTCACTAACATTCTTGTTACTTTCTTTTTTTTTTGGTTTTTCTCCAGTACCGGGAACTGAACTCACGACCTTGCACTTGCCAGGCAGGCGCTTTGCCGCTGAGCTAAATCCCCAGCCCCCTCTTGTTACTTTCTGATGCAGGTCTAGAATTCATCTTCCATGATTGTCTTTTCATGGTTACCTGAATGTCTGGAACTGTTTCAAAATGTTTATGGCAATTTCTGTCAATTAAAGACATCAGAATGTGTCCTTATCCACTTTATTCACTAGATCTGGCAGAGTGAAGCTTCTACCTCTTCTCCAAAGTCAAAATGACCATGAAAGGTCACCACTTCCCATACTTTCAGAACTTAAAGGCAGCCACAGCAGCCCAACTAAAGGTTCTCAGTGAGATGACTTCCCCCACTGCCTCAGAAAATGGCAAGAACGGTGGGCTCAGTGTGTGTGAGGAGACGGAGTACTTGGTGGTGTGTTAATGACAATGTGTCTTTTCTTGTAATGTTTTTCTTAAAGTATTTTCCAAACCATGTATATCTGCTTAGGATAGAGAAAAGATATTGTAAGTACAACAAGAACAGGGCCAGTTCTCTGGTAATTGATTCATAAATGAAATGCAATTTGATCAGTTGCCCAAAAGAACTGTTTTTGAGAGTTTTGACAAAATGATTCAAGATGTATATTGAGAAATGAATGTCTGTGAAGAGCTATGGCAGGAGCTAACATACAGGTAGAGGTGGTTGTGCTTCTAGACATTACAAAGCAGGAGTGACTAAAGTAGAGTTGAATGAACAAGCCTGCAGAAAAGTAGAGCTGTCTCAAACCTTAGGTCGAAGTGTAGAATAGCATCATGAATGTACAGAAAAAGTTGCCTATATAACTGATGCTGTCAAAAAACATGGTTTATGATCTGAAGAAAGGTAATATTGGATTTCTACACCACATGATATGTTCAAGTAAACCCTAAATGCATTAAAGTTACATCAGATAACAATGGTACCAGAAAACAAAAATGTAAGAGAATGTCTTTGTGACCCTGGGGTTGGGACCCAAAAACTTAATAATCTCACAGAAAGCCTCCAGATTACTGTGGAAAACACAAGCTTCAGAAGAACCTTAGCAAGGTTGAAAGAGCTAAGGTATTCATACACGCACAGCCAGCAATAATTTGTAAGTACTGCCCAATAGACATTAATTTCTAGACAGTGTGCACTTTCCAGAACTTTAGCAAAGTGAACGCCTACAGCCCAAGAGTAAACCACTGACCCAACAGCAAGTGTCTGTTATTGAAAACCAGTCTGTTGAGATGAAATGAAGAGGAAGTCTGAGGGGATGGCTGAACAGTAGCCCCATCGCTGCAGGTATTCATGGATACAATCAGGCTGCAATTGCTAATCCTTGCTCATAATATCATGAATAGATTTCAAAGTTAAGGTAGAATGGAAATGTTAAGCAATGATAAAGTTCTAAATGAAAATACATATAAAATAAAATACTGTATGGTTTCAACTCATACCAAGAAGAACAAAGGTACTAAAAAAAAAATGGAGGGATATATACAGGTTAACAAAGACAGCGTGTCACAGTCAAAATATATAATACATGCCTGAAAGAAAAATTGAAGTTCTCTGTATGTCAAAGAAACCGAAAACATAATGACAAAGCAGGAAAACACCACAAAGGAACTTAGTTCAATATAATTAATCCACTGAAAACACCCATAAACTACAAAAATGACTAAAACTGAGACAAAGTTGCAAGTGTGTCATTTGCAACATGTAAAATCATGAATAAGTTTATAAAAGCTTGAAAATTGTTTAGCCCCTTAGCAATTAAAGGAAGATAAAGGAGGATTTTTTTTTAAATTAGTAAATACTTAAATAGTCAATAATCATTGTTGCCAAGGATTTTGGTGATAATAGTTTGCCACGTTTCTAGAAAACAAAAAATGTTTTAATTTTTTTATTTTAAAGAGAAAAAACCAAAATTTCAAAACAAGACAATAGGAGAGTAACAATGGTTAATACAATGCATTTTGTTGCCTTAAATTAATTACTCAGAGTATAGATATCAGCATTTAATTGTCCAAACAATATTAGCACAAATCTTTCTTTTCAATGAACTAAGAGAAATTAGTAGTATAATTATTTTAACTATTACATATATATATATAATTATTACTTTGCTTTTCCCTTCCTTCTTTTCTCCTTTCTCCCATACCAGTTTCTCTTCCTTTTGAACAGCTTCTTCCAGTTTTTCAATACCTACTGTTCATTTTGTATCTTATTTACTCTTTCAGCTTCTCATACTAGGGAGACAACATGATAATTGCACATATGTGTCTGATTTACTTTGCTTATGAGTATGGTCTCAAGTTGCAACCATTTAACTATAAAAGTCTCCAGTTTATCCTTCTTTGTGATTGAGTAGTATTCCATTGTCTAAAAAGACCACAGCTTTTTTGTCCATTCCTTCAAGATCTAGCTATTACAAATTGTGCTGCTATAAGCATGAGTGCACATGTATCACTGTGGTACAATGTCAAAAAATAAATTTTAAGAACCTGAAAAATGTATTCTTTCACTCAGTAATTTTAGCTTTAGAAGTTATTTTAATGGAAAAAAGCATACAAGAAGCTCATTTAATAGCAAAGCATAAGGGCATGGTGAGGTAAATTTGGTTCCTCACGGATGTTGCTGGTTCCTCATCATCTGTGAAGTAGAGGAAGAGTTGGCCAAAGCCTTTCTTCTGCCCCACCCCAGTGTGGCTTCCTCTGGGTGTATAATTTTACCTGTCATTTACTGAAGAGCTTCTTGCCAATTTCTGCTAAGCACTAGATTCCACCTTAGTTGTGGTGATGAAAAGTCAAGAGAAATGCATTCAGTATTCTCACGCAGCTTCTTTCCTGGTGTCTGAGAAAAACAAGATGCACTAACCTGAACATGTATGTTGGTATGACTATGCCATAGCACGGTGACCGCCCTGAGGGACAGGACAGGCCATGTGACAAAGGAGATGAGGGCAGCAGCAGCTTCGGTTAGGGCACAAAACAGGATCCCTGGAATAACTGTGAGCTGAAACCCAGGCTGAGAGGTAACATGACGTTCTTCTCTCCACATGAATTCAAAGCAGAGTTTGATAAAATCAGTGTTTATGTATTCAAAAAGCCCACAGTGATTCCTGCGACAGCTTCAGCTCATCTATTTTATATTTACATGTTGTATGAATGTATCACATTAAAAATGAAAATCAAGCATTCTTCATAATGCCTTTTGGGAGCAACTTTTTACTGTTTGAAATAATCCATGGAATTTAAAGTTTGAGTAACAGTCAAATTCTTAATTCTGCCAATGGTTAGTAGTCTGGTCTTGCTCAGAGATTTACATTCTGTTTTCTTGTTTATTTCTGAAAAAGAGATACAATAATCTCTCCATGTTGTGGGTAGCATGTGCTCTCCACAGATGTCCTTCAAGCCTGAGAATACGTTATGCCACATGGATGAAGGAAATGTAGATTGCAGATAGAAATAAGGTTTTAATAACCAACCTGAACACATGGGGATTATTCCAAGTCACAAAGGCAAGTTCAGTCTTCACAAGGACCACTCAGAGGAGAAGAGAGGAAGAGCTGTGACCGCGGAAGCAAGTTGGGGTGATGAAATGCATGGATTTAACCTTTGCTTTCTTGCTTAAAAAACAGAGGTAGACTGTGACCACAGCAATGCCACGAATGAGAAAAAGCAAAACATAGTTTCCCCTTGACATATTCAGAAGAGAAACAGCCTGGGCAACTTGGGTTTTAGCCCATTGAAACCAGCATTATATTTCTGCCTTACAGAACTGTAAGTTTATGTAAAGTAATCACGGAGTTCACAAACTCTGCTGTTCATGAACAATCCAGTTTGCAAACAAGTGTTTCGCAAAATTGTTTCAGGGTTCACGAACTCCATGTCAGGTGATGAGCATGACTGTGGCCATCTCCTCTGCATGAACACAGACATTTCCATCACACCCAGAACTGTGGAGCAAATTAAGTTCAAACTGACGTGCCACTGTATTTATATATTTTGAATCAATAAGTTAGTGGTTTTCTTCTACAGTATCTATGGGACACTTTTTGTTATACTGTCTAACTATAGGATTTTTTGTAAGGGCCAAATCAGGTAACTTATTGAACTATATTGGAAAGTATCTTAGGATATTTTAGTATTTCAGTAATGTAATAATTATGTTAGAGCATTAAGCTTAAAATACATATCTTGTAGCATTCAAGGGGGGTGGCAGAACGAAATATGTGTACGTATTCCATCTATTTGGGGATTTCAGGTAGATTCCACTGAGCTTCCCATTAGAGTAACGCTGAGTGACACTGTGTGTAGAACTGACCCTATCTTCCACAGTCCTCCTATGCTGGGAGAGTTATTCGTTCTCTCAACCAGAACTCAAGTGAAGAAAATCAGTAATAATAGGCTTTCACAAGAAGTTTACTTTGGTAAGGTAGTTAACTTGTTTTAACTTCTTGATGTAATTCTTGTCTGGATATGGTGCATGGAACTTCTTTAGCTATGAGCCAAAGGATGAAGCCAATATGATTCTTGGCAGAACAGAAATAGGAAAAACCTGAGAACTCAAAGTTTTTGCTTAGCAACAGAGTCAACCAACTCCCAGGAATGTCATTTAGTAAATGTCTTTAGTATTTGAGCCAGTTTGCAGCTAAAAGCATCTTTACTGAAATTACTGCCAAAGCCATCTGGCTTTTGTGATTGTCCACAAAGCAACTTCCTACAGAGTCCTTCTGACTACAAATTGGCTATCCATTTGCCATCTCTGGCATTACCCTTAGCCAGTGTTTACTGGTTTTACTGTGCAGGTGAGGAAAAAGCAATCCACAGTTTTGAAAAACCACTGGACATGGCCCTCACTGTCTGCTGGCAGACTCAATTGTGTTTACAATATATATTTATGGGTAGATTGGTACATTTTTAAATTGCTAAGGTAACTCAGAAGTTCTTCCAAGGTCAATTGTAAAAGAGATACACATTCACATAACAATATCATGTTTATAGTGGTGTTTCAAAGAGTGTTTTAGTGTAATGGGAAATATGGCTTTTTTTTTAATATGTCATATAGATTTGCAATTCTACTACCATGAAGCTTTAAACCAAATTCTATTATTTTTTTAATATTTAAGCCAAAATCAGTTCTTTCTTCATTCATAATTTATTACTAACAACCATAGAAATGCTAGCTACTGGGGGCAATTGAGCAGTCATACTGAAAAGAAAAAAAAGATAACTATCAAAAAAGAATATATATGATGAGAAAAAAATTTGGACTTCACAGAAAGATATAAATCTAGAGGTAGTGAAATAGCTATGTGTAAAACTTTGTTCTTCTGCACTCACTGAACTACTAGATTTTGGACAATTCTTTCACTGCTTCTGGGTGTTAATGGGCAGGTCTGTCTGAGGCACTGATTTCATTTCCTTTGGATATGTATCCAGTAGTGGGATTGGTGAATAAGTAGTCTACTTTTATATTTTGAAGGAACTTCCTCCCGTTTTTCACAATGCCTATCTTAGTTAAATTCTACTATCGAACAGAGCTGATGGCGCAGAAGTTGAGAGTAGAGCAGTGATTATTGGAGGTGGAAGAGTATACAGGGAAGAAGAGTTGGGGTGAGCTTGATCAGTGAGTACTAGTTATGTCAGCTAGGACTGAGATGTTCTGATGTGCTATTGTACCCCAGGATGACAAAAGGTAATGATAATACATTACATACTTTAAAAGCTGGGAAAAAAGAGTTGGATTACTTTCACTAAAGAGAAATGATAAGTCTTTGAGGAGATAGATATTTTTAAGCTGATTGAAATATTATGTGGTGTATATCTGCATCAAAATATCACCTCATAAGTTGTATAATTTTGTTTTTCTTTATAAACTAAAAAAAGTAAATTTAAAATAAAAAAACACCTGCTTCAGAGAATTCTTGTGATGATAAGGTAAGATAATTCACATATAATTCTAGGTTTATGATCTAGCATATATAATTAACCTGCAATAAATGCAAACTATTATTACTCACTTAGGTAACATATGAGTGATTGCATTTTAATATGTGAATAAAATATTCTTTTATGTGTGCTTATGAGATAAAACGTTACAATAAGAAACCAGAAGCATGGATTGTCAACCACACAAGCCTATATTTATAAACTGGTGAGTGCTTTAGATATGAAAGTCCAATCTGCCGTTTTATACTAAATACTGTGTGGCTTCAGGATGTAATAGTGTGAAGTCCAAGCATTAATTTAGAATCTACTACTTAAAGGACTTCATAGATAATTGTCTTATATAATAGGAATAAAAATCTGTTTCAAGGGATATTTACTAAGGTACAGACTTGTACCTCCAAAGGAAGCGTGTCCTAGCTTACTATGGTTTGCTTCCTCTCAGGTCCTCAGTTTCTGTCTCCATTAGCAGCCTTTCCTCTGGTTTCCTCTAAGGCTTCCTGGGGTACATTTCCAGACTGATCTATAGAGCCACAGTCTAATTGCACTCTCCTCAAAGCTCTGCTTCATTTTGGAAATGTGTAGCATCATTTTGATATCTCAAATCAGAAGCATGTTTCAAGTTTTTAGGACAAATAGCAGCATCATAAATATTTTATGAGTCCTGGACCTGGCCCCTCTGTGTGGTGTAGCAGGGCTGGTCTAGGCAAAGGGACCTGGTTCTGCTTAGTGAGAACTCACTGACAAAGAGGCAACCTGATACAACACAGGAGTGCTGTGGAGAATGAAGTCAAGTGCTCTAAGGACACAGAGAAGGAGCCAGGAGCTCTTTCTAGATGGTTATGAGGAAGTCCTGAGAATGCTGCACCAGGGGACATCTGCCCAAATCCAGTGACACACCAAAGGCCATGGAGGAGAAACTTCAAAGACCAAATGAAGAAGGAGATGACACTTTTCTCTGCTTCACTCTCTGCACTCCTGCTTCTTTCCCCCTAGCTCTGAGTTGGGCAAGCCCCAAATTAGATGTGGAGGTTAACTTCCCAGGGGTTTCTGCTAAAGAAGCATTAGGAAGCCCTTTCCTAATTAGAAGTTCAGGCTCAGTTCATGAATTTCTTTGAATGGAATTTCTTAGGCTATTTCCTAGGAGATTTCTTTGAACTAAATCTTTTAAAATGAAAATGTCCTGTGTAGGGGATTTGGCTTCCCATGCTAGTATTGACTCTGGAGTCCCATAGTTGGCCCAGGGCCTTTGGGCAGGTTGCTTAGCCTGTCTGTCTCAGCTCTTCATCAAAGTACAGAAAAGAGTGTGTGTTACTCAGAGCTGGGTGAGGATTATAAATATGAAACGCCAGGAGTACCTAGGGCACAGTGACTGCTCGGTGGCCTTTCTTATCATCACTCACATGATTTCTTGTCATTGAATTTATTCTTTGAGGAGAAAGAACAGGAAGAAAAGAAAAGTTTATGTCACAATGTTGCCTAAGACCATCCTGGGACAATCACTTATATTTATAAAAAGTAAAGATAATAAAGAGAACAATTATGACAGTTATTTTAAAATTCTTACTGATCTATTAGAAAGGTAATCAAATGGGAAAAATTTTGTCACATAGTTCACAATGAATCTTGTGACAGGGTCTGAGCATCTCTCTATCAAATGAATACTGATGCATAATAAATCTTCCAAGTGACAAGATAAAGGTCTTTATACTACAATTTCTGCATTTTCACAGTCAGTTACCTTTATGTTCTCTCAGGATTTTTACACTCTCCAGGGACCGTGAAGTATCAGAGTGATAATTCTGGTCCTCTGGGACTCCTGTGGATGAGAGACACCCCTCCCACTCACCACAGTCCCACCAACCACACTACCTTTCCACGAATCTGAGCTTTCTGTGGATGATTTTTCAGTATTTCAATGCAAAGGCAGAGATTTCAGCCACCTAAACCATTCCTGGACATGTGTTTTTAGCTAGCTAAGGCCAATTTTTTTTAGTAGGTGAGCATGCAGCTGCAACGATCTCTAGAAATATTGCATCCCAGAATAGCATGACATTTTGCAGTTCACTGAAGCCATGTGGCATTCTCAGCTGCTAAGGTCAGAAATTCAGTTATTGATTTGATCAACCTTGGCCTGACCCAATTGTTAACAATTTACACTAAGAAGGCAAATGGCTCTATTAAGCATTTTGTGTAACTGAATTGGTTCTCAAGCTCTTGAGCTATTATGTAAAACAGTTCAGAGATATAATATAGACTTACAATTCTAATAAAAATAACCTAAAAACAGTTAAAAATTTTCTCTTTTGTGGCAGTGATAGTCTTGGTAATTATGGAAATAAATAATATTTTGAGATACTTGTATATTAGATTACAGTTATTTTAAGGATGCTGAGAACTGGACAGTTTAATGTCATCTGCAAGAGCAGCCTCCTTAGCTATATGTTCAGTCAGCCTTTCTTGGAATGCTGACCATTCAATGGAACAAACAGAGCAAACGATGTCAGTCCACAAAATCCCTTCTTGAAGTAGCCATGAGGGGAGCTGCTGCTGAGCTGGGTGACACTGTTGACCGTACATTCCTTTCTCACTAGTAAGTTGCAGTAAGCCTTATGCATCCCTGTTAATGCCTGTTAGTGAGGCTTCATAAAGCTTACCTCTCCCCAAATCCATCTTCAAATATTTTCCTCGGTGTCTTAGAATCTTACACCACTGAGCCATCATGCCTGGCCTTGGATGAGACAGCTAAATTTTATTTAAAGTTTAAAAATTCACTCAGCAGAAACCTGGAAAAATTATGTTTAAATGAATTCCATATAAATATTTGTCTAGGCAGTTAATGCAACTAATATATCACTTTGTTATCTGTGTATTTTAGCAAGGCTCACAAGTCACCGAGTATCCCTAAGCAGTCTGTGATGGTGTTGGTCATCATGTTTATCAAGTCACTGAAATTGTTACCTAGAAAATAGTAAATGTTTAATAGCTAAGTTTTGAAATGTATTAAAATAAGTATTCAATAAGTTTTGAGTAATTCACTACTAAGTGTTCAGTATGGTACACTAGGGTACCAAGATGTTGGTGATCTCAAGCAGTAAGTACTTTAGCATAATGGAGCCCAGGGAATGAGTTCAAATTGTGCACAACTTGCACAAGAAATGTATCAGTCAGTGTTTCACTAGAGAAAGAGTTATAACCCAAGATATGCAAATATGTGAAAAATTACAAGATTGGCTTACAAGATGTTCACCCACAGAGTTGGATGAGGAAGCATGCAGAGTGTCTGCACAATGGAGACCAAAGTTCTCAGTCCAAGGTTTGGAGCTCACTGTAGTGTCCTTGAAAGTCCATGTCAGGAGGTCAATCGGTCTGTGACAGAAGCCAAAGAGTCCATGCTGGAAGACTGAAGAGTCTGCACAGAAAGTCTGAAGGGTCTGTGGTGGGAACTGTAGAGTCTGCACTGGAAACCAGGAGATGACGTCTAAGCTGAGGGGAGTACTGGAGCTTCTCCAAAGAAAAGAGGCAGATCTGTCCTTCCTCATTTCCTTCACACCATCCAGGCGACAAGCTGTCCCAGAGTTGGTCCTCTACACCCAAGGGTGTAGAATTGCTGAGCTGATTGATTTAAACTTCTGAACTTCTTGAGTTGACACAATCAACTATTACAAGAATCTGTCAATGACAGTGATCAAATTGGAAAAATGTAACTATAAGGAAAGAATACCCATAACAGAAGACAGAGAATATCTCTGATAGATCACACAGAGACTACAAATGGGTAAACATAACTTTGTGAGCATAATTTTGTAATAAATTAGAGAAGGAAACCACCTTACATTGTAAGTTTTGAAGAATTTACATCCTCAATCCAGCTAACTGTCCAGGTCCCCAGAATATTCTGAAATATGGAATTACTTATTTAATGAAATGGTCTTTTTCATCATTAAATTTCATCATCGATTTTTGAATGTAAGAATATTTTTTTTGAAGAACGCCTGCTGGTTTCCTTCTGTGATATTTCTCCCTCAAGGGCAAGTCAGATCTGCAAGTGTTTCACATAGAATGCAACCTGTAACATCTGAAGACAGCTGACATGTTCCTCTTCTGGTGTCACTTCTCCTGGGCCTTGCATCAGACTGTGTGTTTTCCTAAATCATCTGCCACCCTGGAAAATGAATTTTACTTTTTTTGGTCTGTTTTTCAAAATATATACTGTCATGCCCCGCAAGCAAGAATGCTGAACCCAGCATAATGTCCTCCTAATCATGCTATCTGAACAGGAGACTGATACTATCTTCTCCCCTGACACATATTTATATAAATCTATTGTCTTCATTATCATTTGGTCTGTTGTCCAAAATGGGAGTCTTAGAAGTAAAGATGATTGAACATTTTCCCCTGTTTTTTGTTCTACTAGATGAGCTGAATTAATTTTGTGGAAATTAGGAGTTCATATTCAGCTCAGATTCTTAATCTCCAGATAGTATTCTACATGCATTCCCAGTCTTCAACATAATTATTCAAACTCGGGAATGGGAGACTTGGATTGAATGCACACCTTTTGAAATTTAGAAGCAGGAATTTTAATAAGAAGTTAAGAAGAGAAAAATTGCAAGGAAAGTTTTTTTAGCCAGTCTTACAGGTAGAAGTTCACAAGGATCTTTTCAAATCGTAAATCCATGAATAGCAGTCAAAAAAAGGTGTCATGAAGAGTCCCAAAATGCATAAGCAATAAATTTAACACATTTGTCTAAGATTTTAGGTTCACCAGCCTAAAGAAAAAAACATTTCTTGGATTATTATTAATAATAAAAATGGTCTATCAGCTTTTGATTATTCTAATTCTCTCAATATTTCAAACTTTTCATGATTGCTTCATATTAGGCTTTCAGTTAGCAACATTAATATCCTGTTTTTTTGTACAAAATAAAGTGGAAAAACCATGGAAAAGTTTTTTGACCTGTGAATCAATAAATTTCCTCAAGATCTCCTCAATGAGTTATATCAGTGGTTGCTGTTATGCCACAGGTGGAACATTTTGATTTTGAACATGTTTGGATTCAGAGATGATGACTCCCTCCTTTTTGTAGGGAGGAAACAGCCAGGAATTTGTGAAATCAGTGAATATATATTGCCATCTTTGTGTTTGTTCCTCTTTGCCAGGATATTTTTCTCACACAGAGGTTTGGAATTCCTTAATACCTCATAATACTCTCATTTGCACAGCTGTCACCTCTTCAAGTGTTTAGCAAAAGGAGTTAGGATGCAGGCATAAAATGAGTTAAACCAGAAAAAAAAAATATTACTGATAAAATCTGGCAAACAGAAATAGATCATTTTTCAAATTCATATGCAGTGTTAAGGCTGCTAACTGCTTTCCACAGATTTCTAGTTCAGTTTTTTATCTTTAAAGAAAAAAGAATGAAAACATAGTAACAAACACACAGACATAAACAAAACATCATAAAAAAAAGCAATACAGAATTTTAGACAAGGTGATAGGAAGTTAACAATGGTTGTTGTATTATATATTGTTATCTTCAAATTGGTTACTCAGATAAACAAATGTAAGCATGTAAGATTGATCAAACAATTAAACATTAGCTGTTCCTTTCAATAGAGCAATATAAATTAGTAGTACATTTATTGTAGCTTTCTTGTGTATGCATCTGTACATATTTTTCTGCAGATTTCTAATCTTATAGAAACTGGTGATAAACCTGAAGGAGATTAAGGTCATGCATTGGCCCTATGGGTTTTCCTTCCCATTCTCAATGCAGTTAGAGGACGTGCAGACCTGTGGCTCTTACATTTGGATGTCTTTGCACTTAAAATGCAAACAAAATCTCAGCCATGGAAACTTAAATAGCCTTTGAGATGGGATATTAGAAAACAGCCTCTTCCCTTAGCCTGATGCTAAATTGGTGGTCTGTTGCTCAAACTTGACCTGTATGTGACTTTTTGTTGGGTTTGTAGTGATATTTAAAGAACCATAACTTCAGTAGTAGCAGTCACCAAACATGACCCTTCATGTATAAATAGCAGATTTCTCTCAGAGATGGGCTGATCTGGCAACACAGAATTCTCACTCTAGATGCAACTGTCTCCTGGAGCAGCAGAGGAGCTACAGATTTTCATGTGGATGGACCACTTAGCTGGTTATCTAATATACCTTGTGTATTTCTCTTACTCCCCTTTGTGTACATGCTGTGGTGAGAGAGAAAAGTCTATATAGCAAAGTCACTTATAGCCTACAATGACTATACCTACAAAAGGGGAATTTTTTGTTCAATTTTTAGGAGTACTAATTCTGGGGTCACCCAATCATAACTTTTATTTAGGGGTACAGACAACTTACATGTCTAATCTAGACCAATACAAGTGGTTCATCTCACTGCAACTGTTGCCAGTGATACTGCATTGCTATGCTCCCACTTGGGAAGATAAAGCCACAGAAGAGCATCTGCTCTAGAGGAAGGCAGAGGAGTCCAAAGGCTTTGTCAGCCCAGGAGAAAAGTCCAAATGTGGGTGAAAGATGTAGCCATAGGACAGAATTATTAGAACTATGAAGGAGTGGAAGCAGTGGGGTAGGAGATGGTAGCAACTGTGGTGATCAAGATAGATGAGAATAAGGAAGTGGTGGAACTCTTTAGGAATTTGTGCCCAAAAAATTCATAGACTTGTGGCAATTTAGCTGATGCCTAGATTGGGTTCCAGAGGCCCATCTGTCTGCTGAGGGACTCTGCCAGCTGAGCACCTGCATCAACAGACTGAAACTGGACCAGTCTCTTGGGTATGTGAGAGGAAAGGCAAGCAGGATAGGAAATGAGCCTTCCATGTCTTAATGTTCACACTTGCACGTTCAATCCAGTATTACCTGGTTTTTCATAAGTACATAGAAAAATTATTTCTTTTACTCTCTAGGAACTATTTTATTCCTGAGGTTTGTAAACCTAAGAATTATTTATAATATTTATAGTTCAACAAAATTATTTTGCCCATATGATTGAATTGTGGCAAAGGAATAAAAATAAATTCTTAATCATTCTTACTGGTAATACCAACAATACAAATAATCATACTTTGGAAAGAAGGTTCATGGTGTTATTTCATTCTCATAAAACAGCTGCAAAAAAATAAAGCTTACAGGGCTAATGAGTGACAAAACTTGGATTGTAATCAAACATGGTCAGATCCCCTCGCACCATAATCATATATGACAGAGGGGGTGTGGTACATGGATCCAGCCCAAGTCTGGTAATATTGTCAGCACACTGGGAAATGCTCAGATGTTTTATAGAGAAAGGGATATGGCACAAGTAATTCCATGGCTCGGTTATTTTTGTATCTATCTGTTAAATACCAAGTACAAATGTTCTCTTCTTAAAACATTTCAATGAGTAGCTACTTGTGGAATCATAATGATTTTAAAATAAAAATCTGTAAATGATAAGATTTTTTTTCTTTATGCAATTATCTTAGCATATTTCTTTTCTTGCTCAAGAGATCTGCCTAGGAGTTCCTGTGCAATTGTGGATAAAACTTGATGATGGTAAGCACTGTTATTTTATTTCTGATTTTTATTACCATAATTTGTAGAAGATTTATCTTCTTTGATGTGTTTATTGTAGTTTGTTCCTTTTTGTTGCTGAATAGTATTCCATGTTAGGGTGGTTTAAGCCTTTATCCATTAGTGGCCAGATTTTGGCCACTACATGTTTTTGTACAAATGTGCCTTTATTTCTTGTGTAACTTCAGGAATTCAGTTTCCAGCTAATATGCTACTTGTACGGATAGCTTACATTTAGAAGTTGCCAAACTGTTTCCAAATAACTGTAACATTTCACATTCTAACCAGCAATGTTCAACAGATGCAGTTCTTCTGCATTCTCAGTGTTATTTGGTATTGCCAGTAGTTTTTACTTTAGATATTCTGATCAACATGCACTGCTGTCTCATTATAATTTTAGTTTCTATTTCCCCAATGGCTAGTGATATTGAATATCATTTCCAGTGTTCTTCATTAATCCCATATCCTCTTTTGATAAAATGTCTTTTCAAGTCTAAGTGGATTATTTCCATTGTTAATCTTTGATCATTCCTTTTTATACCATAGACACTAGTCCTTCATTAGGTGTGTGGTTTGTACATTTCTCCCACTCCATAGCTTGTTTTTCATCCTCTTAATATGATCTTTCACAAGAGAAACTGTCAGTTTTGATGAGGTCTCTAGCTTAGTCACTTTCTCATCACTGAAACACAGTACCTGGCCCCCACAGGTAACAGAGGAGGGGTTTGTTTGGGATTGGGTTTTTAGTTGGTAG
The DNA here is from genome assembly GCF_000276665.1 of Chinchilla lanigera. Classification (NCBI taxonomy): domain Eukaryota; kingdom Metazoa; phylum Chordata; class Mammalia; order Rodentia; family Chinchillidae; genus Chinchilla; species Chinchilla lanigera. The sequence continues at coordinate 5,333,291 of NW_004955502.1, forward strand.
TTGTCCAGCTCCAAGGCAGGAAGGCAAGTTGGAAGGGCCTGGAAAGAGGAAGTGGCTCACCTCATGGTGGGCAGGAAGCAGAGTGAAGTAAAGAGCCACGAGAAGACATCTACTTTTCTGGATCAGCCCCCAGGGGCTCACCTCTTCCAACCCAACCCTAAGTCAGTGATAAGTCATGCACGTGCGACTTTGGGGGCCATTTTATATCTGCGTAACAGTCCAAGTTGCCTATTTCTTTCTTCTTCTGGATTGTACTTTTGGGGTACTCTGAGAACTCTGTCCAGTCCTAGATCTTGAAAATTTCTCCTCCTTTTAGCTGTAAGTTGTAGATTTCTACACTTACATTTTAATAATTTAAATGATTCATTTATCATTTATAATGTATGATTCATTTTCAGCTAATCTTTATACATGGTGTAAGATTTAGATCAAATCTAATTTATTGTTTTAATTGGTACCTGAGGACTTACCATAACTTTGATATTTATTTTCCAATTTTGTTTTTGTTTTTGTTTGCAGTACTGGTGTTTGAATGCAGGCCTTTATTCTAAGGAATAACCTAGACATTTTTTTTTTTATTTTTAAATTTGAGGCAAGGTCTCACTAAAGTGGTAATTTGCCAAGGTAGGCTGCAACTGGTAATGCTCCTACCTCAACCTCCCAGAGTGCTGTGATTATAAGTATGTGTCATCATGCTCTCAGCTTGATGTGTATTTTTATTAAAATGTTCTTATTTTCATTAAAATATAGTTATGTTTTATTTATAAACTTTTCTGTTGCTCATATAATGAATTAAGATTGATTCTTATATGTTTACCTTGTCTCCTCCTACCTCATACATTTATTTATTAATCCTAATAGTTTTAGTGGATTTCTCAGAGTTTTCTACATGCGAAATCATATTATCTGCCAGTAAATAACATCTGCCTTCATGTTTTCCAATCTGGATGTCCTTTTGTTCTCTTACTGCACAGACTAAATTATCCAGTACACAACAAACAGAAATAGTGAAAGTGAGAATACCCTTGCCTTCTCCTTGATTGTATGGGGAAAGTACACCGACTTTCACCATTAGAGGTGATAATTACTATTGACATTTGGGAAGAGCTTTTTGTCAGGTTAATCAAGTTCTCTTCTATTCAAAGTTTGTTCAGAATGTTTTCGTGGTTTCATTTGCGTTGTTTTTAAAGCTATGAACTGATGTTTTATTTTGTTAAATGCTTTCTCCATGTGATTGAGAAGATTAAGTCATTTATTTTTGCTCTGTAAACATACTATATTTTAAAATTTATCTTTCAATGTTGAGATATCTTGCATTCCTAAGATATGTCCTACTTGGTCTTGATAGTTTTTTTTATATGTTATTGGATTTGATTTACTAATACTTCATTAAGGATTTTTCTGTCCACATTTACTAGGATTAATTGTTATCTTCTGTGATTGTGATGTTTGTCTGGCTTAGGTATACAGATGATACCACTCTCATTGAGTGAACTCTACATGTTCCTATGCTTTCCTGAAGAGTTCATGGAATGTTTTATGATTTATTCTTTAAATTTTGCAAGACTGTCTCAGTGAAGCTAAATGTGACTGAACTTTTTCTTAGTAGAAAAAATTTTACTTGCTAATACAATTTAGTTACTCCTTTTCCAGCATTTTAGAGCACCCTAAACATTATGTACTGAGCTTGCATTCATTATGTTTTTAACTTGTATTTTCTAGTTTTTTTCTCCAACCACTATTTTGATTAGTCCATAATGATTATATAGATTAATGAGTTTCATTTTGGCAAATTCCTACACACACATAACATAATCTGTCCTTCTCTCTCCTGAAAATCTGTACATGTTTGTCTCACATGTCTTGTTGATGAAATAACTATTCAGGTATTTTTTCCACTTTTAATGTTTCTTATTTCTATATTTTGAGAATTTTTATGTATTCTAGATAAAAGTCCTTTATAAGAAATGTGCAGTGTTGATTTTTTTCAATCCCTGTCCTTTCTCTTTTTCTTACATCATTGCTCAGATATTGAGCATGTTCAAGGAAATAGTGAGAAAGGACAGATGTGTCTTCTTCCTGACCCTAGAAGAAAATGATGCATTTTATCATTGTTGTATATAATGTTACTGCAGAATTTTTATAACTGCCTTTTTATCAGATTAGATAAACATTTATTGATCTCTTTTCTGGCTTCTATATGAAAAGTCTTTTTGTAGGGGAGATAGATATGAAGGATCTCAGAATACATTTTGTCTTTCTTGCATGAATGCTTTCAATTTCTACTTCAGATTTCAATGGCAATTTCACTTCCTAAAGATTTTTGTGGTCCTTTCTTATAACTTTTTTATGGGATTCATGTAACGGATTCTATGAGAGACAGCAGCCATGAAAATTTCTGTTTCTCTGGAGTTTTCCTCTGTTCCACTAGCCTTCATGGAGTCCTTCAATTTAACTCTGTTGGCTATTGTGTGGTTGCCTCTACTCGATCCAAGCATGTGTCTGTATTTCTTGTATTTAGGTATTCACTGTCATTTCTTTTTATGTTTCCAAATATTGGTTTTTGGTGACCTCAACTCTAACAATATTGAAAGCATGTCATGAATTTGAAGGTAATCTGACTCTTATTATCAGCATGAAAACAACACTTTTTCTAGCTTCTGTATCTATAAACACAACTCAGCTGTTTGTATATATTTAATACCTACCATTTGGGGCTGCTTTCAGAACCATATCATTGGTTCAGTTACTTAGTTAAGTATACTACAAAACGATGGTCTGGTGTCCTACTTATTTATATATAAAGTCTTAGTTATGGTGTTATGGAAAACAATCTTCTTTTGCTTGATCATCTCAGCACAAATTTAGCTCAAACTTAGCTCCCAGATATCATCATAAGAATTTTAATATAAAAAGGATGTGTAAATGACAATTAAGAGACGAAAAGTCATATAAAAATTTGAGCATATAAAAATTCTTCTCCCAAATATATGGAAAAATATTTCATCTCAGTGTAAATTACAGTCACTTCGAACCAACATGTCCTCTGAACATGAGATCTCAGACAGAGTACAGGTTCTCCACATAGCTTGTTTGAAAGGGAAAGACTTAGCCCAAGCCCAGACTCCAGTTTCTGAATCTAAGCCCTGGGGTGGGATCCAGCATTCTAAGTTCCAACAAATCCTCCAGCTAGTTCTAATGCACACAACAGTTTGAGAATCATTTATCTAAACTATATTCTACAATAAAGACTATATTTAAATGCTTAACAAAAAGGTACAACCCAAGAGGAAAATTTGATTTTCAAATTGAAAGGACATTTTTCATAGCTCTACATCCAAGAATCTGACCTTGTGGTCAAGGGCTCATGGAACCCACCTACTGGGAACAGTCTAACTTGAACATATAGAAAAAAAGTCATATGCATTTCATGCTGAAACTTTACCTCTCTGCCTTAAACCTAGTATTGTCCCCTATTCTAACATCTAATGTCTACTTACTCCAGCACAGAGATTTCCTATGTGAGTTCCTGATTCTTTCCCCATTCTGATCTGATATTTGGTCTATATCCATAGTACCCTGAACGTGCTAGATCTTATCTCACCTGATACTCAGAAAGAAGACTGCCTTTGAATTCTGAAAGAACATCAAAACTCCCAAGTAACTAGCCTCAGTTGGTTAGGACTGCAGTTTTACACAATTTGTGGAGCTTCAGAACTACTTCAAACTAAACCTTAGAAGACTTTCTGTCTATAAAACTGGTACACACAGAGCTTTGGTTAGAGAATGTAACAAATGGGTATCTCAACTGAATACACTTTGCAGAGGCTACAAAGATGCACCAGATGTCTTATTTCTATTTTGCATGCTCATCTTGGATATGCCATGCAGAATTTCAGTTTGCTCATTCAGAACTAAAAGAACATACAGTCTAGAAAATTAGAACACCTGCGTATTAGCACTTCTCAGGCTTAATATTTTCAGCCAAACATAATTTACTTTTCAGTGAAAGTTATCAGTCAAATGGCTAAACTTTACACTAAGAAAAGAATTGTAACTTTATATGGTCAAAATCAGTAAATAAATGATCTGTGTTGAAGGTGCAACTCAGCTTCCCTAGATGTGCTCACTTCTTTGAGAATGACGGTTAAGTTACTTCTGTTTACTTTGCTCTATGAGAAATATTGCAAGCATGCTTTGGCAAACATATATCAGAACGTTCTCCACAAATATGGTTTTCATGAGCCATATGCAGGTGGACGAATAGTAAACTCCAAGATTAAACCAAATTGAGGTGGGATAGCTACAGCTTTAAATTTTAATTACTTTTCTAAAACTCATTTGGAAAAATAATTGTGGTGGAATGAGTCAAAAGGTGAGAGAGGGGGCTGGGGATTTAGCTCAGCGGCAAAAGCGCCTGCCTGGCAAGCGCAACGTCGTGAGTTCGGTTCCCGGTACCGGAGAAAAACCAAAAAAAAAAAAAGGTGAGAGAGAAAAAGAAAAACAATATGACCAAGAAAATATTTTGACGGTGAGTACAATAATGTTCTTTACTGAAATAAGCAGTGGAAAAAGTCTACACAGTCCTCCCTTGAGTATTTAGATGCAAGTTACTGTTTTCTTTTAAAAGCAGAGTACATTTTATTATTAGGGATTTTCTTTTACTTCCAGCCTGTAAGAGGAACTGTGTAGAAAATATACATCTAAAAGAGTATAATCAAGACCATTGCCTATACAATGGACTGTCTAGCCACTGGAATTTCATTGCACTCAGAGGAACTCTAAAATAAATCTCTAATCAACTTATTCTGATTCATAAAGTTATTAATGTCTATTGACTTCCTTCCTCTTTGTCTGGGAGAGAGTAACACAGAAATTCTTCCTAATTTCCTTGTCTCCAGTAATGTAACCAAATATGTATTAACAGTCCTTAAAAATATACCCAAGTAATTAAATTCATAGATCACATACCATTTAAAATTATTCCCCTGCCTGAAATCACTGCATAAAATTTGCCTCAGTATTGTGTGAGTCATCATTGCCAAAACAAAATGTCTTGGATAAATATTCAGAGATCTTCAATTTAGGATAAAATAGGGGTAATACAAATCATTTATTGTCTTACTTGATTCTATAGACATCTTACTGAAAGTTTTATAGGATTTATAAACCTTGCTCTCTTGAAAACAAACAAATACTGCACATTCAAGGGCACCCATGAGCTTTTGAGCACAGCAGATTTTGGTGTCCATTGTTTGTGGTAGACCTGTAATTATTTACAATGATATCACTTCGGGGCTGGGGATTTAGCTCAGTGGCAAAAGCGCCTGCCTGGCAAGCACAAGGTCGTGAGTTCGGTTCCTGGTACCGGAGAAAAACAAAAAAAAAAACCAAAAAAACAAAAACAAACAAACAAAAAAAACAATGATATCACTTCTCTGAACAGTAGACGATGTTTAATTTCCCGCTCTGAGTCACATACTACATATGAATGGCTATATAAACAACAAGAGCAGTTGAATTAGAAATTAAAATTCTACATAACAAAAGCAGAATACATATTTTAAGGAATAGGATTTTTAGCAAATATGGACAACAAAACTTTGTGTAAGTAACAAAAGTTCCTACAAGAAGACCATTCCAATGGAATAACAAGAGATTCAGGTTTAGTGGGTTTTGTGTAGGATACCAAAGCAGAGCACAAGGACTGCTCACATGATCAATGGTGAGAAACTAGAAGAAGGTTGAGGAGACAATGAGACAGCACTTGCTGGAACAATATATGTAGTGAGTGCTAATTCTTAAAAACTCAGCAAGTAAAATAATGCTCCCAGTGTTACAAATAGGAGCCCAAAGTTAACTTTATAAAACCTGGAACAGGCATGAAAACTTCATAGACCTCATTCCAAAGTCATGTCTGGCTCTAAGTATTATCTACTACTGTGCACCATTGCTGGACAATGTCCTCAGCCCACCCCAGTGCAGGCAGACACTGGTAATGTCCAAACCAGTGCTTGGGTCCTATGCACCACAGCAACATGCCAGAAGGTAATTTTTCTAGTTGCTATAGAATGGTTTTGGATCTTTGCATGAGATGTACTCAAAAGATGTAGAACTGGAGAGAGAAAGTTATGGAATGAGGCTGTTTTTAGTTGTTACAAAGTTGGATGAAAGCGGTTCATACTAATTGCCATTAGATTGCAACCTCACTAATTGGGTCACATCAGTTGGCACTCTAGGGGTATAAAAGTCCACCATGCGTATACAATCAAACCCGTTTCTCAACCCCTAAACCTTAGAATTCTCCTTGACCAGTTTCTTGTTTCTCACATTCTTTATTCAATATCTCAGGAAGTCATTTTGGCTCTACCTCCAAAATATATCCAGAATGTGGCCATCTGTCCATCTTCACAGCCACAGCCATTTCCAGTCACCACCACCTTGATGGGGCAAGAGAGACTCCATTTTCTTTTTGTTACTCCACTTAAGAATATGCTGAAAGAAACTGTCAATGAGTCTTTGGTTGACCAGTATTGCATGTCTATATCTGTTTTCATGAGAAGCCATTTTGAAGATATCAATATATAATACAACCACCATTGTTAATTCCCTACCACTTTGTTTGTAACTCTGTATTGTCTGTATTGTGCTTGTGATATGTTGTAAAATGTTGAATGTCTGTTAATGTTTCCCTCCTTTTATCTTTAAAATAAAAAAAAAGAAGTCACTTGAATTCTCTTAAACTGCAGATGAACTCACTCCGTCTTCACCTCCCCCCCTTGTAGTTAGTCATCAACCAAAGAAAACAGAGCCATAAAATAGGAACAGAAGTAGAACAAACAGAGCAAATTGGGAAGTGGGTTAGATGTTAAACTAAAATGGCCACCCAAGATCCACATGACCAACATTTGGCAAAAGTAAATTTTGTGATAATTGTGTGACTTTCCTGTAAAATTCTCGAAAATGAGGTAATGGTTACTATGGAAACCTAAAATGTACTTAAACTGATAGTGGAGCCCAGCTTGGTTAGACATCTTCTCTGGCTCCTGGTCAGAAACTGTCAGTCAGCCAGCTCTTTGGTAAAGCTTTGTTCGTTCCTGCATTTTTGGTCTCTTATGAGTGCCTCTCACTGGACTCACTTGCTATATCAACCTGATTGTGACATCAGCCTCCTAATGGATCTGCCTCCATCTTGCATTCTGCTCCTCACTCCACATCCAGTTAATCCTTGTAACACTCATTTGTTTCTCAGTTCCAGACCTTCTTTTATTCTAGCTCATTCAGGATGAAAGTCAGAGTCTTTAAAATGGCTCCTAGGACTGGACGTGATCTCCATCACCACCCTGTCTTCTCCAGCTCACCTTACTCTTCTCTTTTCTTCTTCTTTTTCAGCTATTCTGATCTCTGCATTGCTGAGACATACTCCTTCCTTGGCAACTGTGTAAGAGCTGTTTCCTCTGCTTAGAATTTTTTTCTGCTACATAAAATATGGTTACCTCTTTCCCCACTGTTACCTTCCTCACCATCCTAAGTAAAATTACAATATTGCTTACTTGAAAATATTCTATGGCTGCACCTGGTGCCTGCTTGGCATTCGGGAAACCAAGCAGGAGGATCACTGCAAGTTCCAGGCCAGCCTGGGCTATAAAGGAAGGTCAAGGCCAGCCAGAACTTCATAGCAAGGCTCTATCTCAAAAAAGCCAAAAAAAAGATACATGCCTTTGGTGGGCAGACCAACAGGAACTCTGAGACCCAGAACAGTTGTTCCAGGCTGAGTGGGTACACTCAAACCTTTGGCAGGTTTGTCAGCAAGACCCGCAAAGTGGAAGTATCTGAAGCAGCAGAGAGGACCCAGCCATTGGGCTCTGGAGAATTCCACCAACAGAAGACCAGTCCCAACTCCAGATCCAGAGGCCAAGAGCAGCTCCATACTGAGCACATTCCCATGGCAAATTTGGCTGGAGTACACAGCACATTTCTGGGATCTGACATGGACACTAGCACAGAACTGTGAACACCAGAGGTATTTTAATACTTTATTCTCCCTTGTTTGTCTGACTGGCCTCAAGACAAAAGACAAACTAAAATAAAAAAAGAAAGTAGAAAATGATAAGATGCAGAATCAAAAATGCAACCCCAGACCCTCAGCCCACCCAGGACAAACCTGCAACACAATGAGGTAGACAAAACTGGAAGTCAAACACTGGAAATTTCTGAATCACAGCAACAGAAGTAGAAAAAAATCAAGTGGAAAAGGTTATGGGGAAAATAATCTCTCAGGTAAGAAAAAAAATGATACTTAAAAACAAAGATATTAGAGAAGACATGGATAAAAGAATAAATGAGCTTAGAAAAATGATGGAAACAAAACATACCCAACATAGGAAAGAAATGGAATCCATGAAACAGATGCAAAGAGAACCCTAAGAGTTTAAAACCTCCACTGAAAGTATATGTAACAGATTGAATGAAAGAAGGGAGAAAATATCTGGTATTGAAGACAGAACTACAGCAGGAGATCATGAAAAGAAAGATGTCTTAAAACTAGCAAGAAACCACGAAAAATTAGTCCAACAGCTACAAGATGATGCAAAGAAGAATAACATAAGATTGACTGGGGTCAGTGAGAAAGCTTGGGACAAAACAAATGCCATAGAAAAACTCTTCACAGAAATAATCACATAAAACTTCCCAACAGTGGATAAAGAATTTGACATAAAATAAATGAAGCATATAAAACTCCAAACAGCAGTGACAAAAATAAAACTGCACAAATACATAAAATTCAGCACAAGGACAGAATATTAAAAGATGTTAGAGAAAAGAAACAGATCAACTATAAAAGAAAGCCCACTAGAATCATGGGAGACTTCTCAACACAAAACATCAAGTCAAGAAGAGCTTGGAGTGAAATATGTCAATTCCTGAAAGAAAAAAAACTTCCAACCAAAATTAATGTACCCTGCAAAACTATCTTTCAGAATTAATGGAGAAATAAGATACTTCCATGACAAAGAATAGCTGAAGGAATTTATGACTACCAAACTAACCTTAGAAAGAGTACTGAAAGATATTCTAAACCGAGATAAAAATGACCACAGTTCCAAAAACAGCAGCAGAAAAAAAAATCATGCAGGGCAAGCAATTAAACAGAGAGGGAAAGGAGGGAACCAACTGCAGGAAAATAACATGATAAAGATAAGCAACTACGTACTAGTTTTAACCATCAATGTAAATGGCATTAATTCACCAATCTAAAGAAACAGACTGGCAGAATAGATCAAGAAACAAGATCCAACAAAATGCAAGAAACACAAGACTACACAAGGACTACACAAGAAACATTTAACTCAGAAAGAAATTCATAAACTGAAGTTCAGAGGCTGGAAAACAATACTCCATGCAACAGGAATCCAGAAAAAACTCAGGGGTTTGTATTCTGTTTGCAGACAATTTGGACTTCAGACCAAGAATGATCAAAAAAGATAAAAAAGGTCACTACATACTTGTTTGTGGAAAACTTCAGGAGAAAAATAACAACAATCATAAGTACATATGCACCAAATACAAGAACACCCATTTTTACAAGACAATTATTAATAGATACGAAAAATCAAATAAGCAATAGCACAATTTTGCCAGCTGGAGCAATAGCCAGGTTTTCCTCTCTATTGTAATCATCTCCATGGCACTTGTTTTATGTGCATGCAGGATGCAAGATTTACAGGGTTAAAAGTCTTCCACCTCAAGTTCAGATGGCCTGGGAGTTCAGGCAGTGTGCCACTGAGAGGGTAGTATGTGAAATTGTGAGTGAGAAGCCAAAGGTGCAGTGGAGAACTCAGATGTTTGGAGAATACAGGAACGTGGATTGTGTAAGGAAACCAGCAAGGAGGGAGCAAAGTGGGTCTACGAGAGAAGGCATGGGCGCTATAGCCATCAAAAGTGCCGTAGGAGTGGAGCAAACCAAGCCCCTTGGAGCTCACAATTTGCCACAGATTACTTCAGATATTTGACATGGAACTACTGAACTTAATTTTTGCCCTGCTGGATTTTGTACTTACTTTGGTCCCAGTCCTTTGTATCCCCCTGTTTGTAACTTTTGGAATCAAAATGTTTATTTTGTGCCATTGAATGTTGGAAGTGTCCGACTTTTCATTTGTACGGGGGCTTCAACTAAGAGTTTGTCTTATATCTCGGAGGAGACTTGGGACTTGGACTTTTCAACAATGCTGAAACTGTTAGGACTTTGGCACCTCTTGTCTGGACTAAATGCCTTTTCCATAAAAGGATGTGAATAAACCTTTGAGGGGCCAGGGACAGAATGTTATCGCTCTAATGTACTATAATGCTGATAAAATTAATACCGCTTCTTAAGTATTGTTCAACCTGTGTTATAATGTTCAAGTTCTGAAATTTTAAAAATAAGACTTTTACAGATAGGTTAATAGGTTAACTTTTCCCAAGGCTTCTGAGTGGGTTGCACTTTTTAGAGTCAGCATTAGAAGATAAGAGAGCTGGACTGGCAAGCACAAGATCCTGAGTTCGATTCCTGGTACCAAAAAAAAAAACCAAGAGAACTGGAAAAGTGAAGAGTATTTACTCCTTATCTCCTTTCATGATAACTCCATGGTAAGTAGATAAGTTGCATTCACTTTCAATGTCCACAGCTTTTGTGTAAGACACTATCTACAGCTAGGGCTTCTCCCTGAGTTCCTGCAGCTGCTCCCTTTCTCTAACATTGAAGTAGGGTAGTGATAGCTCCTTGCTAGCCTCAAGCAGGTCACCATTCTGCATAGGGTTTTCCTAATGCTGTGTGCTTCTATTGTACTTCTTCACTTCATTCAACTTCTCTCAATTATTCTCACTTGAATTCACCATGTGACTTTTTGGAACAGTTAATCATTTTATTTTTACTTGTAAGATTTATAAAGCAAAAAGTGCCTTCAGCTAATATTCTTGTAAATAATTTCCACCAATTCTTTTATAGTAATGTAGTTAATTAAAAGAATTTCAGTAAGATCAGAGTAAGCTAATTCTCAATGTTGGCAGGTGAAACCGACATGCACTGCAAAGATCGTTTACAACTCTAAGTGAACAATCTCCAGTAAACATTCATACAAGTGTAGCTTTCTATATCAAACATATTGCAGTTTAAGGTTACAAGTCAGTAAGACTTAAAATGAGCAAAATGAATTATTTAATAATAAAGTATAGCTTTCTATACTATTTATCAAACAAGTTTAGAAAACCAACACTATATAAAAAGTGGACAGTAAGTAAATGTTTAATTTGTATTTTATGGTAATAAGTTTATAAATATTTGCTGTTCTTGTCCATCTAGAAAGATGTTCTGCTTACCTGGGAGCACGAATATCTCATAAGCCTGCACAATCTTTCATCCATTTGTCATTAGGAACTGAGAACCGTAACTTCTGTTTCAGCATATTTTGTCACCAAGGTGTAGATTAAAGAAAATTCAGCCCATAACTTTGCCAACCATCATTGTGTAACATGGCATCATGGTGATGGTTAATCTTAATTGTCACCTTGATTTGGTTGGCAGTTACCTAGTGGCTTAATAAAGCACCCTACTGAGTGTGTCTGTGTGGTTCAGGGGGGCATGACCCCATGTGGTATGTACCTGAACCTTGCTCTCTGGTGCTGTTCCCTATACTCTGCTTTATAACTACTACAAACTGAACAGCTGTGTTCCAGAGGCACTTCCACAATGATGCTTCTCCTTTGGAACCAGACAGCCATGGACTAAAACCTCTGAACCTGTGAGCCTAATTAAACTTCTCCTTTGACTTGTAGATGTTGGATATTTTGAATCAACAATGGGAAAGCTAATACACAGGGGCAAATTACTTACCAGTTTGCCTTTAAGTACTTTTAAACAGTAAAATGATAATACTAAAACTCATTTCACAAGAGTTTGGAAAGAAATATTTATACACAAATGTACTTTGGGAAATATTTTGCAGATAATGGGATAATACAAAAATTATATGTTTTGGGAATAAGAAACCAGGATTAATGAGATTATGAATAAAAATACTTAGGGTGGCTCTTTGTACATAGTAGATGGTCAAGTAACAGTCCAACTTCACTGGCAAGTTAGGCAAATATCTTCACCCTTCTTTATGTCATTGTAGTGTCCTTACAAAGAAAAACTGCACTGGACAAATTGCACTAGGGAGACTTAAAACTTTCACAATAAGACACTGAACTCAATTCCACAGAAACAGAAGGCTAGGAGCTTTTACAACTCTGGGATGAGCTACTGGAAAAATATTTGAAGACACTGGGTAAGAGGAGGTTGATCAGTGGGTGTGTGGTTGTTCCTGAGTTTGAAAATATTTTATTTTCTGATTAGACTGCCTATGTTTGCTAATTGTTATCCATTGAAGTTAAGCTCCTCCTTTCCCAGAGACTCTTTCTTCACAATTACTTTTTAAAGAGACAATGCCCAGGCCCTTGAATAAACATTCTGTAAATGAAACTGGCAAGAGGGTGGGAGAAGATTTTTATATGTTTCAAAAGGACAAAGAAGACTTGGGAGGCTGAGGCAAGAAAACTGCCATGAGTTCAAGGCTAGTCTGAACTACATAGCAAGACTCTGTCTCAGGAAAAAAAATTCATCACAGTAACTGAGCTTTGTTGGATGCCGGAAGTGCTATAATCAGCTAATTAAGCTGTAATCCATGGACTAATGACTAAGCTGTAACTGAGTGAGCTGTTTTCTCTGTATTGCTGCTGCTCCTCTGTAAATATTGTCTGATCACATTGTTACTCGGAGTTCTCAGATCCTGCTCTGTTTCTAGAAGCTGCCTGATTCACAAACCGTACTTTGTTTTTTTCATCTGATATTCTATTAAGTTTAGTTGGTCTAAAGAATGTTCCTTTTAACAGCTATTACCAGGGCAGACACTCAGCACAACAAGTAAAACAGGGGCAACTTCTTCCAGAAGTGGCTTCCTGATAAAAACAAAAGAAAAGCAAAAACACTATTTTCAAGGATGAACAGAACAGCTGGGCATGATGATGCACACCTATAATCCCAGCACCAATGAGGCTGAGCCAGGAAGATCCACACAACTTTGAGGTCAGCCTGAACTACATAGTCAGACCCTGTCTCAAAAAACAAAAATAAAGAACTAAAATAAAACTATTTTAAATTTAGGAAAAGGATAGAGAGGATATTGCACCTACAAATTTTGTAAAGTAACTGGTCCATGGGAGGAGAAGTTAGGAGGCCCCTGTGAGGAAGAAGCCTGTAAAGCTCAGGGAAGCTGGGAAGAAGGTCAAGCTCTTCTTGGTCCACACTATTTTTGTACATTTGGGGCAGTCTGTTCCTAAATTTGAATGCACCTTAATTGAAAGCATTGTACTTTTAGATAAATGTGAAATACTGCAGAGAGACAATTATGCCCAAGCTGGGCTTTAGCAATAAGATTATTCCAGAGAGGAGGAGGAGCAAGGCATTTATTGCAAAGAAAATCAAGAATGGAGTGAAAGACAACAGGACACACAGATGTGGACAGGTTGTGTTTTGTTTTGCTTATTTCTATTTCTGTAAAATGCAGATAGTAAATCTACAACACAGCTACAGTTTGTGAATATACAGAGCATGTTCTTAGAGGTCCTAGAATGTGTAAGATCAACAAAAACTTTCATTTCTATTAATTTCTTCTTTGTTTGCTAAACATCATGAAATTTCACTTTTGTCTCTTTCTTTCCCTGGTGTTATGGTTTGTGTCTGTGTGTCCCCTCAAAGTCTCATGCGGTCATGGGGCAGGCTTTTAGAGTCTGACTGATTATGGGTGTGAGAGCTACACCTGCCCTGGGGTGGATAGTTTGCATATGTAAGGGATAGGAAGAGTCTGCTTGCGGCCATTCCTCCCTTTTAGTGCTTGTTGCTTTTGCTGTGTTCTGCTGCCATGAGCTGTAGCCCTCTGCCATGTGCCACTCTGCCTTGTAACCTATCAAGTATGGACTGAAACCTCCACAAACTGTAAGCTAAATAAACCTTTCCTTCCTTCATTTTGGACATTGGTTTGGTCTCAGCAACGAGAGAAAAGTAACCAAGACACCTGGTTTCTTTTATTTCCTTTTATTTCTTCATTATTTTCTTTGCTAGAGGACAGAGCTTACTTTGTGACCCAATGCATGGCAACTTGTGCCAGTGTGTCTGTGTCTGTGTTTAGACCTCACCAATAAGGAATTTCACTTTTCTGTATTGCCACTAACACGATATGACCCCGAACCAAACCCTCAGTTCAGATCTGTCTCAAAGGTGGTCTGGGCAGGCGTGTTTCTCGCGGTGTCCAGGCCTTGGCTGCTCTGGGTCACGCTGCCCAGAAGCTGGCCCCACCAGCCTTCCAATCAGGCCTCACAATGAGTATCCTCCCCCCACAGACCCTGGATGACTAGACCCAACCATGATAATAAAGTTAATATTGTCCCTTTTCTGTTTTCCAATTCTATTCATCTTCGCTTGTTTCCTTGTTGTAATTATAGAAGTTGCCACTTCTTATTTTCCCTTTAATTGTTCTGTAACATTGTATTTTTCCCTGTATCCCCTGCTTTTCACTTTCTTCTCAAAGATGTATTTACAGAATTTTTAGAGTTCCATCTTTCTCATGCTTTCATTCAACAGTGAACAAACTTCAAAGCTTAATGCTGCAGAACAGTTAGCCCTCAAGATTCCCTCAGAATATCTTTTTTCACCTATCCCTTCACACAGGGAAACCGTCTTCACAAGCTGCAAACTCCCTGACAAATCTAATTGTTCTCAGACTGGGGAGCTCTCATTAATCTGCCTCATTCAAGACCTGCAGCTATCCCTCGGCTTGAGTATCTCACTATTTATCTTTCACTAATCAAAGTTATGCACACAGCTGCACCTCTTCTCACCTCGTCTTCTTCCTGCACCTCTTAAAGGGCACATTTTTCATTTCTGTTCACTGTTCTTTCACTCTGAGTTTGTGAAGACAAGTCCACTCTTTCAAATATGCAGGTGCCAAACTCAACTGAAATTTGTGTAACTGGAAATTACTTTATGGCAATAAAACAGGTGACTCAATATATGAAAAATGCAAATATATTAGTGTTATTCAGCTCATTTTGCAAAAGAAGACAGAGAATTCTGCAATGGTTCTGTCTCATTGCTGTGAAAATCCCCTAAGGCCATAAGCATTGTTCTTTTTGCTTTACCCAATTCAATATAACACAAAAACAGAGTGGATATTTGTTTCTTTTTTTTTTTTTTTCAGTATCAGGAATTGAACTCATGACCTTGTGTTTGCCAGGCAGGCGCTGTGCCGCTGAGCTAAATCCCCAACCCCAAGAGTGGGTGTTACACAAAGGATTCCGTTGTTGATAGGCACTGTGAACTATTTTGAATTATAGCTATTAGGGTACCTATAATCTTTGCATTTGTATTTGCAGTGTCTAGCCTATGATAAAATCGTGTTGCCCATATGTTTATGAATAACATGATTATTTTCCCTGTCCAAATTATGGGTTTTCAAAGGAATGTGTCAGTGACAAGCATAAAGCATTACCTCCTATGACATACATTATATTTATTTGCAAGTTACTATGATCCAGCAATAAGGTACAAAATTATATTTACAGTTACACACTAATCTTGATTAAGATAGTGAAAAATTTTTTCCTGAAATGGAGTTCTAGATCTCTCTTAATTTACTAGACATATTGTGTTGCCTTCTTCCAAAGTAGAACCTCCTATACTATTTCATTTATTCTCAGGATATTTCTGAGATATTAAGATCCACTGAGTACAGATTGTTTTATTCCAGTACCGGGAATCAAACTCATGACCTTGTGCTTGCCAGGCAGGTGCTGTGCTGCTGAGCTAAATCCCCAGCCCCATTGAGTACAGATATCGCTGAACTACAAACAGCAGAGTGAAGGTAAATCTCCTTTAAGACTTTCCTTGAGCAACCTACTCTTGCAGTCTTATTTGGTCCTACAATTTATCCCCAGCTAGTAAAATTAAAGACAAAATCTTAAATGTTCCTCTTCGGATACACACATTCTGTGCTGTACTGAATGCTATAATTTGCTGTGATTTGTCCCACAAGGGTTCGTGTATTGCAGGTGTGGTAGGACCTATAGTGAGAAGTTCTCAGGTGGTTGGGGGCTCAGCTCTAGAAAGAGAACACTGGTCCACTGGACTGAGTTCTTGCAAGAATGAGTTGTTGTATAAAGGCCTGAATCTGACCACTGAATCACTCTTTCTCCTAGCTCAAGATACAATGCTTCCTGCCAGGTGCACTCTGCCATCTATTATGAAGCCTTTACCAAAGCCTGTGATATGCTATTTAGGCTTTAACCTCCAACACAGTGAGTTCAATAAGCTTTTCTGTATAAAGTTAGCTGTCTTTGGGATTTATTTATAGTAACACAAAGCTAACTAATATATAAAGCTACTGAAAGATGGAATTATTTTCCACATTTTACTGAGTTTCTGGTCTGGCCCTCTTCTAGAACACAACCCAAACTGGGTGTATGATCACATAACAGAGTCTCAAATATACTTTGGATGAGTACAGTCAGTCTGAGTCAATATAGAAAAGTTGGTATGTCTATGATAAATATTACCTAAATAGAAACTGGTACTATTATTATTATTGTTATTATTATTATTATTATTTGTCTTTTTGAGACAGGGTCTCACTATGCAATTCAGGCTGGCCTTGAGCTCACTTTGTAGCCAAGGCTGGTCTCGAACTCACAACAATCCTCCTGTCTCAGCCTCACAAGTGTTGGGATTACAGGTGTGCACCACCACACTGGGCTGGCACAATTTACAGTGGGAAAAGATCATGGAGATGCAGAGGTAAGTCTTTTGGGGGTAGTTATTTAGAAGGCAAGTGGAGATAGACAGATATTCCTTACATGTTAATTCCATCATAAATTAACTGTATAATCTTAAAATGCTACATCTTAATCTCTGTATGCTCACCTAAATAGTATAAACAAGGTATGCTGCCTAGGGTTATAAGGAATAAATGAGTTTAAATATGAAAATTGCTCAAATAGGGAGGATGTCATCACATAGGAATGATGTAGAATTTTTAGCTAGAGGAAATATATGTAGGGGTAGACTGAGCTGGCCTGTTATGAATCTCTGAAATAGTTTTATCAGAAGTAGATGTGCAATCCAAATGATAACCCAGGACTAGATAACAAAGACTCTTTTTAAGATAAAACTTTGACTTCCATCTGAAAAGCCCTGTGGTCATAGACTGTGATGATACATAATAGAACAAAGATTTGAAACAGATTGGCTAGACAGTGTGCTGCTGGATAGACCCACGGAAGGAGGAATTGAAGGCAACAGAATGTGCTATCAAATCCCTTGAGTAAACTTAGGAAAATGACAAGAGGCTCATGAGGTTAAGAGGCTGCAAAAGTGTGAAGACGAAATTGAACTCTAACATTGTGCTGAGGAGACCCAAATGGGTTTAATTAGCAACCTGTACTGTGCTCCAATACTGCAGATCTACCATCCAAATACAGTCATGAAAGCTGCATGGTCAAATACTGACCATTCTGAAGAATGACAGTGTCTCCAGGCAGCAGATGACAGCAGGACAGTGGTGTGCTGCTCTGTGGAGTATCTCTGCACGTGGGGCACCTTGTCCACTCTAGCAATAGTGAGCGTGACCTCACTATTCCCCCAGAGAGCTGCGGTTACTGAAGGAAGAGTAGAATACAGTGCATTTTTCAGGGCTATAAACATTTCTAGACAGTTAAAAAGTAAAGATATTTGTGCCAGGATGAAACAGAAATAGAGTGGCAAAAGCATATAGAAGAGAGATCTATAAATGAAAATGGAAAAGATAAACTTCATCTAAGTACAAAGAATAATAAAGCAGTATTGTTCCCCTTTCTTAAAAGTATATCAGAGGAATACATTTAGTCACGTGCTTCTGTAAATCAACAAAAAGTGTTTCAAATTTCTAACAGATATAGATAGATATAGATACAGGTATAGATATAGGTTTAGGCTTCTGTATTGACATGTTTTGGAGAGAGATGGTGTTAGCTTTTGGACACTGTCATAAAATACCTGAAATTTATAAATTTAAAAGAGGAAAGATTTACTTTGGTTCTTAGTTTCAGGAGTTTCACTCCATGGTCAGCTGGCTCTATTGCTTTTAGGTTATGGAGAGAAGAAAATTTGTGACAGATGTGTGTGGTGGAGGGAAATGCTCACTTCACAGTAACCAGGAAGCAGAGCAAGAAGGAAAGAGGTAGGGCCAAAATATATATGCTCTCAGTGACCTAACTTCTCCGGCTATGCTTCCTATCATTCTACACTGCTGAGCTTTGAATTCATTAATCTGTTAATTCATTGATAAGGATAGTGACCTCACAATCTAGTCACCTTTTGAAAGCTCCATTCCTCTGTGAGTATACTTGAGCATTTTGGAGGATATTTTCAATTCACACCATAGCACAGATAGTATAGTTATAGTATAGTTATAGGTGCAGAAGTAAATAGAGCTACAGGCATAACAACCTTGGTGGGGATGGTTTTAATGATAGAACATGAAGTTATAGCTATGTAAGTAAAATACAACAGAAAACTGTTGCCTAACAAAATGTTGATAGACAAGGATATTTCCAGTAGTGTGATGCAGACCTTTGTCTCAGGAATATTTCTTCCTACAATCACATATGTTGAAATGCTGAGAAGTCTTACAAAGTTTTATGGGTGCAAGCAGAATAGAGAGCAAATATCTTAGTCACTTTTCTTTCATTGCTGAGAAAAAATATCCAAAACTCACAAGTTAAAGGGGGAAAGGTTTATTTTGGCTTACAGTTCAAGAAGGCTTCAGTCATAGTTGGCTGTTTCCAAGGCAGGGTAGCATGGCAGAGGGCTTCACAGAGGAAAAACAGTCGATGGTGTGCCAGGCAGAGGGCAGCAAGCAGTAGCCCTCTGTTATGGCTTGTGTCCGGATGTTCCCCCAAAGCCTCATGCAGTCATGGGGTGGGCTTCTAGAGTTTATGATTGATCCATGATCCAATGCTGAGATTATGGGTGTGAGTGCTACACCTGCCCTAGAGCAGGTAGTTTGCATAAAATATAAGAAAGGGAAACAGGCCTTACTCTTCCCTCTGCTGCTCCCCACTTTTGCTCTTGTTGCTTTGCTATCTTCTGCCGCCATGAACTGTTGCCCTCTGCTATGTGACTCCCTGCCTTGGAGCCAGCTGAGTCTGGACTGAAATCTCCATAAACCGTGATCTAAATAAACCTTCCCTTCCTTAATTTTGGGTGTCAGGGTTTTTGTCTCAGCAACTAGAGAAAAGTAACCAAGATACTCTCCCTTTCCATATTATCCCAGCCAGGCTACAAACCTTTTGGTGCTGCTACCCACATTCATGGGGGCCATCTCATTCTTCACACCCAGGACTTTGAGAAGCCAAGGAGTGGACTAATCCAGCCCCATATGCCTTTAGTTCCAGGGTCATATACTGTTCAGTTCTTCAGGGTCTGTTCTGTGGAGCGCGTCAGTTTCTTTCTGCATAGCAGCTGAGGGCTTTTCTTAGCCTGCTGCTGTGTGGGCTCTTAGCCACGATCCTGTCACCCAGACAAGGTATCAGATGCCTGTGAGCTTAGGGGAGCAGGTGTACTTGGCTCATAGTCTCCGCCCACTGCCGTCTGGCTGAGGCAGGAAGGTCCTGGCGGCAGGGTTTGGCAGAGGAGAGCTGCTGACATAGGGATGGCCCAGGAGCAAAGAGAGGAGGGAGGAGTCTGGCAGGAATGGTTTTCTGGGCCACTCCTCTAGAGAGCCTCCTCCATCCGGATCCTGCCTCCTAACAGCACATGTAGCCACTGAACTCATCAGAGGAAGAATCCACTGAGGAGCACAGGCCCCTGCAATCCAGTCGTCTTCCACAAGCATGGGAATTTATAGGAACATTCTGCCCCGCACATCCACTGACCACATCTGAGCCAGTAAAGCAGGTCTGTTAGCAAGATGGCTGCTGTATTCTTATATAAGACAGTCACACAGGTGAAATTCCATTGTCTTTTTATATTGCTTTGATGAGCAGCAAGGTCAGGTCTTATGCATGCTCGAAGGAAGGCAACTGAAACGAAATGGAGATCACCAATGATCACTTCAGAGTTTCTCATTGTAATTCTCAACACTTTATTTTGTGTATTTTATATTTTGGTGGAGAGAGGAGCTGCACAGCTGGTAGCTGAAAGCAAAACAGGAAAGTATTTCCACTGGCCACACCGTCAGCTTTACGCTTTGGCTCTTTTCTTTAGATCTTATTTTTACACAAGACTTTGTGTGGTATTGTGTGTGTGTGTGTGTGTGTGTGTGTGTGTGTGTGCGTGCGCATGTGGTTGTTGCTCTGAATTGCACTCTGCCTAAAGAGTAAGACAAAATCTAAAACATAATGTTAAAGAGTTACTCAGATAAAAATTTTTAAACATGAAACAATAATTCACTAAATACAGAAAACAATATCTCACCTATATGGCTATTATACTTTTTTTTTTTTCTTTTTTGGTACCAGGAATTGAACTCAGGACCTTGAGCTTGGCCAGGCAGGCACTTGTGTTGCTGAGCTATATTCCCAGCCCTGAGCTATATCCCCAGCCCTATACTTCTTAAAACAATCCAAATAACTGTCATAAGAGAAGATTAGAAGGATATAAATACATTCATACTGGGAATCTCTGTAGCTTGGGACTATGTGTAGTTTTTGTTGATGTTCCTGTTGCTGCTATTTTCTTATTCTCTTTGTCTCTATCTCTGTCTCTGTCTCTCACTGTCTGTCTCTCTCTTTTATTTACGGGAAAATAAAGGATGAAATTTATTTACACATAAGAAGAGTTTCCTATTTTCTGTGCTGACTATTAGTAATAGTCCTGTGTGAGTAAGGTAAATTTTAAGGAGCATGTCTTTTCTGGTGGCACTTTTCCTTTGATATGGTAATGCATAACCTGCATGTGAAAGCCCAGTATTTCTAATGCACCTGTGATGGATATTAGTTTGAACACAAGCCTGTACTCTTGAGGACTATTATTCTAGGGTCACTGGTGCTCTAAGAATGTGTATGATTCCTTCAAAGCTCAAGCAAAATTAAAGGCAACACATAATTCACAGATACTGAACTAACTGATGACGCTGAGAATTGAATTAAAAAAAATTAAAGTTGCCCCCAAATATTTTATTATCATAAAGTGGAAGAAGAAAGAGTTTCAGGTCTTGAAAATTTTTCTATATTCCCTGCACAAACATCTTCTATGCTACAATTACTTCTTTAATGTGGGATGTTTCATCTGGTTAATAGGAATGTCAGCCACAGGCTCACTCTCATCTCATAGAAGTTGTGTGGCTCTAGAACATGTCAGTAAAGTTATTGTGGATTCAAGGCACAAGAAATCAAGGTGTGGTTATCATTATGTACCCCTAAAACATTTGCAGGAAACCAGTGCAACTAAAAAAATACGGCTATTCCTTCTGTAGGTCTTAGAAAAGATCAATAAATAAGGATAAAATATATGACACATAGATAATTATTTACAAATTTCTCATACACAAAGCAGATGTACTTTGTTAACATGGCAAATATTATCTTAGTGATATCAATCTAACAGGTGGCAAAAAGAACTAAATTCTAGTGTGAGTCTCTCCTTTTAAAAATATGAAACATATATTCATATTCTGATATCATAGTTTCATTGAAATCAAAATGTCTTCAAAGTTTAACTGCTTTGGTCTTTCATGGAAAGTTTCATGTGAATCACCGTTGTGTAATCTGTACGAGTTGAAGGCTGAGGTGGTATGTCACAGACACTATTTAGCATTTTTCTTCATTATGTTTTATGAAATATTTTTATTCCTGAGCCAACTGACATTTCTCTATTGAGGACACTGATTTATGAATAAAATCATCTTACCCTTTTTTTGGAAACTAGCACGTAAGTCTAAAATCTTTGAGCTTTTCATGGACCTAAGGAAGTTAAAAACCCCACATTCTATATTTACATAAAATATAGTGAAACATTTTATATTATATAAAAATAGTATGTATAAATGTGTGTCTGTGTTGTATGTATTTATACATGCTTCAGAGTGTTGAAATATTTAACCACACATCTGTAAAATGTTTAGTTAGTGTTTTGTCAACTACACTAATTGGTTAGTATTCATCAAAATTTAATCACACTAGAAAAAAATTTCATTGACTAGAATAAAAACCCAGTAAGGATTAAGGCTTGTATCTGTCCTATTGTTTATCGCATCACCTACTTCCTAAACAATATGAGCAGAATAGGACCTCTACTAAAATTTTGAATAAACGTATGTATTTATGGGAGTAACAACAACAACAAGTCCTTCTCAGTGGCACAAATGTGTGATACTTACCAGAGTCATAATTATCTTTTGAAAATTTTGCTCCAGAGTAAACACCACATAGGAAAAGTCAGAATTTGACTAGCAAAGATTTTATCTAATGTCTAAGTAATATTTCCCATGGACATCTCACTAGTTCTTCAAATTTGTTATGTCCAAAAATGAATTAGATGTCTGTCTCCACATCTTCCCTTTCAAGCCTCCTTTACTGAGATTCACTTCCTCATTTGCAAAAAGATTCTCTCCATGCCTGCTCTGAAGCTGTACTCTGCTGGGTAAGTTTTAGTTCATTACTAACAACTTCACAATTCTCTAGAAATTAATGTTTTCAAATCATTTGAAATCATTACATTTTTATTGTATTAATTATACATTACCCCTCCCTTGTGTTTTTGTTTGAATATAACTGTACATGACATTTTAAGCACGATGTACACTGATACGGGACCATAGAATAAGGAGAAAGAGGAAATTTAAATCCTGGCCCTGCCTTGCTTGACCAAGAAAGATAATAGCTGCAAGTACATCTCTTCTGCAGAAATGCATCTTTCTATCCAAACCTTCCAATTCCGAGGATATTTTAAATTTTACTCGACAGTACAGTGTCTCTGATGGATACTGTTTTCAAAGACCTTGGCTCAAAAGAAGTCACAGTGGTCTCACAGAGGACAGCTCAAGGCTCTGACTTAAGCACACAGCAGGGTGCACTGCCTAAGGGCAGGCTGAGCACAGGGAAATGGGGCAGATGAAGAATTGCCCTCACCCTTGTGTTTTCTCCACAGCTCCCAACTCCTATGCTGTCCTTTGTGACTACAGAGGACAAACTTTTACCTGTACGTCAGAGCTTGACATTAACCTTGAATACAGTCTAATGGAGTCCTGGAAGAAGTTATAAGATGTATTTACTTTTCAAATATCTACCTGGGATAAGCATTAAAGTAAGAATCAATAGCTTTTATGTCCTGAGTTTGCTGTTTCCCAGGTAAAGTGCTTCTTCACTAAGAGAACATTTTCTTCTTTCATGATAGTTAACATAAGGGATATCAAATGGGTTGTGGTTTCTTTAAAGTGGCTGACAATTTACCATGTGTATTGCTTTCTGCCCAAAAGCTAAAAAAATTACTAGGTTTAAAAGCAGACATCACACTTGCACTTATGTCTATCATTGAATTGTAACTGTTTTGAAATTAGCACTGAATAAAATATGAAACAGTCTTAAAGAATAATAACACAGAAAAAAGAAAAAATGACATGTTACTGTGTGATTGGAAATACACTGTCCAGGAATATTAACTGTCTCAGAGTGACTTCGCTGAAGGTCTCCTTTCACAGGCACCTCATGGGAAGTGAAATTCAAAGAAACATTCTTGATAAGCATGGAGCATAATCACAGAGGGTCGTTGGTGCCCTTCCAATCCTGTTCATATTAGATGCTTTTTGATATCAGCTTCTGAGCCTCTCTGTCCAGGTTGGGCCAGATCTGCACCTGATATAAATATGTTGCTCATCCTGGACTCTTGGCACTCTTAGCCATTGTCCCCCTCCCCTCCCCTTTCACTCGCCTGTTTCTCATACCTGACAACCATCGAAATGCTCTAAATCATCAAAACCCATTTTCTGTCTTGGTAATATTCTTTGCTTTACCCACCCTTTATATTTACTTCATGGTTTAAAGAAAAATCTAATTTTCCTCAATCCCAAATGCTTAGGGTGTAACCATCTTCTGCTTATATTTTACTAATTCCTTCAACTAATAATTCCAATACATACACAAGTGAAATCGTTTTGATGGTGCACTGTTTATGTCTGCAACCTTAATGGGCCATGGAGATATTCTGGTTTCTCAAGCAAAACAAATTTCAGCCCAATTTTTTCCAAAGTAGCCTCTTGATTTCTACTGCACCTCTTTTTTTTTCCTTCATGCCCCTTTTTCTCTTAAAGAATGAGGAAAAAACAATAAAATGATACAGAATTTCAAAACAAGATGATAGGAAATTAGCCATGGTGATTATATTGTATATTGATATCTTTAACAATATACAATTATTTATAGTATACAGTTGCTCAGATTAGCAGATACAGGCATGCAAAACTGGTCAGACACTATAAGCACTAACTGTTCCTTCAATGAACTAATATAAATTAGTAGTACAATTATCTTAGCTGTCTTATATGTATATACATATCTTTCTTTCCCTTCTTCTACTAAATCTCTTATGTAAAACATTCTTTGTATAGTCAAATATGGAATTCTGTGTACTTTTCTTCTGATAAAATGTTTTATTTCTAAAAATAGAGTTTTAATAAAGCCTTGAAACTTTAAAATCTCATTTTAATGTTAAAGATCTCCAAGGTCATATGTTCGTTTCTGGAAGATTGCTATAAAAAGTCATTTTTTGGTAATTCTTGTTTCACAATGTTGGAATTATTTATCTCAGTAATTAATACAAATAGACACTAAGAATTGCCCATCTAACTGCTGGACAATGAAGCAATAACAAAGCCTGTCATCCTCTGTGTTCCTGTCATCCTCTCCCTGATGCTATCTGGTCACCAGACCTGTCCACCCCCACATCTTTGTGTTGCTAGAACTAAATGTCCACCTCTCTTGGTAGCACTTGGTGCCTTGAGACATTTGTTCTCTCCCCAGCTGTGATCCCCTCAAAGATCATTCTCAAGTGTTAACCATCTTTGGATATTCAGGGCCCCAAAACACTTGTGAACTGAATTAGACTGTTTTATTTTAGGGTCATCGTAATTTAAACTGAAGGGAACTTGACATTTCTTTTGATCTTCAGAAGCACTCGAGATGAACTTGATTGTTTTTGATGATTCTGACATTCCCTAGTTCCATTGTCAGTTCTTGTCATTTTACTTACTCTACCAGAGCTTGCAGATTCCAAATTAATGTAGGAATGCATATATGTATTATTTCATATTTCCACTGTCAAACCTCACAGTAGCTTGACTGACAATCTCTTTTTTTATGAAAATGAAAATAAGTGTGGTACTATGTTTAATACCAAATATTATTTGAACAAAACATTTAGTTTGTCATTGAAGCTTTTTCAAATACAATTTAGGCTTATTTAAAACAACTACAATTTCTCCAGAGTTATCAATATCTAAATTCTTCCATGGAGGTATTTCCATGATATACTTTAGGTAGGAAACTTCCAATTTATATTGTTAATGACGATAGTCCATCTGTTTAAAACCTTCTCTCATTTTGCCTAGAAGTTACAATTTCAAAGTTCTTGTCACCAGCTTATGAGCTCTAGTTGAGCCATTTCCATTCTTGAGTGCACCAGAAAATCTTCCACTCAATTTGAGTTGCTCTCCACAATTCTGTATGTAGACTCTGCCCACTTAGAATATGAATCCAGTCTTTAACAAAACTTCTCTCAGGGGACAATTCTATTTCTTCTGTCAACATTCATATTCCCTTTCAATAACACTGATGTTTTATTATCGGTTTGCATTTATCCCCATAATCATCCAATATATGCCCAGAACTACACTCAGTCATTACACCTGCCATAAATGCCATTTGATTTACTGCTACGACCACTAGTAAATGATCATGTGTGAAGTGTTAAGTTTCTCTGTGGATGGCTCACTGATGGTAGGAAGTGTAGGAGTCTAGCATACGCATGGTGGTACAACTCCAAATCTTAGTGGTTTATGTTAATTACTATTAATTAGTTGCCTGTGTTACATGTCTAATATGTTGAAGGGAGATTTTCCTTTAAAAATTTTTTATTAGTATATGCTTACAATGCATATAGAAATACTCATCATGGGGTATTGGCACATGTACCTATGCATCCAGATTCTCTTTTAGGGGCCCGCACTGGTGGAAGCTTTACACATGCTTACAAACTGCCACCACAGGCAAAAAGCTAGGAATGAAAGTCACCCAGTGGTTCTGAAACTAGACATATGACACAGTTTTCATTTTTGTCCCCAGTGCACAAGCTGTGGAAATGCCTGATGATTACAACAATGAATACAAATGCTTAAAAGCTGAGGGGAAAATAGATAAGGCAATGAGTAAAGTATATTAAACTTCATAATCATGTAAACAAGTACATCTGCTCCGCTGCCAGAGCCATAGGAGGGGGGCGTCTCTGCAGGCTTTCTGTGAGTGGGGGCTAATACAAGCCTTGTAGGCATTAGTCTCTTCACTTAGCTTATTTGATCTCAGCTGCCTTTTGATGAGAAAGGAGTAATTGCCGAGTCACTGCCCATCACATAGTTTCCTCCTATAGAGTATATTAGTACTTTTATTAAAACAAAGCTGTTTGCATATGGAGATAGTTTTCTCAAAATACATTCACAAGCTAAAACTAAAGTAATGCCTTTCAAAGCGGCTGAAAGCTGACAGAAATCACCATTTAGAGTTTATTAAATAAACAGAAGCAAGACAGCGATCCACGCTTGGAGCAGGCCCTGAAGGGGGAAAGGTGCTGCTGGGTCACTAAGCTTCACTGTGGCCTGAGCTCGAGGCGGTGCTGAGACAGAACAGCTTCTCTGAGTCTCACAAGAAGTGGGAGATGTGTCTCAGTGAGCATGATCACCATGCCCCCATGAGCACAAAGGGACGGCACTGGCGAGAGGCTGGGTGGGAGCATGGTTGGTTCTGCTGATTCTTAGAAGATGCCTACTTCGGTGAATCTTAAGTGCGTGTGAGACAAAATTCTCCAAGCTACTTCTTTTGCTGCAGATTGTGCTCTGCAACTCAGCTTTTCCTACATAAGAGATTTTAAATTAGACAGCTACAAAAGTCTAACTACACAACATGGAGGTTTGAAAAAAAATTTCATAGGTATGACTGTATACCTCCTATTTATAGCCTCGTACATAGAAAAGAAGTTAAGTCTGATGTGTAAACTAAGGTCTTTTCTAGCACAGGTAACTTATTTGCTGGAAGGTCACAGATAACACACATTGCTGAAGAAATAAGCTAGAGAAGGTCAGGAGCCACTGATGGTCTTTGGAAATAAACCTACAATCACAGAGTGATTTGCTCGATAAAGTTTGTGTGTCAAAGTGATATAAGAATATTTGTTTGAAAATTACTACATGCTGAATCTTTTTCATTTTAAAATTAGTAGCACTTATTGACAAATGTCAAATGACAAAGAGGCATTGTTCTATTTTCACTTTGGTACCAACAGAAAATGTAAGAGAGACCAAAACGACTGTTCACACACATTTCCAATGCATATGTATTCACAAGGCTATTGGGTCCTTTATCCAGACAAAGGATGCAGACTGTGTTAGTAACCTTGGGTAAAAAGACCATTATTACAAGACTGTAGAGACCAGGGAGACTAGTTAAAAGGTCCTCTTGTGAGGAGATGCTGCTGGTCAGTGAGCTCTGAGCTTTTGGGCAGATAAAGATAAGTGTTAAGTGTATTAGAAAAAATATGAAAGGTGATTCCCAATATTTTAGAAGACAGAAGACTGAAGAGGAAGAAAGGTGGTGTTGTCTGTGACTGGAATAACTAGGTGATACTCAGATGAAATGACTGAATTGACTAATACATCAGATTGAACATTTTAGTTTCTGAGTTAGGACTGTGTTCACAACATTTGTGTTTAGAGCCTAAAAGGAAATAGAGATGTTACAGGCCTGCAGAAGTTTTTGCCCAAGTAGAAAGCGAGACCACACCACACAAATAACTTTTAAATGGAAGTGAGGATAAATTTTAAAAATAAAGTTCTGTTTTGTATTTATGAACCATCCCCTTTAACATACAGTTATAAACATTAGTTGAAAGCACACATATATTTTGTCAATTAAATACAAATTGATTCTTACTACTCAATTTGCATAATTTAAAGGTATGATGCTAGAATATTTTACCTATAAAGACAGACAGGAAAGGCAGAAGCAAATGGATTCTTTCTATACGAGGTAAAAGCTAGCTACTGACAGTAACATTGACAAACATGAGCACTGTATCACTACTTAGAGCCCAGGGTGCACACAACCATTCATTTCAAAGAGACTAAAAACTCAGTTCTCACAAAGGTTTCTAAAATGACATTGACTCAATAAGCTGAGAGAAAAGGTTATGGCTATTCTCAAGGTTTAGGATAAAGCTAACCACTCACAAATAACTCTAAAGCAGGATTATCTATTTATGAGGAAAGTGATTGCCAAACACCTTTCTTTTGAGGTTAAATTTTAGAAATATGTGAATAAGAATAAAAAATATAGCTTTCTGCCCTCAAAAGAGGAAAGAAAAAGAAAAGAAAAGATAGAAGGGGTAACAAGTTGATATGATTGTTCTTGGTATGTAGGGACAGGAAGGTGGCCAGCTTTTCAGAATGGAACTGTACTAGGAACTTAAATGATGTCAGGATTTTCACTCTGCCCCATCCTTGCTCTCTAAGCATATCTCTTTCACTGTCCATCCTTCGGTGCACTAGGCTTCTCTGTGTTTCCAGTTATCACAGTAAAAGTCTGACCACCCTTAGTTCTCAGTTCTACATTGTACAAACCCAGCTATTCAAGAGAAAAGAAAACTCCAGATTCTCAGAGAAATGATCTTAACATCACAGTCACCTAGTTGCTTTGGTCACATACAACACCAATATTCTTCCTTCTTAGTCTTCTCAGTCTTCTAATGTACAGAGGAACTGAATGATTCATAAAGAAATGGATTAGATTTGAATCAAATCCTGAAGAATAGCTCCCCAATCACAACTTTTCCTAAGATAATAAATTTAATGTCCATGATTTAAATAACACTTTATACAGTATTAGCTCATAGTAATTCTCACATTTTTCTTCTATAGTTTGTTTTAACTAGATATCTAGTGCAGTTTAGCGGGAAAGGTAGATTTAGAACGTAAATGTGGCCTATGTGGTCAAAGAGTAGTATCTGCAACTTTTAACCTCTGGCTTTTGACTTTAGGTTATTTAATTTTTAAAAACATGGAATGCTTCTTGAGGAAACTGCTTATTCTGATGTTAAACATTCTAAAGGATCTACAGAAAAGTTTGGAACAAATAACTGAATAGTATGAGATCGCAGAATACAAGATTAACATACAAAATTTAATTTACTATATAGTAGTAACAAAGAATTGGAATTTTAAATGTAAAAGAAGATATATTATTTACTATAGCATCAAAATAATGTATTTGAGAATAACGCTTGAGAATATTTACAGTATCTCTATCGGGAATAACACACAACACTGATGAAAAATCATAGAGTTATAAATAAATGGAAAGATATTGTGTTAATATACTCAATTTTGTTAAAACATCAGTCTTTCCTAATTTGATGAATAATTTCGACAGAATCCCAAACAGAGCTCTTGGTGAGCAGTTATGTTGAGATCAGCTCTAAACTTTTCATGCAGAGTCAAAGGACCTAGAATAGCCAACATGATACTGAAATGGAATCAGGTCTTACTATAAAAGTTCACTATTCAAGATTGAGTGATATGGGTGAAAGCACAAACACAGAATGGAACAGAATATATTGCTCAGAAACAAGTCCTCACAAATAAGTTAAGTAACAAATATAGTGCAAAAATTCAGTGGAGAAGGAATAGTGTTTTCAACAACACTATTCCTTAAATTATTAGATTCCTACTTATAAATACATAATTTTTGACATAGGCCTTACACATTTTATGAAAATGGACCAAAACCAATAAAATCTAGGAGAAAGTACATCTAGCCTTCAAAAAATTGGCAAATACATTGAACCATCCATTCAGTGAAATACTATTTTTCATCTATATAAAGGAACAAGCTATGTCTTCATGCAAACACATGGATTAATCCATGTGTTTAATTTTATTGACAAATCCAGCCTGAAAATCCTATGTATTTTATAATTTTATTTATATGACATTTCAAACAGGAAAAATTATTGACACATAAGGAAATCAGTGATACAAAGGATTTGGGGGGAGAGAAGGGTCAAATAGGTGGAGCAGAGGGGATGTTTAGAGTAATAAAACTGTTCTGTATGACACTATAACGTAGACTATATGTCATTAAGCATTTGTAAAAATCCGTGGCATGTTATACCACATAGAATTAATTGTGATGTATGCAATTTAAAAATGTCATTGAGGAGGTCATGAATCTGAAGTATTGGACATGTGTTAAACAAAAAACTAAATGTACAAGATAATCTTACTGAAAGTGGTGAGGGTAAAAGTTTTGATTAAAGAAAATCTGAAAATTAGTGGAGATTACACAACTAAAGCAAAAATAACTGCAGATATGAAGTATATTTTGGCTGATAAACTTGTTACAGAAGTAACAAAGAAACTGTTTAAAATTCTGACAGTGCTGTACATCTATGCTGCCATACATGTATAAATAGACAGAGGGTAGTGGGAACCAGAAGAAAATTTGAACAATTCCTAAGGCCATGGATCAGATTTGGAGGCACCAGTGAGACCAGTTCAATACAAACACAGAAAGATACCTATAGAATTGTTTATGAATATGTGTACACACCTGAGCTGGCGTGTGTCCACATATCCCCTTGTTCTGATAAATGAAAGGGTCCAGGAGCAAGGATTCTTGAGTCATGCCCACACCAAGTGCTGTCCAAACCATTTTTAAGTACAACATGCCAGCAGCTTTTGGAGAAGGGATTGCTTCTGGGAGTGAGGCAGGGATACATGAGATGAATATAGAGTATCTTAGAGTGCCAACAAGTGAGGAAAGCTTAAAACACACAGACCCACTGATAAGGGGATTTGAAAAGATCTGCCATTAGTTAATACTTCTTATGATTGATATATTGTCAACTTGAGAAGAAGTCTAAAAACTTAACTAAATAACTCAGCAGTTCTACATCCTGAGGTGAAAAGTACATGCCCTTACCTTCTAGGATGTTGTTCATTGTGTCAACTTGAGAAGTTTCAAAATTTAACTAAATGACTCAGCATAGGGCTGGGGTCTTTGTAACCAATAAGGTGATTCTGCAGTTGAACTACTTGACTTTGAATTTTAGCAATGACCCATGTCTGAGTGTAATCTTTTTGTTTTTGCCTTTGTTTTAACTTGGCCTTCTTTGTATTTATTTATTTCTTTATTTATTTTTGTCTTTTTGAGGCAGGGTTTCACTATGTGGTTCAGGCTAGCCTTAAACTCAGGCTAGCCTTAAACTCACTGGCCTGGAACTCGCAGTGATCCTCCTTCCTCAGCCTCCTGAGTGCTGGGATTACAGGTGTGTGTGCCACCACACCCAGCCTAATGTTTTGTCTTCTTTTAAAGTTTGTATCAGTATATGTTTGACTGCAAATATTATGATCACATTTGTTGTTGGGAGTCAGTTGAACAAGTTACTAACTCTTCCGGTGCAATTTCTTTTTTTTTTTTTTCCGGTACCGGGGATCGAACTCACGACCTTGTGCTTGCCAGGCAGGTGCTGTGCCACTGAGCTAAATCCCCAGCCCTTCCAGTGCAATTGCTTTCTAACTTGCAAAATGAAATAAGAAAAGTCTATGTTGTAGAAAAATCCTGTGAACGAGGATGCACATGCAGAACACTTAGAGGAAAGTGTGCGATATTCTAGGTGCACAGAGATGGAAATTAACACCACCACACTGTCACTACAATAACTACCACCAAAGTTTTAGCGAGAGAGCCCCTCAAGAGGAGAATTTTACCTTATTCTACATATATTCCCCCCCAAAGTCAGAATGCCTAGCTTACAGTGGATGCATGTTGAACTAATAAATGAATCTATGAATGAGTCAAAGGGTCTATCTTTCTATTAGTATTTTTGCATTTATTTCTTGCTTTGGACCCTGTGATGGCAGGCATTCCTATTATCCCAATCATTATGTTCACTGTTTCCATTACATCCTTTTAAAGGCAATAACCCATGAGTTTCTAGGTTCTTATCTAATATGTTTTTGGATGTTTTGTAATATGCAAAGGAACCGAATGCTTGAAAATTAGACAAAAAAAGACACAAGAAACAAACATTTTTAACTGCTCTCTCTTCTAATACCTTGCTAAAAGTACTCAAAAAACAAGTTTGATCAATGACTGGGGGAAATCTCAGTACACTGCAGGCCTTACAACTTCCCAGAGGAAAATCATCAGAGCTGCCCTAGGGAACTAACAGCCCTTAAATTTCCAGTAGGATATTAGGATAAATCCACAAAATACTCAGCTGTCACAGGCTGCAGAGCATAGATTGATGGGTGCTCGGCACATTGTACCTGTATTGCTCTAGGACACTTTCTATTTGCGTTGACGATGGGTCTTGAATGTCCCATATGTCTTGCAGGGTCCCGCCACCTCATTTGTCCAAGGAGCCTGGAGTCACCCGTTCTCTCTGTGTCACCAATGATCCCTGAGAGGGGTTAATGTTCTTTGGCAGGCACATCACTTCCTGCCAGTGACCACAAAGTGAGACCTCTGAACAACATGCCTAACGGAAGCACTCTCCATAAAGATAAAAGTAAGTATATCTGTTTATAGGAATTTGTGGCTAGGAGGGAAACAAATTCAGACATCAGCATTGTTATCTTCCAAAGAAGTAGAATATTTCATGAATAACATGAACAACTTTTAAGGAGAAAAATATAAGGCACAAAAACAGTGAAAAACTTAAGATAATATTTTACAAATACAAAAATTCAGCAGATACACCAGTAAATAATCTAATAGTCATGACCCAGAAAGAAACAGCCTTTATAATGAAATTTTAAAAAAATTTCCATAAAGCTTAGCACAACAAAAACTAACAGATAATAAGTACAATTATTAAAGCCTTTCAGAGCACTAACACTGTAGGTTCTATTGTTACAAGAAGAGAATTAGTAAAAGATGGTAAGATAACTATCTCAATGACAACAACAACTTCTACTGCTACTACTAATGGTAATAATTATAATAAATTAAAAGAAAGAATCTTCCCTGACTAGGAGTTCTGAACCACCTAATGGAAATATATTAATTATTTTATGAAGGATTAATGAAAGGAAAAAATGAAAGACACTTACTTAGCTTTTACCTGGAGAGATCCTGGTAACATTTTTATATATATATTTTTAACATTTCTATGTTCTTAAAATAAGGAACAATTTTAAAACTTGCACTCACTAAAGGAAGGTTTTAATATGAAAAAATTATAGTAATGTTGAATTTCTCAAGTATAATATTGAAAACTAGAACACAGTGAAAAATATTACAGAAACAAGGAAAAATGCCCTGGGATGGAATTAAATATCTAACAGGCCACTAATGAATGGAAAATAGAATGATATCTTTTAACTTTATTTTATAATGATGAAATGGAAAGTAGATATTTTAATGCATAAGGAAAATATGGTTTTAGTTTTTATTTTTAGTAACAATAGAACAATAACAGTAAAGAAACAGAATAAAGCCTTAATATTGACCTATTTCATGAAAGAGTAGACATTAAGTGTTTATCTGAAAGAAACAGAAAGACAGAGAAAATAACACATTTTGAAGTTTTTATATAAGGAATATTATAATGAAGACAAAAGAAAAACCAAAAATGTATTATGCATAACAGTAATTGCAAGTGAAATAATTTCACATACTAAAACACAGATTCACAGATGATGTAAAAATCAATCTTAAAGCGTGAATTTTTGCAAAGAGAAGAGCAGTATAAGCCTTCTGCTGAGTCAGGAGCATTTGCGAGTGAAGGAGTGGCTAACTGTACTGACACAGGAAGTGTAAATGGGCTGAACAAAAATTCACTATCACCTTAGATGTAAGATACGGAATTAGAACAAAATGAAGGTGGTAGCTTAAAAATCGTAAATAACAAACATAATATGACTTCCAACATATCAGTGTCATCACATACGGTGTATTCTGCCAATAAAAGAGCTGAAAAACTGATTGCCAAAGGAGGGTGATGAAACAACATAGAGGACAAACACATGAAATTGTAAAAGCTGCTCTAAACACAAGGAGAAATTCACACAGTGAAATTCCTGTGTTTAAGAATTTGCCATACCAAGTATACTAAAATAGACACAGAGCCCAAAATGTACAGTTATGTAATAAAAGTTAATATATAATTATGAAGAGATATACATATTATGTGCATACATGTATGCATTTGTATATACATAATTTGTATGCATTTGTATATACATAATCATGTCCAAATATGTGTTACATCTTTCTAACATGGGATACTTTTTAAAACAAGACTTCCATTTATTCGTATATATAAAATACTGGATATTTTTAATTTCAGTATAATCACTTTAGAAGAAACCTAGAAATCAGCACTGAAAAGACAACCAAATAATTTGAAATTCTTGGAAACTAAGATAAACTAATTTGCTTTACCAACGGAATATATTATCAAATCCCGTGGAAACTCTGTCCCAGATCAATCTCTAAAATCAAGGTAATTCAAATCCTGGTGTAATTTGCTAACAATTACTAAAAGAGCAAAATTCTCGGGGATTAACTTAAGTTGACTATTAGGGTTGAATACGATGAAAATTTCAGTGGTGAAAAAATCATCAGTGAATGATGGATATTAAAAGAACAGAGGGCCAAGAGCTTTATGGGAAGAATTCAATATATCAAATAGGATTTCTCTCAGTGAAATTTTCATGTAGAATAATAGGCAGTCATTCTGCCCAGAGTTCATCCGCCTTCCATCTATTTCACCAGGTGAATGCTATGGCAAGAATTCATGCAATTAGTTACATAACAAATAGAATTTGCAAAGACAATAGAATTAGAGTTATTAACCTCTTTTTGAATCACACCCGATGATCTCTAGGACAAATAAACTAATAGTTCTTTGCATGAACAAAAATCTCTGGTATTTCTAATAGGTCAGAACAATGAGATAGTGAAAAAGAAGAAGTTAGAACAATACAAAATTAATGACAAAAGATTAACAAGATAAGGATCAGGTCTACAATTCTACATTCTCCTAGCTGAGAGATTTCACCTCTACACTCATCTATATCAGGGAATTATTATGAAAAATAATTTATGCTGGAATCATCCCAATATACTACTCTTAATTTTACTTCTGTAGGTTTTACCATTTTCTTCAATTATTTTATTTATTTACAATATATTTGCATCCTGCTGATACTTTACATTTTACTAACTACATACCAAATACATATGCATTTCAAATTTAAAAAAAATAGAAAATCACATAAAAAAATTAAAATCACCCATAACAAATCCCACTAGAATATATTGATAATATCTATCTGTTAGTTGTCTTATACTTTAATTCAATGGCTTTGTTTTTTCTTAAATTTTATTAATCTTTCTAATTTTTATCTTTTAATTGACAAAATAATTGTACCCTGTATACTAATTTTCTTTAAATTATCTATCTGGGGATACATGTGTATGAGGGTGTGTATATATATTTCCATTGGTAATGAAGTATGTGAAGGCTAAAGAGTTGTAATATAGAACTGCATTTGAGAAACTCAAAGTGACATTTTTAGGCTCAGTAACTTGGCTGAGTATTAAAACTCTCAAGATCCAGGTTAGGAACGGGAAAGTTTGGCCAAGTTCAGGTAACTCATTGCACTTAGGAAGACGAGTGATTTCTATTCAGTCTGGTTTACCCATGTACATAGATTTAAGAAAATCAATAAAATTACTTGAAGGGATAAAACCGGTGTATGTGAATGTACCTAGCTGAGGGTTGTTATTTTCTTTTACAGTATTTTTTAGTCAAAATGACCACTCTGTTTGGGAATCCTTACTGCTTTTCTCATTCAAACGCTGTGTGAACAAGTTTCTGACCTACTCCTCACAATACTGGAGAGCAAGATTTTTTACACTATTAAATAAAATTATATGTTCAGAAAATTGATCATTTTCATGTCTTTTAAAATTCTTATTAGAAAGAAAATGCTAAAAAATTTTATAATGTAAGTCAGGTAAACAAAATGTAGAGAAACGATGAAATGAAAGACAGCAAGCTTTTGGTTTTTCTCTCTTATTTCTCACCATCCTGCCATTTTAGGTAGTATAACAAATATTGATAATTCCTTCCACTATTATTTATTACATTATTCTTTATTGGAATCAATACAATTTAACTGAATTTAAACCTAAAATTCTAAAATAACATATTTCTATCACCTTAAAGATTTGGAAACATATTTTATAGAAAAAGTCTTTTTTTTTCTTAATAGAGTGGACCCAAATTAGTGGAATGTTTGGAGGAAGTGACACTGAGTGGATGAGTGTGGTAGGATGGGAGACTATCTTAGTTTCATGGTCCATTTTGCAAGTCATGTGCAGCTCACCGTCAGCACATCATGACTGCCTAGGCCCAACTTAGCACCAGACCCAGCATAGGACTTCACTGAACTTCTAGAAAAGGGACAAAGTATTCCAAAGAGGCATTAAGCCCAGCAGACACCCGGGCTCATCTCTCCTCCTCACCAGCAGTGCTCACTGACTTGAGAACAGAAATGATTTAAATAAAGGCACCAGATGATCTGCTTTAATCATATTTTAGAAATATCAAGTTATTATTATATGTATGAGTCACTCTAATTTTTAAGATGCTGGTTAGAACGCACTTCAATTTTCAAAGTCTATGTGCCTAAATATATGTACATACGTATGTGTAAAAAATATAGAGTTTAGGTTTAAATTCTCATTTAAGTACTGTGTCAGTTATCTCCATGCAGGATAGTGGAAAGCTCCTTACACTTCTAATATGGGTAAGGAAGTTCACCTACAAGAGGAAATGGTGTTTTAATACGTCTTATTTTCTTCTACAAAGAACAGTGAGCTAAAACAAGACATAGTACTATCACCAAAGTTAAAAAGCATTACTACTTTGAAGACAACAATATGCAAAGTAACAACCATTGTTGAATTCATATCATCTTGTTTTTTGAAATTCTGTATCATTTCTAAGTTTTTATTCTCTCTAAAATAAAAAAGAAATTAAAAAAGGATTACTAATATTACATTATAGACAATACTCCCTGTGTCTTGATAGTGTGATACAAAGTTCAATTTTACTTTCCAATTCTCATATCTATTAACTAGCTTAATGCCACTGTGTCCTTTGGCAATCCCCATAGTGCTCTATGTCTCACTTTCCTCATCTTTAAAATGGAGCTCATAAGAACCAACACTGTGAAAATGGCCATACTACCAAAATTGTTGTACAGATTCAGTGCAATTCCCATTACACTAAAATTAGCATACCTCACAGATCTCGAGAAAACATGCCTTAAATTTATCTGGAACCAGAAGAGATCCAGAATAGCAAAAGCAATCCTGGGCAACAAAGACAAGTCAGGTGGAATCACATTTCCTGATTTGAAATTATGCCATGCTACTGTAATAAAATGAACATGGTGCTGGCTAAAAAACAGAGCAGAAAATCAATGGAAAAGACTGGAAGACACAGACAAAGCCACCAATGCACTCAGCCACCTAATCTTCGATAAAGGGGCCAAGCAAACTCACTGGAAGAACGATAGCCTCTTTAATAAATGGTGCTGGAAAAATTGTCTTGCTACCTGCCAAAGACTGAAAATAGACCCAAGTCTATCACCATGCACCAAACTCAAGTCAAAATGTATCACAGATCTCAATATTAAAACAGAAACATGAAATCTATTGGGAGAGAAAGTAGGTAAAAACCTTGAAGACATAGGGGTAGGCAGAGAGTTCATGAACAAAACCAAACTGCATGTGAAACACTTGAAAGAATCAACAACTGGGATCTCATCCTACTGAAAAGTTTCTGCACATCTAAAGAAATCACCAGCAGAGTAAAAAGAAAACAAATTGGGAAAAAATTTTAGCTGACTGTCCCTCAGACAAAGGTCTTGTATCTAGAACATATAAAGAATTAAAAAACATCAGCCCTCCCTCAAATTCAAAGACCCAAACCAAAAATGGGCAGCTAAGATGAATATACACTTCTTAGATAAAGAAATACAAATGGTAAATAAATACATGAGAAAATGTTCAACATCATTAGTCTTTTGAGAAATGCAAATTAAAATAATATTGAGATTTTATCTCATCCCAGTAAGAATGGCTATCATTCAAAAATCAAGCAATAACAAATGCTGATTAGGCTGTGGAGAAATAGGAACCTTTCTCTACTGCTGGTGGGAATGCACACTGGTGAAATCACTGTGGAAATCAGTTTGGAGATTCCTCAGCAAAGTAGGTCTAGAAGTCCCATTCAATCCAGCTATTCCCCTTCTGGGTATTTTCCCAGAAGATCTAAAAATATCATATCACAGTGATATATGTGCATCCATGTTCATAGCAGCACAATTCGTAATTGCTAAATTGTGGAAGCAGCCCAAATGTCCATCCTCTGAGGAATGGATAAAAAAAATTTGGTACTTTTATAGAATGGAATACTACTCAGCTATACAGAAAGATAAACTCGAGGCTTTTATAGGTAAATGGTCACAACTAGAGACCATATTCATAAGTGAAATAAACCAGACCTGCATGTGTAAGCACCGTATTGTCTCAGTAGTGTGAGACCTGAAGGAGTGAATAAGAATTAAGAGGTATGATAGACATTGTGAAACAAAGGGAAAATACTGCACAGTAAAGGACAACTGCGGTGTGGGAAAAGAGAAGGAAAAGAAGGGGAAATTATGTATGTATGTATACACAGGGTAGCTAACATAGTTGTACTACTGTCTTCTATTGCTTTTCTGAAAGGAACACTTAATAATTACTTATTTAATCAATCTCGCATGTCTCTGTTTTTCTGAGAAACCACTTAAAAGAGATCAGTACATAATATAACAACCACTGTTAATTTCCTACCACTTTGTAACTCTGTATTGTTTGTATTGTTCTTATGCTATTTTGTAAATGGATGGATGTTCATTAATATATTTTCCTTCTTTTATTTTTAAAATAAATTAAAAAATAAAGTAGAGATCATTTTACTTCTTGAATTATTATTTAAGCCCGATAGATACCAGGAAAAGTACAAAGCGTAGCACCTGGGAAATAATTTGTGACTTCATTCTGGTTTCCTTCTAGTTTTCTGTAACACAAACAACACACCCAAAACTTCTTTCTCATTACTTCGGTTATGTATATCACTATATTTCATATTGTATTAGTTTTTCTTGTGGTCTGCAAAATGCAGTTTTAGAGTCCTAGATGTGATTATGTAAATTCACATTATATTTTAGGATTTGAGAGTTTCTAGAGTTAAAAATAAACACTATTTTTAGGAGTAAATACGGTATCTAAGTGTGAGTGTGTGTGTGTGTGTATGTGTGTGTGTGTGTGTGTGTGTGTGTTACTGTGTGTTAGGTAACTGAAGAACAAAGTTAATGTATAAAGAATGTGCAACACAAATGAGAAACACCTGAAACTATACAGGAACTACAGAGCATCCTCAAGCAGAAAAGTCAAGACAGCAGTAAGGAGCAACATTGTAACAAGAGCCTGGAGAACCCTTTAGTCCTTACATTAATGATTTTGAATTTTAAAAACAGTCAGGATCAGTCAGGATTTTGACACCTCATCTTGTGTTCAAGACTTGCTACAATTATTTCAGAGTCTTCTAACCAAGCATACTAACTTTTTCCTAAATACTAGAAAAACAAAAATTCTTGGGCATACTATTACTTAGGCACACACACATGTTTGCTTCTGTTTTGGGAGAGAGATAAGAAGCTGAGATAAAAATGCAAAAAGCAATAAACAATCTCCTGTCTGTTAAACTGGCAAACCCAGAAGAGTGACACTGCCCAGGATGTGCCTGCATGTGACAAATGGGACTGGTTACTCCTGATGATACCAGTGTAAGGTGACACAAAATTTCCTGGGAGATATTTGACATTAAGTATCAATACAACTGAAAATTTTAAACATTCCTACAATTTAATCCATCAAATTTATTGGAAAGGTCTGAGACCAGGGTCTTCCAAAGAAATAATCAGATGTGTCAGAAATGTGCTGGGTCATCTTAGCTCCTATGACTATGAAAAACTGACCACTAGCATTTCATTTGGGGACAAGGCCTAAGAATTGAAAAAAACCTGCAAGTAGAGAAAACTGAAAGAACTACATAACATACATAAGAATTGGAAAAATTAAGAAATTCTCAGTCCTTAGGAAAAAATTAAAGATAAACATGATTATTGTTCTTTAGAAAGTAACAAAATTTATTATTGTTTAGAAAGAATATGAGTGCACAAATGCAGATAATTTCTTAGAAAGAAGTTACAAAGATTATTTTTCTGAGATAAAAACAAAATGAAGGCAAAGAAGAAGAAAGTTTGTATGTATGTATATGCAGGATAGTTAACTTGGCTGTTCTACTTTCTTGTATTTCTTTGCTGAAAGAAACTGTCAATGAGTCCTTGGTTGATCAGCTTTGTATGTCTATATCTGTTTTCATGAGAAACCACTTTGAAGACATCAATATGTAATACAACAAGCATTGTTAATTCCCTACCACTCTGTTTGTAACTCTGTACTGTCTGTACTGCTCCTTTGCTACTTTGTAAAATGTCGACTGTATGTTAATATTTTCCTCCTTTTATTTTTAAAATAAAAAAATGAAGAGTTAAAATTAGTTACAAAAAAAAAGGAAAATGCTGAAACTAGGCAGAAAAGGTTCAAACTAGAGCAGTAGGAATCTGAGAACTGAACACTAAAGCAGGTAATAAGACAATTTCCTTTAAACAATGATAAAGAAAAATATTCTAACACACATGATGAAATAGCAAACCATGAAACTCAGAAAATTTCCCCAGAATCAATAGCACTATTACACATTCAAATAAAGCTACTCAATTTTAATGAAATATACCCTTTTTCTATCCAAGAAAAACCTGTATTTGGCTTACATGAGAAATGATATTAGATTATCATGAGAATTTATAGGGTGACATTTTAACCATGAAGAAAATAGAGAAATATATTTAATATATTCAAGGAAAGAACTTATGAATCCATGATTTTATATCTAACAGAATCAGCTTTCAACTGCAAGGGGTACAGGCAAGCGATTATCAATATATAGGAATTTAAAGAATATTATTGCCGTGAACATATCCTCAAAAATCTACCCCGAAATAAGCTGAAGAAAACCAAAACAACCAATGAAAGATAGGCATCCTGCCTGGAAATAAGTACTGTAATACTTTATAACCACGAGATGATGTAGCAGAAAATGAATCAAATAATATTAGGTGAAAATATCAATATAAATTTCTGAGACATTTTATTGTGAGAGACAGACTATTATTAGATACTATTTCATATCCACTAAATTGATTAAAATAAAATAATAAATTAAAAAGAACCCTGCATATACTAAGTGTAAATGTCAGAGAAGATATTCATTAACTGAGCCCTTAGTTCTATTACACTGGGAGGAACTATTGATATAACTTCTATAGAAAAAAGCCTTGTGAAGCGCTATCTACTGACTGTTATAGTCCAAAATTATTCTCTTCTCTGTAGCTACTTCCCAATTATATGTATACACAGTTTCACCAAGGCATTCTTGTAAACATGTTTATAACAATATTATTAACAGTACAAATACAGGAAATAACTAAAATGTCAATTAACCTTAGGATAATAGTTATATATTTAGACAAAGGAACACTATACAGTGATATACTTAGTAAACTATTGATATAGACAATTGCATGGGTGGATTCTGCAGTGATTGAGTGAAGGAAGTCAGATACAGTGTGGATTCTACTTAAATAAAGTTTAAAAAGAAGCAATACTAAACTACAGTGTTAGAAACTGAGTAGCAATAAATATCACGGAAATGGGGTTACTAAATATGGAAGGTTCTGAAAGTTTCTTGCTTTGGCAGTGTTGTATTTCTTAGAAGGCAATGGTGGCTCC
Source organism: Chinchilla lanigera (assembly GCF_000276665.1). Lineage (NCBI taxonomy): Eukaryota > Metazoa > Chordata > Mammalia > Rodentia > Chinchillidae > Chinchilla > Chinchilla lanigera. The sequence continues at coordinate 5,375,579 of NW_004955502.1, forward strand.
ATGGCTGTGTTCTTCATGCTATCATAAATAGATCTCACATCCCCGAGCTAGTGACAATGTCTGCTGCTGACAGATCACAATTGAGACCCTGCCTTCCCATTGACGTTGAATACAAACAAGTCCTTTAAGAAAAATTACCTTTCTCCCTGGACAGACCACACCGAGTGAGTGAAAGAAGCAAGAATACAAAGCTCCAGCCCATTGATCTCCAGATGGGACAACTCTGAAAGGCTACCTCTGCTACAGATCTCTGCTAGCACTGCTATGCGTTAATCTAGTTTTCTGTCCACCCTTGGTTCATTACAGATATTTCTCCCCCAGAACATTTTTTTAATACACCTTCTGCACTAAACTCTCTATTTCAGAGTCTGGTCATAAGGAACTCAAACTAATTTAGATGGTGCAAAAAGCCTTCAAAGTAGATTCTAAAAGGAAATCAAGCCTAGCTCAGAATGTCCAGCCTATCTGGGGATGAAGATTCCATTGCTGGTAATAAGTAGGGAAGAGTGAACGTGGTATTTTCACGTTATTAAAACTGTCACCAGGAGTGAAGAGGTATGCAGTACTTGTAGTGCAGAGGCACACTGGCTGTGGAACCCAGCGGCACGTAGGAAATATTTGAAGTACAATGATAGAAGTGGGCTTTTTGAGAACCATTTGTTTTAATTTAGGAATGATAATTACAGGTGTGGACGGTTAATTATCAATCCAAGTCAAAATGTGAAAGCCAGAGACACTCTCAGCAGAAGGGAAGGAGACCCTAATGGGCTGCTGGTGGGCAGAGAGTGGAGGTCAGGTTGAAAATTTAATAATATAACCAGGGGCACTGGTTCTCAGCCTGATCAGGTTTCACAAGTCTCCAACATGGAAAGAATCATTTTCTTAGATTTGGAGCAAGCGTAATTGATTAGCTGCAACTGTGAACTTGGGAGTTCTATTTTCCCCTGGACCTTGGCAGGTGGAATTCTCTTTTAAAGACAGTGATCCTTTTTAAAGAAAGTTTTGGGTAAAGATAAGCTTTGGTAGCTGAGAATTTCTAACAGCAATAATCAATGGGAGGATGAGTACTTCTACTGCTCATATCTTGATTTTAATATTATTTTCCAATAAAAAGGGCCAAGGGCTCTGGGAGAAAATGATTTTTAAAATGGACCAAAAACATATGTTCGAGCCTGGAACATCTTATAGTAGTGGAAAGCCAGTAAATGCTAAATATCCAAACACACACACACATACACACATGCACACGTGTGCACACAAGCTCACACTCACACACTAATGAATGAATGTTGAAGAGACATATGTGCCATGTAAAAGAGCTTCTAATACTAAAGCTGGAGCAATTTAAGCATGAAAATAAGTGAACTAGTATTGGGTAATTACTAAGATATCAAATATCTATGGTTCTTAGCTATAGAAAAAGATAAACTTGAAGCTCTTATAGGTAAATGGGTGCAATTATAGGCCATATTAATAAGAGAAATAAATCAGACCCACATGTGTAAACATCATGCTGTCTCCCTAGTGTAAGAATCTGACAGAGTAAATAAAACCTGAAAAGTACAGTAGATATTGTGACAGGGAAAAAAAAACTGCTCAAAAGGAACAACTGGGATGGGAGAAAGGAGAAAAGAAGGAAAGAAGGAAGGGAAAAATAGGTATGCAAATACAAGGATAGCTGGGATAATTATACTGCTGATGTCTATTGGTTTATTGAAAGGAACAGTTTATACTTAATTATTTTTTCTTCATCAATTCTTCATGCTTATATCTGGTAATCTGAACAACTAATTCAAAGAAAACAATGTGCAATATAACAACCATTGTTGAATTCCTAGCATCTTGTTTAGTGAAGCTCTGTATTGTTTCTAATGTATTTTTTATTACATTTATTCTCTTTCATTGATTGATCAATCTTGCATTCTTACATCTGGCAATCTGAGGAACTTCGCTGAAGATAACAACATGTAATATAACAACCACTGGTAATTCCTATCATTTTTTTCTGAAATCCTGTATCATTTTTATTGTTTTTGTGTTGTTTTGTATATGTCTTTGTTGTTGTTTTGTTATTGTTTTTCCTCTTTAAAATAAAAAAAATAACCCTTCCCTTGTTGGAGCAGAGCTGAACCTCAGACTGCTTCAGGAATTCCGGTGAGCTGCTGCAGCCCCAACGCAGGAGCTTGGGACCAGGCAGAAAGTCTAACAGCTTTAGGGGCCTGAGGTCCACTCCCTGCCCCTCTTCTCCTCCCCGCTTCCCCTGTTGGAGCTGAGCTGCACCTCAGATGGCTTCAGGAACTCTGGTGAGCAGCTGCCGGCCCCACACACAAGCTTGGGACCAGGTAGAAACCCGAACAGCGGTGGGGCTGAATCCACTAGACATCTTCAGGAAGGCCGGGGAGGCACGGTGGCACCTCCCAGACCAGCGCGCAAGGCAAGCGGAACCCCGGGCACCCTCTGGGGCCTCCACGGCTACTGGCCACACCCATAGTGTGTCTGAAGAGGCTGGGCTGAACACCAGAAACCTTTAGGAACCCTGGTGAACCACTCTGGTGCCTCCCCCACTAGTGTGTGAGGCACGTGGAGCCCTGGACAACTTCTTCAGTATCGGTGGTCACTGCCAAAACAACTCACAACCCCCCTGGTAGCTCAGCTGAAATCTGGACAGAGTCAGCAGGCTTGGGGAGTCCACCCTCACACTCCCCTTCCAATGTGGGAACTAGGCTCTGTCCTGGGAAATATCTCAAGCCTCTGTGAACATGACCTACATTTCCCCCACTCTTGTGGAAGCTGGGCCGAACCCCAGACAGTCTCAGGAACTCTGGTGAGCTTCCCTGTCCTTGCCCACATATACCTGGGAGCCAACTGAATGCAGGAAAGGCCAGGAGCATCTGGGGCGCCCCCTTGCCAAGACTCACCAGCACAGGGGCTGCACTGAGCACTATGGATCTGCAGACTCTCTCCCTGCCACTCACACACAATCAGGAGAGTAAGGCTGCACTCCAGGAAGTGTCTGGATCTTCAAAAATGACAAAACAAAGGAGCAAAATGCAATCACAGACCTTCATACCACTCAAAACAAGTCCAGGAGACATCAACACAGAAGAAACTGAAGTAAAGAAACAACTTCATCAGGTTGTAGAAGACATCAGATCAGAAATAATGTTTCAGGTGAGAGGAGACAACAATAATGAAAGAAATGGTCAGCGTATCTAAAGATGACATAGACAAGAAAATAGAAGAGCATAGACAACTCATGGAAACCTTCAGAGAACAAAATAGAAAAGAACTAGAAGGTATGAAACAGATGCAAACAGATATCCAGGAACTTAAAAATTCCACTGAATGCTTGCAAAACCACCTGAACAAAACAGAAGATAGACTTTCAGACCTTGAAGACAGCACAACCAGTAATGAATGTGAAAAGAGGGATCTCTTAAAAACAAGGAACCAGGAAATAACAATTCAACAACTGCAAGAAGAGGCAAAGAGAAACGATGTCAGACTAATAGGTATTCATGAAACAGCAGGTGGCAACACAAATGACATAAAAAGATTATTTGCAGAAATAATAGCACAAAATTTCCCAAGCATGGTAAATGAATTGGACATCCAGATAAGTAAAGCACATAGAACTCCAGTTAATCATAACCAAAATAAATCTACACCCAGACATATAATGATCAAGATCCTGGAAACTCAACAAAAGCTCAGAATATTGAATGCTATTAGAGAAAAGAAACAGATCACTGATAAAGGTAAGCCTTTCAGAATCATGGCAGACTTCTCAACACCAACCATCAAGGCAAGAAGAGCTTGGAATGAAGTATTTCAGTTATGGAAAGAAAACAACTTCCAACCCAGATTGATGTACCCTGCAAAGCTATTTAATGCAGAAATTTCAAATTAATGCAGAAATTAAATATTTTCATGATAAAGAACAACTGAAGAAATTCATGAGCACCAAACCTATCCTACCAAGAGTACTAAAGATATGCTAGAAAGAGATAAAACAGACCACAACTTCAAGAACAGCCACACGAAGGAACCATCAAGCAGAGCAAGCAATTAAACAGAGGGAAAAAAGAGGATCGAACAGCAGGAAAATACCGTGACAAAGTTAAGCCTGTACATATCAGTTATAACCATCAATGTAAATGGCCTCAAGGCACCAATCAAAAGAAGCAGACTTGCAG
>NW_004955502.1:5382667-5383953 GCF_000276665.1 Chinchilla lanigera
TTAAAAATCAGGCTCCCCAAATTCAAAGACCCAATCCAAAAATGGGCAGCTGAGATAAATACACTTCTCTATTGAAAAGATACTAATGGCCAATAAATACATGAAAAAATGTTCAACATCATTAGTCATTTGAGAAATGCAAGTTAAATCAACACTGAGATTCCATCTCACCCCAGAAAGAATGGCTATCATCAAGAAATCAGCCAATAACAAATGCTGGAGAGGCTGTGGTGAGGAAGGAACACTACTCCACGGCTGGTGGGAGTATAGATTGGTGAAACTACTGTGGAAATCAATTTGGAGATTCCTCACAAAAGTAGGATTGGAAGTCCCATTTAACCCAGCTATTCCCTTTCTGGGTATTTTCCCAGAATTAAAAACACTATACCACAGCAGTATACGTGCACCCATGTTTATAGCAGCACAGTTTGTTGTAGCAAAATCTTGGAAAAACCCAGATACCCATCCACTGAGGAATGGGTAAAAAAGATGTGGTATTTTCCTACAATAGAGTATTATTCAGCTATAAAAAAAAGGTAAATTCGAGGCTTTTGTGGTAAATGGATGCAACTAGAGACCATGCTCAGAAGTGAAATAAATCAGACCCAGATGGGTAAACATCATATTGTCTCCTTGTTGTAGCAACCTAAAAGACTTGTACAATAGCTGATAGGAAAGGGAAAAAAATTGTACAATAGCTGATAGGAAAGGGAAAGAAATTGTTCAAAGGAAGGAATGACTGGGATGAGGGAATGAAGAAAGAAGAAAGAAGGAACACAAAATATAAATATATGTATGAATAGCTGTGATGACTGTATTGCTGATGTCTGATGGTGTATTGAAATGAACAGTTAATGCTCACAATTTTTTATGTTCTGATCAATTGTGCATGCTTTTGTCTGGTGGTCTGAGCAACTGATTTGAAGGTAACAATATGTAATGGAATTACAGTGGTGAACGCCTCCCATCTTGTCTAGTGAAACTCTGTATTATCTCTACTGTTTTACTGAAGAATTATTTTCTTATTCCATATAATGGTTTGAGCAATCTTTCATTCTTACATCTGGCAATCTGAGCAATGTAGTTGAGGATAGTGATATGTAATGTAACAACCACTGTTGATTGATATTATTCTGTCTTGAGACTCTGTATCACTTTGAATGTTCTTGCTTTGATTTGTTTATGGTTGTGATACTGGTATGCTGCTACTGTTGTATTTCTTTCTTTCTTTGTTTCTCATTTACTACTTTCTTTAAAATAAAAAAGAAAAAAATATAAAATGAAAT
>NW_004955502.1:5384427-5408322 GCF_000276665.1 Chinchilla lanigera
AATAAAAGAGTACTTAAGAAAGAGTATCTGCCCAGCAGCTGCCTATTCAACCTTGAATGGATGCCATCCTTCTTATTAACTCTTGTAGCCAAGAAATTTTGCTTCAAAAACAATTTATGGGGTTATCTTTCCCTTGCATTTCAGAACATCTGCATTCCATTTCTTCCCTGGTTATGACTATGGGACCAAACAGTTCAGCACTGCACATATGTTCTAGGTCTTACCAATTAGACTTACTATTTTCTCTGGAATCCTATTTGTTGATTTGTTTTAAAGCTGAAAAAAAAATAGAAGCAGTATAGTGCCAAAATGTAAGAAAACAAAAACTATCTCACTCAAGTGAGTAAAGTTGTCATTAATGGCAATACATTTTGTTGACAGTAGATTTTGATATGATGTGATGGGAATAGTGCCTGCATTAATCACTTTTCCAGCAATGAGACAAAGTATTTGACATCTGTAATTTATGGAAGAAGTTGAATTTGGCTCACAGTTTCAGGGGATTCAGTCCCAGGCAGAAAGGGAATGGCAGAGGGGCATGTTGGGGATGCGTTGCTTCACCTATGGGCAGCAAGGAAGCAGAGCGAGAGAAGGGGTAAACGGGAGACAGAACTATGTCCTTCCAAGGTACTGATTCAGTGCTCACCTCTTCCAATCAGGCCTCACCTCCAAACAACTTTTCAGTTCCCAACTCATCAATGTATCTATCCACCCACTGATGAGCATAGCGTGCACGGGATCCAGTGATGGCTCAGAAGGCCCACCTTTGACCACATGAGACTTTTGTGGAAAACTGTAGATGTAAAACATAAAACCTTTTTACCACTCCATCTTCTTTTCCCAGAACTTGCAACTGTGGTGGAGTCGTGAGAAAACATCAGGAAAACGGCCGTCTTCACAACGTCTACTACCAGTGAATGTCACCGGGAAAGTCTGAGGAACCCTAACTCTGAAGGGAGACTATAGGGTCAGAAAGGCTGCAGGTGACACAGCAAACTCTTTAAGAGTCTGTACCAGAAGATGTACTAGGTAAAACGAGGGGAAAATGAATAAATATGCACTTTAGTTAATAATTGTCAATATCTGTTCATTAAATGCAACGGTTTTACCTTTAAAATAAGATAGTAATTGAAGGGCAAATGGTGTTGGACAGAATTCCATACTATGTTATTGTTCTATAAACCCAGAACTATCATAAAATAAGAAGTTAATTTTAGAAAGGAATCAATTTACTCATAAAAATAAACTTAAGTCCTTATCCAGACTTTTCACCCTGCTTCAACCCTGAAATTTCACTTGTTATGAAAGGTAAACATATTCATACACCAATTCTAAAAACTTGACCCACAGAGGAAAAATGCAATGCTCCCCTTCTTTGGGAGTTTTTACACTTCAACCATGATTGAAATGAAAATGTATTTTCCACTTATTCCATTATGTAGATTCTAATTTTTTAAAAGAATATAAATAGAGTAAAAATTCTCTTATATCATTTACCACATCTGCACATTTCTCAACAACCCTTAGGCTGATGATTTGCACCTGCAAACATGAATGGAGGTTTTTATTTTTTCCTTTATACACAAAATTGTTACATCATACTCATTTTTTTCATTTTAGGGTTACCATTTCATAATATGTGCTAGAAATGCTTCCATAGCAATATGTATAGATTCAAAACATAACTGCAAAAGTTCCTAATGGGTGGATGTATTTTATTTGTTTTAACCAGTTTTCTATTAATGAACAGTAAGAAAGTTTATAATTTTTTTCTTTTTCAAACACCACTATAATACATTTATTTAAGTTTGTCCTTCTGGAAGTTTATCTAGAAAAAAAGTTCCCTAAGTTGAAACTACTATGCAAGAACATGTGCATTTGACTTTGATAGCTCCCAGAACACTGTCTCATGGTGCACACAGAGGCACACTGCTGACCAGAGTCTATCACAGTGCAGTGCTTGATATCCCACACCTCATGAGAAGGTGGCACCATCACACTTGAGGAACTGTATTGCAGCGATGAGGGGTATGGTGTATCCATGCAATTTTAGTGCACATTTCCTTTATTTTTAACAACGGAGGAGCATCTAATGTGTATAGACTATGCTTGCTGCATTTCTGTCCACTCCCTAATCACACAATTTTCTCATTTATCTATGAGGTTACCACTTTTATGTTCACCAATATTTGGAAACTCTTTAAATATTAAAAAATATTTGGCTTTTTGATGAAATTTCAATTAATTTGCAATTTCACAAAAAGCAACCAGGTCAAAATTCATTTTTAATGTTAGTTAAATGAATTCTGTTTTTTTCCAGTGAATTCACAATTCTAAGTGATAGGTATTCTTAACTATAAAGAATTATTTGCCCCTAGAAATTTTGTTTTCCAGTTCAGACGGATATATTATTATCATTATTATTAATATGTTGAGTAGTTGTACTTTACCCTCAAAATCCATATTCCCCAAATGGGTTGACCACAGATGTTTAATTTAGTTCCTAAATTTAAAAAAAAACTCTATCTTTTGCCTCCAGCCTTGCAAAACAGCTTGGTTCATACATTTCACTGTCTTCACTTCCATGGTTAATTGAATACTGGGTTTTTGTTTTATGAATTTGTTTGTGGTTCTAAAGAAATTTATATCCTTTGAATAACACTTACTTTTGCTACCTGTATAACTACAAGGCTTTATTTTTGTCTTTGAAATTCATAAACAATAAACATAAAATTTCTTTGTATGAATCCTATTTTTGAGGTACTACTGTGTCCTTTGATGAATAAATTTATGTTTCTTAGTCAAAGGAATTTGTCACTATATATATATATATATATATATATATATGTATACACAAACATATTGTTAATTTTTTTCCACAACATTTGGGAACACCAAAAATGTTACCTTTTATCTTCATTGCCACATTTCCATATTAAGCCTGGTCTCTGGAATTATTTACGTGTTTATACATCTCAATTCTTTTCTTGTGAACCTTATTTATGTCTGTCCTTTAAATCTTTATTGGTTTTTCAGTGATTTAAATTTTTTTTTCAATTTTAATACTGCTTCCTGTGGTTCTTCTTCTTGTTTACAATAATTTATTGATCTTTCTCACTTACTTGAAATTTTTAAGGTGTAATAGTCCCTTTTGCTGCTGTAACAAATTTCCACAAATTGTATGCCTTAAAACAACAGAAATTTGTTGTTCTGTACCCAAGAATCTAAATTTCAGGATAGAAGTTTTCAATGTGGCAGAGCCAGGCTAGTTCTGGAGCACTTGAAGGAGAATCCTGCTCTGCCTCCTCCAAATTCTCATGGTGATGGTATGCTGGGCACCCCATGGCTGTGACTCCTTCTCTCAGGTCTCTGTCTCTGTCTTGGTCACATTTCTCTCATTGCTGAGGCAAAATACCTGATGCTCAAAATTATGGAAGGAATGGTTTATTTAGCTCACAGCTTGTAAAGGTTTCAGTCCATACTCGGCTGGCTCCAAGGCAGGGTAACACATTGCACAGGGAAAATGTTCATGGCAGCAGAAAACAGCAAAACAGCAAGAACAAAAGGAGGGAGGCAGAATAGGGAGAGCAAGCCTTTTTTCCTCTCTTACACTGTGTGCAAACTACCTATCCCAGGTTGGGTGTACCACTCACATCCATAATCCTAGCATTAGGCCATGGATCAACCAAAAACTCTAGAAGCCCTCCCATGATGGCATGAGGTTGTGGGGTGACATCCAGACACAAACCTTGACAGTCTCCATCTTCATATCACCTTCTCTCTGGGCCTTAAAACTCTGCATCTACACCAGGCAATCTAAAATAAGCTCTTCCTCTCAAGATCTGTGCTTCACTTTTTCTCTATGGGGTGATACTTACACATCTTTATTTAAGACCATCATCAGCCTACTTATCACTCCTCCTGAAGCTTACAGATGCGTGGAGAGGCAAGGGAGACCATAAATGCTCAAAAGTTTTAATAATCAGCCAGCATCTGGTGCAGAAAATTAAAGTTATATTATAGAGAGTTGCTATGTAACTACTGAAGACCAGTGGTTCTAGAAAGGTCTCTCTGAATTGGTTATATCTCAACAATAACGTAAATGGCAAGAACAAATAAAAAATTCAGACTCAGTTTAGTACAGGTTTGCTGTATTAAATAATGGAAAAGCAGAAACACGTAGCTAAAGTATGCCAGATAAGGAAAAGCAGCTATGCTTGGAGGTACAAACAGGAACCAAATCACACAGGACTTTGTAACCCACGGTACAGAGTTTGTCTGTGAGTACACTGTGTGCATGAATGGTCTCACTTAACACCTACACAGTCTAATAGGATGTATACTGTTTGGGTGCTCATTAAACACTTGTTACTATCTAATCGCCTTTAATAAATTAGTTCCTTACAAGACTTTACTTTGTTATCAATACTGGAATGATTCTTTGCACAAATAGCTTGCTTCAAGTTATTAGTAACCTGAATCAGATTAGAATAATCTGGAATTAGGATTATCCCAATCCCAACCTTAGGATAATGTGTGAGATGTTTGATTCCAATCATAATTGTAAAACTCATTTACTTATGTCCTGTGACTCAATCTTCTTACTGTTTGATTAATTTGACACTTCAACTGATAAATAAAATCTTTACATTAAAAACTAATATATTCAATGAAAAAATCCTGCTTGAATTAACATAATATTTCTAATAAGTCAGTCAACAATAGTGTGCTAAAAAATAACTTATTTTGGTGGAATAAACAGAATTCCCAAAGGTCACTTTCACTGTGTAATATGGGTACATCTTTTATTTTTTATTTTTTTTTTTGTTTTTCTCCGGTACCGGGAACCGAACTCATGACCTTGCGCTTGCCAAGCAGGCGCTTTGCCGCTGAGCTAAATCCCCAACCCCTGGGTACAACTTTTAATAAAAAGTTTTACATGCTTTGTTCTTTGTAGTGTAATTTACAGAGCATTGATTAAAGAACTCTTCTAGAATATCCTTCAGTTCTCATGGTATGAAACTGTCTTGGACTAAATAATATTGTACTTTCCAAAACTCTTTTCCAAAATGTAAATACTCTAGAAGAGTAACATAGTAAGCAATTAATGAGTCATCATTTAATTGGCAATGATTAAACCAGCCAAACAATCTGACCTACCCAAAATTGTGGAGGAGAAGCTTCTGGCAGAATCTGGCTGCAGTTGTGTGTTGTTTGGCTAGCTCTAAAGTGTTTGCACAAAACTTGAATTTTAATGATTTTAAATAATGTTTGCTTTTCCCCACATAAAAAGCCTTTCCTTTGTTTTCCAAATTGTTCACATGGACTCAAACTGTATGTTTGCATTCCTTTTTAGCATCTGACTTTGTGATCTCCATCAAAACACCCATCTGTTTATGGGAGAAGACACAGCACCGCCCAGGTCAGTGTACCAAGCACCACCCAAGGCAAGTGTGGGTGGAAATCATCAGGGCCCCTTTCTAGGCCCTGCTTCAGACCACACTCTCTCCAGCTCCCAGTGACCCTCAGACCCAAGTTACAGCTATCTCTTCTTCTGATCTTCAGTTTTATTCATGCCTTTCCTGTATTTCCATTACACATCTACAGTAATTTCCACAGTTCCACTCTCAAACTTGCCTCTTGTCTGCCATTCCCTGTTTCACCTGAAGACCTAGATGACTCCCCCACAGAGGTTCCACACATCTCCAGCACACAGGACTAACCTGGGTCAAAGTGGGTGCTTCACTGTTTTTACTTTTTATTTGTAGATACTTTAAGACTGAAAAGAAATCAGAAAAAGGGTTTACATGTGGCATCCAGTCATTGCCAAAGCCTGGAAGTTGATGTTCATTCAGTGCTATTAGCAAAACATACTTTATCTTCTTCCGAATGATAATGTGAAAGACTACATCGATTAATTGTCTAACATTGAACCATAATAATAAACCTGTAATGCATCCACCTTGGTCACAGTACATTATTCTTTTTATATATTATTGGATATTATTTATCAATAAGTCTTTGATACATCTATATTCATGATAGAAATAGAACTGTAACTTTCTTTTCTTTCTACAAACTTTGTATAGTTTTGTTCCTAGTATAATACTGACTTTAAAATAAGAATTGGAAAGGGTAGCCTATTTTCAGGCAGATTGTTACAACTTATTGTTATTCATCTTTTTTGTTTGTTTGTTTGTTTGTTTTTTGGTTTTTCTCCGGTACCGGGAACCGAACTCACGACCTCGCGCTTGCCAGGCAGGCGCTTTTTGCCGCTGAGCTAAATCCCCAGCCCTGTTATTCATCTTTTAAATGTTTGGTATAACTTACAGTGAAGCCAGTTAGGCCTACAAAATTATTTTTCAGAAGGTCCTAAAATAAAATTTCAATTTCCTTAATAGTCCTAAAGCTATTCAAATTTTGTTTTTTTTTTTAATCTGTGAGGAAACAAATCTCACATCTACCATTTCCACTGGCCATCCCATGAAACAAAGGTTTGAAAGGACTGCTTCTGCCTGCATTTTGCTTACATATTTTATATGGATTATTGTGATGGTTTCACTGGGTGAGTGCTAAGCTCTGTGAATGGCAGCTTTGACAATTCAGTGTTCACTACAGTGAACACACAAGGAAGTGTAGGAAGAAAATTCCCAAAGAAGTGAGAGCTGCTGCCACTGGTGTGGTATTGGAGGAACAAAGAGAAGATCAGAGTCACTGGACAGCAGTGAATAACAGGGCAAGTGATATGAGCAAAACAGAGAAATGTAGGAGGTTCTATTTGTTTAACCATGGCAAAGTGCATTCTGATTTGGTAGGAAACCAAGGGAGACTTGTAAAGAAGGAGAGTAGACCATTTGATTTGTACTGCTAAAAATTGTGTGATTCACTACTATGGCACAAATATATTATCGAGCAAAATAAGAAGGCAGAGGGGGCTGGAGAGTAGAATTTTATAGTACTTCAGATAAGAAACAATAGAGAATCAGATTAGAATTTTGATGATTAAAATATGATAAATGACTGTATAGCATCAATAATTCTTATTACCAAATGCTATAACACATGGAACCACAAAAACTTTATCTGATATTTATTATATCCTAATACTAGAGGTGTTACATTATATATAATGAATTTGGTTTAAATATACATTAAAATATGAGCATTATTATTTAAAATATTCTTTTTGTTTGTTTGTTTTTGTTTTTTTTCTGGTACCAGGAATCGAACTCATGACCTTGCATTTGCCAGGCAGGGACTGTGCCACTGAGCTAAATCCCCAGCCCCCAATTTAAAATATTCTTAAATTAAAGTGAGTTGCTGGTCTTATAACTACAATTATAAGAAAGGTTTTCAGATGGTTCTTAAAATTGTACAATGTGTATCAGATAAGTCAAATATAATTAAAACAAGAATTTAAGCAGATTCCATTAACTTATTTCATGGTATAATTGGGTAACATTGGCATGTCTTTGCACCAATTATAAACCAACATTAAACCAGCATTTTAGATCTTCCCAAACATAGTGTTCAGGGGAAGCACATTATTGATTATATTAAGCCCACATTTTACTTCATATTTAAGATTACAGACAGAAAAATGATATCTCATTTAATTGTTAATAGATAAAGACCCCCTAAGTTAATTAATTTAACATGTTTATATTTAATGTTAAATAATTTTTAAAGGAAAAACAACTCCTAAAATAAAAGAACAGAGAGCAATTTTCCACGAATGGCAGTTCTTTAAACACATGAATAAACCCAATTATAATTATAAAAGTGAGTCTATACAAAAAGATTAAATCCTCAAAGATGTTCTATTTTTACATGAAAGAAGAGGACTAAAATGACCTGGCTTATCATTTAAAAGAACGTTTTTGATTTGGGGCAATAGGAGCAAAGTCAAAAGCAGAAATTATAAAATAAGGCTATTTGAATCATTCAATTAAATATAATGGCTTGGATCTGGTACCTGGATCTGCTTTGGATCTGGATAGAATTTTGGCGATAAAAACACCATGATTTTCAGTTCACTCCTTTTACATGAGGAGTAAAAGAGAAGTCAGAACTGATTAAAGGCTTTTTTCCTAAGAAATTGAAGAATGGAGAGAGATTTCACTGAGGTTATAGGAGAAACAAGACAGGTAGGAAAACCGGAAGTTGTTTTGGACAAGTTCTGGGGGATTTCTCTCAGATTAGGATCATAGCTCCAAGCAGGCAGTTGGATAAGCAGTCCAGGATTAGGACAGAGTTCTGTAGTGGAAACAGAACTGTCAGGGCCTCACGACATGTGTGTTGAGCTGCTGTGTTGGCTCCAAATCCAAGCTCCTAACTGCTCTGCGATTCTGTAGTTTAGTCTCTGCAAGCTTCATTCCCTCTTTGTTCCTATGAATGGTGAGTACAAGGGTCCCAGGAAGGTGGGAGGATAGGAGAGGGAGTTGCTTCTTTGTCACTGTCCTGGGCTATGCCCAGTGGTGGCTCTTTCCACTGGGTCCATCCGCTCACTTCAGTAACAGGGGTTCAAGAATCTGCCTTCCTCACTTGCAGAAACATCTTTACTGGCTTTGTTTAGGGACTAATCAATAAAATTGAGGCCGAACACCTAGCATCTCAGAGCCAGGCCTTAGGCCTATTAAAGTCTAGTCCCTCTTGTGCTTTAGCCCAAGCACTAGCAGAGTATGTGGTCAGCAACATGCCATGAATCAGTGGATGGAATCTGTGTTCTGGCCACACACCAGATTCTAAAGATGTCACAAAGAGCTAATGAGCTCTTACATTCCTTTTTGTGCTTCTCTGTTCTCACCAGATATCCCCATTATACAAATATCAGTCATATAAATAATTGCTCAAGGCAGAAACTTTGAGAGTTACTGTTAATTACCTTTCTTCCTCAGGTCATATGACCATTTTGGTTTTAGACTCACTTCCTAAAGCTACATCAAGTTGTTTCATCTCCATGGCTACCACAGGATCAGGTATCTCAGGGATTCTGTAGCCTGACTCCTAAGTGGTCTACGTCCTTCATCAGCTGGTGTCCTACTCTGGTTGTGCCCAGTTGCTTTGTTCCTTTGTTCCATCCCTCCTTACAGTACTCTCATATGGTCCTGAGGTCAATGTCTTCCACAGATTTTACCCTCTCATGCTATGTATCTTTGTTAAAAATCACTTTCTTTTGCATTTTTTAATTCGCTGGTAAAGTACTCTTGAGAGCATTAGTCTCTGAGAGCATTAAACTTATTTTGGAGCATATATTTCAATTTTAATTCATCAATTAGTTTTGTAATGATCTGCCTATTGCCATTCTATGCCTTTATTCTCCTTTTTTTTTTTTTTTTTTCTAAAATCAAGGTGAAATTGCTGTCTACTTTGCTAGGTTCTATGAAAATTCAATGCACTACTTTTGTATCCTGCTCATTAGAAGCAATGTTAGAAATTATCTTCACCTCTAGATATTATACTCCTTGAGCAATTCAAGAAAGTGTGCTTGTTCTCATAAGTGTTCTCAGCATCCAGCCTACACCTGACAGGTATTGAGTAACAAATAAATACATGTTGAAGGAGCATATGTATAAATGAGAGGGTGAATGAAGGAGGAAAGGGATATTGTCATTAGAGAGAAAGCAAAGAAGGAATATGCTGTGGCTGGAATTTGAGGAAAAATTTATGACTAAGGAGAAATGAGAACAAAAGAAAGTAGAGAAAGCAAGGTCATGGACAGCAAAACCAAAGCTATGAAGTATTTTGGGAGTCAGACACAGAGACACTTGAAAATGAGATTAACTCAACTGTGTTAATACAGAAAGGCTAACATTAGTATTTCTCACTGATTTATTTAAAAATGTATCAATTTAAATTAGTAAATGCCAGATGCTTGATGTTCAAAATAAGTTAGTCAAGAAATCAGATAATTAGTAAATAATCATTTTAATTAAATGGAAAACAAATCACAGCACAATTAATATATTTTGCCAGGGTATAAAACTCACCACCTTCAGGGGCATTGTCCTTCCACTTTCAGTATGTGATTTCCTCACTACTCCACCAGCTTGTAAGAGAATATTTTTACCTCTTGCAAAGTTATATTTATAGCAATTAGACAGAACAACTGACAGAGAATATCAGTCTATGTTATTACAAAGAGCAGACTGCATAAACTGATTTATAACTTGCTTTGGCTCATTTAGTAATATAAGCAGCAGTTTTCCATGTTATCATTTAATCTTTCAAATCATTTTTAATAATTGCATCTCATTTCATCTTTGACACGGAATACACTTTACTAATTCTTTTTAGGATAAAAAATTGCTTCAACTATATTACAATTATAAAACATTTTGGTCTAAAATCATTAGAGATAATATTTACAAGTGTCATGATTATATTCTTAGAATATTTTTCTTCTTTGAGTATACTGGTTGGGTCAATAGGGAAAAGTATTTTTAAGGTTTTTGATATAAATTATCCTAAAAGCAATGAAAATGAGTAGTGCTTTCCTCTACTGCTATCATCACTGGATTTTTTTTATCTTTCTTTTTGTCATGACAGAAAAAAATTTCATCTACCTGGTTTTAATTCACTTTTTATGACTAAAGTTTATTTAATATTAAATTATCTCAGTCTCTGTCTTTCTGTGTACATATATTATATATATATATATATATATATATAAACACACACACACACACACACACACAGACACACAGAGATACCTAGTATTTACTGAGAGATGAGTAGTCAACTTATGTATTAAATTATGTATTCACAGTTACACATTAAGCTTCTCCTGTGTTCCAAACTTTATTGTGGATACTGGAAACAAGCAAAGAAAACTGACTAATATTGTATGAGAACTCATACTATAGTGAAGGAAAATAAATACATTGAAAAGCAAGAGCATTAAGGAGAAAAATAAATTTTAAAAGGAAGCATGGGGAATTTGAAAGGTACAGGTGTTTATTTTATTTTATATTATTTTATTTTATTTGTTGGGGGTGCTGCAAATAGAAACCAAGGCAACACTCTATCATTGTGCTACATTCCCAGCCCTGAGAGTGTAGCTCAAACAGTATTCTAAGAAGGCCTCGCCAACTGATATTATTTAAATAAAGTCATAAAGGAGGTGAAAAATGTAGCTTTAAATAAAAGGAGAAGAAGAATGTGCCAGGCAAAAGGGATTTGAAGTACAAAAGCAGGAGGCAGGATTGTCATCCATGGTTCAATTTCCCATGTTTGAGGATCAGTAGTGACATGAGCATGGCTTGGTCAGAGAGAATCTAGTAGGAAGAGCTCTGAGAGAGATCTTAGGGGCTTAAAACTGTGTGGGGTCTTGTAGCTCAATCTAGGAACATTCTTGTCATAAGAATGAGATGGAGCTGGTCTTGATGGTACATGCCATAGTCCCAGCACCCTTGCAGGCTGAACAGGAAGATCACACATTTGAGCCCATCCTGGACAAGTTAGTGATTATGGAGACACAGTTGCAATTTTTTTCAATAGTGCTGGACATGTAGCTCAGTGCAAATGCCCTGGATCCATTCTCAGTACTGAAAAAACAGAGTGAATAAAAGAGTGATATGGGATATAAATGGGAGGTTTAGAGATGAAAAGTATAAACTGACTTGAATTTTGATTGAATTACTATAGCTCTTCTGGTCAACTGGAGGTCAAGGGAATAGGCTACTTCACTACTACACTGTCTACCGTGGGAGACAGTGTGGGCAGAAAAAGGCTGAGGAAGAGAGAAACTTTCACACTATCAGGGTTACTCAGGAAGATTAGCTGTACAGCATAAACAGTGAGTTCAAGAGTTCTGAACTGAGCATGGAGTGGTCACTAACTGAGATAGAGAAAGTTGGGAGAAGCCATTACAGTTGGGAAAAGATCAGGAGACTGGAACACTTTATTTGTTCTGTGCTCAGTGTCCTCCCTCTTTCTTGAGCTCAACCACACTTATGTGATAAAACCAGGATGATTCTTAAATATGAAGGAATCAGACAATTGTATTAAAAACTAGTTATAACCATGAAGTGACTCATTCTCCACTGAAAGCTGGGAAAGAGTTCCAGAGGTGGATTTAGGACCACAAACTCTGCATATGTATGGTTGGATTTTAAGGATGTCAAACAGTTGAAAAGAAGCTGAAGAAGGCTAAACCCAGACCTAGAAGAACCTAGTTTTCTAGGCAGAGGAGCCCCCTGTACCTGTGGCACTGCTTCTCATGATTTCAGGTGTTCACAATCAACCATGTCTGAAATAGTAAATAGGAAATTCCAGAAGTAAATGATTTATAATTTCCAAATTGTGAAGACAGTGATTTTAAGGACACAGAGTATGAGGAGGGTTATTAGACAACCATTAATGTGTGAAGAGGGGCATTGGATTGCAAGGAGACAGTTAGATATGCAAATTTAAACTGAAGATATATAAATTTGGAAGTCAAAAATATGATAAATAAGTCTAAATATTAGTTTGAAAATTAGAAATCAGGAAATGCAAAGACCCAAAGATAGTTTTTCAGTTCAAAACTAGAAATTCATAACTCTGTGGGTAATCTCAACATGCTAGCAGATATTTAAATTCATTACAAAAAGGGGCACCCTACATTTGTTAGTAATGCTAATGTATTTAGACACATAGAAATTAAAAGAGAGTGGTGCTTGAAAAAATAACCTCATAGGACATTCAATAGACATATGCACTGAGAAAACATCTAGGATTAGTGACTGAGGAAAATAATTCATAATTAACATACAAAATGTAGTTTTTGAAAACTAGTAATCTGACCCAGAAGTATTAAAATGTCTCCCTACAAATTGAATCTACTGCCTAGAAACTAATGTGATAAAAATTCATAAAATGTAGAACTTTGCATACAAACTGGGTTTAATAGAAATCAGCTTGGAAATCAGCTTGTTTCAGTAGAAACAGCCCTTGGTTACCAGAGTTAACAAAAGGTCTGTCTGTGGGCTGTGACATCGCACTCCTGGGCAGAGTGCCTAAACTGGGTGCATGTTCAGCATCAACAGCTAGGGGGAAATAGGGTTCCAAAATGAAACTGTTGAGAGTTTAAATTAGCCCCAAACTAAGGAAGCAAAAGTAATCTAAAAACAGAAAGCAAATAGCAATAAGGTTAAGAAGAGTGAGACATTGCAAAATTAAATTCTGTGGGAAGGTCATGCCAAACTGCCTTGAATACACGTGGGTCTGGTTTATTTTACTTAACATGATGCTTTCCAGTTTCTTGCAAACATCATAATTTTGTTCCTTTTTATGACTAGTAATCCACTGCATAAAACACCACATTTTCTCCATCTTTTTATTCCTTGTTGTGTGCCTCAGTGGATTCCATATCTTCGCACCATGAATGGTGCTGCAATAAACACGTGCGTGCTGGTGTCCCTAGAGCGTGTCGACTTTAACTCCTTTAGATCTATAGCAAGGACTGGTATATGGGAATCATTTATGGAAGTTTTATGTTTAGATTTTGGGAAACTTTGTACTGATTTGTTTAATGGCTGTACTAGTTTACAGTCTCACAAATAGTGTATAAGTGTTCATTTTTCTCTACATCCACTCTAGAATGTATACTTTCATTTCCCATGATGATTCTATTCTGACTGGGGTGAAATGGAATATCAGTGTAGTTTTGGTTTATATTTCCATGTTGGGTAAAGATATTAAGTATGTGTGTGTGTGTGTGTGTGTGTGTGTGTGTGTGTGTATAACTTCCTTTGAGAAATATCTGTTCAGTCAATTTGCCATTTGGATTTTGGATTTTTCCTTCTTTTGGAGTTAGTATTTTGTGTTCTTTCTATCTTCTTGGTGTTAATCTTTTTCAGAAATTAGCTGGCAAAAATTTTCTCCTATTCTATAACCCATCTCCTCACCATGACAATTGTTTTTTTTTTCTGTGCAAAAACTTTGGAATACAATGCAGTATCATTTGTCAATTCTTGCCGTTATTCTGAGCTATTGGAGTCCTACTCAGAAAGTCAGTGCCTCTGTTTTCATCTTGATGTGTTTTCCCTATAGAAATTTCAAAGTTTCAGGTCTTATATTCAGGTCTTTAATCCATCTTGAGCTTTTTTTTTTTTTTTTTTTTTTTACAGTGCTAGGGATGGGGTTGTTTGTCTACTTTTCCTCTTCTATGTGCATTTCCTTATGTATCTTCTGTAGTGCCAACATAACGCTCATAAGTGCCTTCAGTTTATGCTTGTCTTGGAGATGTCTTTATTTCTCCTTTGATTCTGAAGGATATTTTTCTGGTTATAATAATCTAATTTGGAAGTTATTTTCTTTCACAGCATGAAATACATTGTACTGTCCTCTCCTGGCCTTCAGTGTTTCTGCAGAGCTTTTGCCTTTATGAGTTAATTGGCATTTGACATGCTGTTTTTAATAACAGTAGCTTTATAGTATAATTTCAAGTCAGGGGTTTTGTTATCTCTGGTCTTGCCTTTGTAGCCCAGAATTACCTTTGCTATTCTAGGTCTCTTCTGATTCCAAATGTATTTTAGGATTGTTTTCTCTAACTCTGTAAAACATGCTCTTGGAATTTTGATTGGAATTTCATTAAATCTGTATAACAGTTTCAGAAGTATGGCCATTTTCACTACATTCATTCTTTCTACCCAAGGGTAAGGAATATCTTTCCATTTTCGGATATCCTCTTCAATCTCCTTCCTCAGAGTATTGTAGTTTTAAATGTAGAGGTCTTTTACATTCTTCATTACACTGACTCCTAGGTATTTCATTCTTTTGGATGCTGTTGTGAAAGATGTTTTTTCTCTGATTTTTTCTCAGTAAGTTTGTTATTAATGTACAGGAAGGCTATTGATTTTTGAGTTTTGACCTTGTATCCAGCTACACTATTGAATTTGCTTATTAAATCTAGTAGGTTTTAGTGGAGTTTTGGGGATCCTCTTGGTAGGTACCATGTCATCTGCAAATAATGATAATTTAACTTCTTTTCCAACCATTATGCCTTTTCTTCTCTTGTTTAATTGTTCTGGCTTAAGTTTTCAGGGCTATGTGGAATAAGAGTGGAGACAATGGACGTCCTTGTCTTGCTCCTGATTTTGGAGAGAAAGCTTTCAGTTTTTGTTCATTTAGTATCATGTTGGCTGTTTTTTTTTTTTTTTTTTTTTGGTTTTTCTCTGGTACCGGGAACTGAACTCACGACCTTGCGCTTGCTAGGCAGGTGCTTTGCCGCTGAGCTAAATCCCCAGCCCCTGTTGGTTTGTCATAGATGAATTTTATCAGATTAAGACAAAGACCACCTATTTCAATTTTCTGTAGGGTTTTTATCATAAATGGCTGCTGAAAAAACTTTTTCTGCATCTATTGAGATGATCGTATGATTTTGGTTTTGGCTCTGTTAATATGGTGTGTTACATTTATTGATTTACATGTGTTGAACCAGCCCTGCATCCCTGGATGAATCCCATTGGGTCAAGGTGTATAATCTTCTTGCTGATTTGTTGCATTCTATTTGCCAGTTCATTACCGAGGATTATTGTATCTATGTTCATTAGGGAGATTGGCCTGTAATTCTCTTTCTTAGTTGGGTCCTTTTCTAGTTTTAATATCAGGGTAATGCTTGCTTCCAGGAATGAATTTGGGCATATTGTTTCCCTTTCATTTTCATTAAAGAGTTTGAGAAGTAATGGTGTTACATCTTCTCTAAATTTCTTGTAGAATTCAGTAGTGAGTCAGTCGGGGCCGAGGGTTTTCTTTGTTGGTAGGTTTTTAACTACATCTTCATTTCACTGATTGATATTGGTCTATTTAGGATTTTTATACCTTCTTGATTCATTTTTGGTAAACCGTATGTATCTAGGAATCTGTCCATTTCTTCTGCATTTTCCCTCTTATTAGAATACAAGTTTTCAAAGGCGATACAGATGATCTAGATTTATGCAGGGTCTATTGTGATTTCACCCTTTTCATTTCTAATTTTGTGGATTTGAGTTTTTCTTTTTTTGATAAGGTTGTATAAGGACTTGTCAATTTTATTTAACCTTTCAAAGAACCAACTCTTCAATTCATTAATTTTTATATATATATATATATTTTTAGTGTCCAATGCATTAATTTCTGCTCTGATCTTTATAATTTCCTCCCTCATACAAGATTTGGCTTCACTTGCTCTTCTTTTCCTAGCAGTTTGAGGTTCACCATTAAGTGGTTTATTTGTGCTTGCTCTGTTTTCCTGATATTGGTATCCACTGCTATATATTTTCCTCTTAGGACTGCTTTCATTGTGTCCTATAAGTTCTAGACTGTTGTACTGTCATTATCATTTAATTGTAGAAACTGTCTGATTTCTTCTTTAATTTCATCTGTGACCTGCTGATTGTTCAGGAGGGTGCTATTTAATTTCCATGCATTTATGAAGTTCTTGCAGTTGCTTTTGCCAGTGATTTCCAGTTTCATTGCACTATGTAAGGTAATATGCATGGAGTAATTTTACTTCCTTTGCATTTACTTACACATGTTCTATGAGCTAATATGTGGTCTGTTTTAAAGAATGTCCTGTGTGGAGTTGAGAAAAATATGTATTATGTTATAGTGGAGTGGAACCCCCATAGACACCTACTAAGTCAATTTGTTCAAAAGTTTGGTTCAATTCTAACATTCCATTGCTAAATTTTGTCTAGTTGTTATGTCTTTTTGTGACAGTGGAGTACTGAAATTGCCCAGTACAGTTGTATTAGTGCTTATTTGATTTGTCATGCCCATTACTATTTGTTTTATACAGTTGGGTGGCCTCGTATTTGTTTCCTATATTTATCATTGTTATCTCTTCCTCCTGGATTGGTCCCTTTACAAGGATGTAGTGACCTTCTTATCCCTTTTAATCAGTCTTGGCTTGAGATTCACTTTGTGTGTAAATAGAATAGCTGCCCCTGCTTTTTTCTTGGTTCCTGTTGCATGGAGTATTGTTTTTCATCCTTTGACTTTCAGTCTATTAATTTCTTTTTGAATTAAATGTGTTTCTTGTGTGCAGCATATTGTTGGAACTTGCTTCTTGATCCATTCTGCCAGTGTGTGTCTTTTGACTGGTGAATTGAGACCATTAACATTGAGGGTTATAACCAATATGTATTAACTTATCCTTGTCATGTTATTTTCCTGTTATTGGCTCCTCTTTTATTTCAGAAAAAAAATCTTTAATATTGGAGGGATTATTCTATCGTAAAATAAAACTATAAAAGGCAACAATAATTAAAAGTGCACTTCTCATAATGGAGAAATTGATCAATTAAATAGAATGAAGCACTTTTCCTTCGTAACATCAGTGTGAATGGATCAACTTCTGTCCCTCTTAAAAGATATATTGAAGCCCTAATCCCCCATAACAAAAATGTGACTTTATTTGGAAATAGGACTATAGGTATTCAAGGTAAAATGAGTTCATTAGAGTAGGCCTTATTTCAATATGGTGATCTCGGAAAAAATAAAAATTCAGACATAAAAAAATGATTTGAAAACACCTAAAAACTACCATATAATAATGAAAGATTGGAATTATGTATCTGTAAGTCAAGAAATGCCAGAGAGTGGAAGCAAATACTGGATCATAAGAAAAGGCAAGAGAAGATTCCTCCAGGTTTCAAAGGAAGCACATTCCTGGTCAGACATTAATTTTGGATGACTAGTGTCCATATTTGTGAAACAAATTTTTACTGTTTTAAGCCACTTATGTTGTGGTATCTTATCATAGCAAAAATATGATGTCACATATTTGGAAGGAAACAAAGATTATTCATAATTACTCTAAAAATTGATTATTTTCTTTAAAAATAGTAAGATTTAAAAGTACACAGAAATCTGGGCATTACAGGTGGCTCACACCTGTAAGCCCAGCACTCGGAATCCTGAGGCAGGAGGATCATTGTGAGTTTGAGACCAGCCTGGGCTACAAAGTGAGCTCAAGTCCAGCCTGAACTACACAGTGAGTCCCTGTCTCAAAAAGACCAAAAAAAAGTACACAGAAATAGAGCAAATTAGAAAGAGTATGAACTGGGAGACAGAATGCAGTCTGCTTCAGCAAGATTGCAAAAGTTACTTAAAAATAAACTTTTTTTTTTCTTTTTAAGAAACTAAAAACTTTACAATTATAACATGTTTTCTGAAGAGACAAACATTTTTGCATCCATGGTAGATTATAAAACTTTGATGAAAATTTTATTATTTTGAATGATTGCATTAATCATTTATCTTTCAGCCCTCAAAAATAATATGTTGTAGATTGGTACATACTATTTTCATTATTTTTCTCTTTATTTTTTCTTATTTGTATATATTTTCATCTTTCTTCCTAAAATATTTCTAAGCATTTCAGTGAAACACCTCACTGATTTATAGATTGAAAATATATGGGGCTGGGGATTTAGCTCAGCGGCAAAAGCGCCTGCCTGGCAAGCGCAAGGTCGTGAGTTCAGTTCCCGGTACCAGAGAAAAACCAAAAAAAAAAAGAAAATATACCTGTTCTACACCATAGAGAAAATCTTTTAATAGACAGTTGCTTATCAATGTAACTCCCTTCCACTGAGAATCAAAAATATAATCTACAACTCAGTTGATGCATACCTTAATCATTCTGCAGACATATTTAAGTAATAACAGTAATTTAAGTACATTTTTAAAAATGTAGTATGGCTAAGTCAACACTACTTGTTGATATTATAAATACTGATCAAAATGCATGCAATAAAAAATGAAAGCTATGTTCATTTGTGTGTGTGTGTAATAGAAAGTTTCTGGAATTTGTGGAATGTAAGTATGGTGGGTGTGCCTTAATTTGCACTTTAAATACCTTGGTAAAATATTTTTCTATTCTCTGTCTCATTTAATAAAACAGTTTGATGTTGAAAACTGTCTAGGACTCACTAAATTCCCAATAATTAAATTTACTTGATTAAGGTACATGAAAAAACATATACAACTAAAATGCTAAATATGCAGTAACAGTGTAAGGAGATACGTATAATCTGTATAATCAAACTGTTAAAAGAAATCCTGAGCTGAATCCTAGAACATAAAGTAGAACATAGGAAGGATCTCTTCATAAAAGCATATACCTCTCATAAAGTATACATCAGACCTATGTCTGTTGCATTTCCACGCAATGCCTTCATCAGATGGAAAGACTTTACAGTAAGCTAAGTACAGGTTGTGTTTCTTTTCTTATTTTCTCTGTCAAGGTCAAAGAAGGATCGGGGCCCAAAGTGGGAAGTCAGAAATAAGAAATATGTATAGCAGAGAGTCCCAGCTGCTTTAGGACTTCATTCATTCGCAAGCTAACCTAAAAGATTTTAAGAGAGAAAAACTTGCTTATTTCTAGTTCTTGTGTCCTTTCCTTCTTCTGACAACCACATATTATGAAAAACGCTCATCATTATCCTCATCATAGAGGTGGCTTTATAGATCTATGCACATCTGATTGTCACTCTCTCTCTCTGTATACTTGCTCTTATCTCCTGAAAACTTTCTCCATATCTCTTGGTGAATTTATTCATGATAAGGAGATGTTGGTACAACTGTAAAAAGCTTTTCAAATACAAAAATATAATTTACTATAAATCATATACTTTAACTTTTTTATAATGTCCAACAAAGATTCAGCTAACAACTTATCTTTTCCTAGGAAGCGCACTCTTTATGCACTAAAGAATTGAGTTTGAAGCCCTGAGTGTGGTTGCTTCCCTGCAGCTAGCAAAGTGTACCAAGTTACCTCTCACATTATCTAAGGAAGCCCGGGCCTCCATTCTCCAGAGCTCCTCTCAGCAGAGCCACCATGCAGGATGCAAATGCAGTCCTGAGAAAAGGTCACCACTCCTGGGCAATGTGAGCAATGTTCATGAGGAAAGTAAGGCATGAGAATGGCTCCAAAATGAGCTTTCATCACCGTCTAACCCACTGAAATAAAGTTTTCAAAGAGTGTGGAAAAATCAACAGAGAGAAAATGACCATTAATAGCTTTACATTATTGTAAACAAATACTTGAGATAAATCAAGTAATTTCAAAAAAGAGTCTCACATAGTGATGGTGAACTTTTTAGAGACAAAATGCCAAAGTGCATGCCAAAGCCCACTTATTTATCGCAAAGTGCCAACACTGCAATTAAACCTGCGTATTTAGGTTCCAGTTTAGAAAAAGCAATTCTACATTAATGTCTTTTGTCTTAAAAGAAAAACATGATAACACATATGCCATAGGTTTACAACCACTAGTAGCACATAATAAATACTAAATACACTTTGTGGTAAACACTGTATTATTTCTGGTACAGTCTTCACAGACTATTCTTCAGGGATTGGTCAAGCTTTAGTTGTAGGGGATGGCAACTCTTAGCATATCATTTTAAGATAAAATCATTCTAGTCTTAGTGCAAGCCTCAAAATGTGTCTTGAGAAACATCCTGGAGTTGTAAAGAGTTAACTTTGCAGTCCTGATTCTCCAAAGGCAAAGAACACCTGGGTCCAGATAACCACCTATGACCCTGCTTGGGCTGTTTCGTCCTTTCCCTGACCCTAGATAAACATTGTAACCATAAAGGAAATGTATGGTTATCTAAGGGGGACATATAGGACAGAGTACAGAAAGTATGTATCATTGTGGTTGGGCTCATGACCAGAGCCTGATCCATTTATGTGGCACGAGGAAAACAATGTGTGGCCAGGGCTACGACACTCCAATCTGTTACCATGGAAACCAAAAATGTATATAAGGTGGGAACAAAGGCAGGCCCACCCCCACTTTCCTGACCTGCAAGTCAGAGATGAGAAGAGACTGGTCTAATTAATAAAACTCTGTTTGTTCTAAGATAAAGTCATTCAGTTTCTTGTGGAATACAGCCCAATTTTTGCTGTTACATAGTCACAACCAACTGTTAATACATACATCAGTTTAGATATACAGTTGAAGAAAGAAAGGGAAATTATTAGAATTTTTCCCCTCTAAATTTTCCCTGTGTCTGTTTTAGGCCAAGACATTGGTCAAGATCAATTGCACAGTACTGATAAATATAAACCTCACTGGCTACATCAATGTACTTGCAGAGGGAAAAATGAATATCCCCTCACTAATTCAACCATTCATTGAACATATGAATAAAATATTTCCTATGTACCTAAGCTGTTCTGTGTGGTAAGATCCAAAAGTATTGATTTAAACCTGGGCAAAAGAATACACTTGTTCCAGGGGTTAGATTCATGAAAAACACATCATTAAAACCAAGATGTCTTTAAAAAGTAACAATTATTTAAATCTATAAGTGAAATAAATTCTTTTATAGAATATTACTTTTTCATGGAATATTGTATTACCAATAAGATGATGCCTTTAAAATATAATGTTATGAGATATTAGAGATGTTCTATTCAGAAAACAAAAATTATAAAATTGAATATTTACAGGTATACAGTACAGTATAAAACATAAAGAATTATATTTTGTATCTATACAGATAGCAATTGAGATAAAAAAGAAATAATCAAAAATGTTGCCAGTTTATGAGACCAGTGAATCTTTTATTCCAATCCTGGATATGAACAGTGCAACAGAAATAAAATTAGAGTCCATTTTTATGTAGACTTTTTAAAAAACACTGGCTGACTCCAACAGATGGAAATATATGACTATGTCTTAAGTAAGTATTATCCCAAGAATGCACAAATTATTCAATATGAGAAAATATTTCATATAATTTGCAACAGATAAAAGTAGAAATTCTTAATTTTTTAACAGAAAAACATTTAATGTAAATTAATTCAGATCATGTGGTGGAGATAATTATCAAAATAATAGAATTTCCATAATTTGGTAAAGTTTCTAATCTAAAAAAGTTGAAGGAAATACCAGCATCTATTTTATTTTATTTTATTTTATTTTATTTTTTTCTGGTACCAGGAGTCAAACTCACGACATCGTCCCCAACAGGCATCTATTTTAAGGCTGATGTTTTAGATGTAAATTTTTTCTAAAGTAAGGAAGAAGACAGGAATGGCTATTATTGCTGTCATGGTTTCACAAAGTGATATTGAAGTCCTGGAAAAACACAACTAAGAGGTGTAAACTTTGCTTATGAAGACAAAATTAGTATTGTTTATAAATTAGAAAATAATTTCCTTGAGAAGCCTATAGGATTAATAAAGCATTAAAATTAAGTCTATTGTGTTTGCTGGAATATAATCAATATCTAAAAATAGATGTTGCTTCTGTACCCTGGTAATAACAAACTCAAAACTATAACCAGTTGTGAGATGCAATTTGCAACAGCACATAAAAATTAATGTGCCTAAGAATTAAATGAATACACAAAATGAGAAAAAGAAAAGTTGGCTTTGAAAGTATGACCATTTTTACTTATTGGTTCTGCTTATCCAGAAATAGGGGATATCTTTTCATTTTCTGATATCCTTTTCAATCTTCCTTCTCAAAGTACTATAGTTTTCTTTGTAGAGGTCATTCACTTCCTTAATTAGGCTAATTCCTAAGTATTTTATTTTTCTTGATACTGTTATATAAGGTGTTTGTCTTACTTCCCTTGTTGTTGGGACAAAATACCTTATATCTACAAGTTAAAGGGAGAAAGTTTTTCCTTGGCTCACGGTGTACAGATGGTTTAGTCAATAGGTAGGTGCCTTCAAAGCAAGTGGGCATCGCAGAAAAGCATGGCAGAGAAGAAACAGTCCATTGCAGGGCAGGCAGGAGGCAGCAAGCAGGAGGCAGCATTCACTTTTACGCTATTCGAGCTACTAGTTTATTGGTTGGTCCCACCCACAGCCAGGGTGAGGCCTCTTATTATATACACCCAGATTTATGTCAAACCAATCAATGGATTAATATAGTTATTTCACACCCTTAATCCATATTCACCCACCATAGATCCAGCCATCTCTGAAAAACCCAAGCTACGAGTATATGAGTCATTGGGGGTCGGGAAGCATCTAGATACAAGCCATAACAATGTTATCTGTCTCATTTCTCTCTCAGTGAGTATACAGGAATGATTTTTGAGTGCTGCTTTTATATCTTGCTGTGCTACTAAATTTGGCTATTAATTTTAGGAGAATTTGGGTGGAGTTTTGAGGGTGTTTTATGTAGAGGATTATGTCACCAACAAATAATGCTAATTTAACTTCTTTGTTCCCTATCTGTATTCCTTTCATTTCTTACTCCTGTCTAATTGTTATGGCTGATGTTTTGAGAACTGCAAAGTTCAAGAGTGGTGAGAGTGGACAAACTTGTCTTCTTCCTGATTTCAGTGTGACAGCTTTAAGCTCTGCTCCATTTTCTATTGTTTTTGGCTGCTGGTTTGTTATAGATACTTTTTAGCAAATTGAGGTAAAGGGCTTCTATTTCAATTTTCTTCAGGGTTTTTGTCATAAATGAATGTTCAATCTTGTCAAGTACTTTATCTGCAACTATTGAGATGATCATGTGTTTTTTCTCCTCGCTTCTATTAATGTAGCACATTACATTTATTGATTTGTATAAGTTGGACCGTCCAAGCACCCCTGATATGAATCCTACTTGGTCTTGGTGTTAAATATTTTTCATGACTGGATGCATTCTGTTCGCAGGTATTTTATTGAGGATTTCTGCATCTATTTGCTTGTAGTTCTCTTTGGTTTGGTCCTTTTCTGGTTTGGATATCAGAGAATTCTTGCTTCCAAAAATGACTTGGGAATACTGCTTCCTTTCTGAATTCATTAAAGAATTTGAGGATTACTGGTTTTAGATCTTTGATAAAGTCTCAAAGAAGTCAGGAGTGAATCCATTAAAACTTGGGATTTTTTAGTTGATACTTTTTTTATTACCTCTTCAATTTAATTGACTGATTTTGAATTATTCGGGAGTTTTATATCTTTTTTATTTTTTTA
>NW_004955502.1:5409352-5525022 GCF_000276665.1 Chinchilla lanigera
TATATATATATAGCATGGTGTCCACTGAATACTAGAGGCAGTAGTAGACAATGGTAAATATTGGTGTATCACAACAGAGAAAAGGTACAAAAAGAATACTAAAAGATAAAAAATGATGTCCATGTGCAGGCAGTTGCCATTAATGGGAGTTCCAGGACTGAAAGCTTCTGTGTGAGCCTGTAAGTGACAGGGCAGAGAAGGTGGAGGCTGAGGGCATTACCTTGCGTCCCTGCAGTCTTCTGACACATTCTGTATTTACTCTGTGTAAAGAGTAACTACATTTGTTACTGTGTTTTCTTTCACTGATAATAAATTAACCTTGCTTACTGTAGCCTTTTAAGCTTGTATGGCTTTTAATGTTTTATTCTATTGTAATACTTAGCTTAAAAACAGTGTACAGCTATACAAAGTTATTCTTTTCAACCATATTCTATAAACCTTTTCTAGTTTTAAAATTTTGAATTTTTCACTATTTAAATTTTTTCATTAGAAACTTGGTCTTGATCACTATTCTCTCATTGCTGAGATAAAATACCCGATGCTCAGAATTAAGGAGAGTAAAGTTTATTTAGCTCACAGTTTGTGGAGGTTTCAGTCCATACTCAGCTGGCTCTAAGACAGAGTTACATGGCTCGGGCACAACAGTTCAAGACTGCAGCATACAGCAAAATCATCAAGAGCAAAAGGGGATACAGCAAGTCGCTTTTTCTCCTTCATAATGTAAGAAGGCTATCCACCCCCAGCGTGGGTGTAGCACTCACATCATCTTCATGCACTCCTCTTGCACAGGATGAGGATGTTCACAAAGTAAGGACCCTGGCTCCCTGCTGAGTCACTTTGTTAAACTTCTAAACTTCTCAAGTTGATACAATGTATCAACCATTATAAAATCTAAGACACACACGGTAGCCTATGCCTACATTAGGTCAAGCTCATCAGTATCACTGTCTCCACTGTCTTCTGCCTCCACCTGCACCTCTCCCCAACTAGAAAGTCATCAGAGAGTAAGAGGTATGCAGCCGTAATCTATGATGGCATGCCTTTCTCTGGAATACTTCTGGAAGGACCTCCTTCACAGTTAACGTTTTTATATAAGTAGAAGGAGTACACTCTAAAAGGATGATAAAAGTATGCTAAATAGGAAAACCAATAGCATAGCCATTTGTTATTATATCAAGTGTTATGTGGTATGTAAAATAAATATGCTATAATTTTGTAAGACTAAGACACAGTAAATTTGTTTACACTAGCTTCACTACAGACATGTGGGAAATGTGGTACAACAGTGTCCCACATGTACTATATCAGGAGGCATAAAGGTCATATATGAGGAGGCATAAAGAATTTTTCAACTCTGTTGTGATCTCTTGGAATCAGCCCAGTACAGTGCAGTTTGCTCTTGACTCCAATAATACATGACATATGAATGTATGTACTGTACAATTGGATATGTACTTTCAAAACTGCAGTACTTAAAAAAATGGGACAGAACATTTAAAAAGTTTATATATTTTTTACCACAAAAATATAAAGAAATAAAACAATGTAGTTATGTTACATGAGAATATTACCCATGCATGTGGAAGAGAATGACAGGGGAAAAACAATGATGATATACTATGAAATTAATAGCATTATTAGCTCCAGTTTCTGTACTTGAAAGTAAATAAGAAGAAGTGAAAAATACTCCACTAAAATAGATTAACAAATGTAACCTATAATGTAAGAAACTAATAAGTCTAGTAAAACACAATTTAGGTTTAAAAACCTTCATGATAGTATAGATAAGTAAAAAAAACATGAAAGTACAAACCGTTTGAGAATACAAAGCAGTTTAACAATACAAACTGTGAATTAGGTAGTGAGGGTTGAGTTGGAGTCCTGTGGGATGAAATGTGGAACACTCAAGATGAAGGACACAAGAATATCCAAAGTCAAACAGGGAAAGAATGGTATATTTGAAATGATTGGACATAAAGCAGTATTATGCTATTTGTCAGTATATTGTATTTTTCTCAGTATGATAAAGTAAAATTTTAATTTAGATGTTGTTGCTTTTAATTTATCTCAAATTTTAGCCAATGTATTATGAGGAGAATATATGTTTACATGCATTTAGTTGTTTTAATTCCAAATCTCAATTTTAAAGCCATTATTCTCTATCACACAAAAACAAAATTACCACTTAAGTCATTTCCACAGTGAAAGCTTTCTTTCACACCTCATGGCGCCATCTTGAACAGCAGATGCTTTCAACAGTTGAAAATATCACCACCTATGAATCACCATCTTCCACCTCACACATTCACTTGAAAAATTTTAAACCACAAAGTTTAGATCAGATAAATAAAACTGCTGTGTAGTTGCTCTTGCCTGAAAATGCTCATTATATGACTTGGCATGCTTGGCCTGGTTTGTGTTACATTTTTCTCTCACTCCTGTGCTTGTACCTGCTCTGACCCATAAAGCAATATGTCCATCTACACCTTTCCTCTGTACTTCAGATTTCAGTTCTTTCTTTGGGATTTACACCACTAAAGGCTCATGAGAATCTCAAATTCAACATGTGTACAGTTGCACTGGTCATATGCTGCCCCTCAGCCTTTGCTAATTGTTTTCTGCTGTAGATCATTTTTATTCATCTAAGCTAAATCCTTGGAGGAATCTTCAGTCTTCTCCTTCTCACATATTTCTCAGTCAGTCAGCACATCCTGCTTGCTTTCCCTGATGATTATTCATTTATTCAATCCTTTCCTCTCGGTCATTATTATGAGCCCTTTGCCCAGATGAAGTTCTCATTATACATTACCTGAAGGGAAGAAGGTTTCCCCTGCTGGTCGCTGCCTTTCACTGTCCCCTGCACACCTGCTTTACATTGGGTTTCAGAGTAAACTCTTGGAAAAGCAATCTGATCTTATTGTTGCCAGAATTAATTCTCTTCAGGTGCTCTTCAACTTCTAAGGATGCTCTCTCAAGACCATAAGTCATTTAAGTCCCCCACCTACCGAATAATACAGTTGACCCATGCATAAATTCTTAAATTTGCTGTTGGATAGTTCTATCAATATACACTTTAGTGACCCCCCATATATATCCATGTATATATTTGCTAATGTGTTAGATATTATAAAATAATCCTCAAATGATAAATAAGTATCATATTATAAAAATCCTGAGGGTTTTGGAGATTCACTTTGGTGATCACTGGACTAAAAAGCGTTGTTAACAAACCCAAGGTCATAGCTTAGTAATTCTTCCTCCAGTTAACCTCTCTTTGTATGTAGTAATAGTCTATGCCCCATATCTCTCAGTCAGGCACCTTTCAAATGCACAGTTGAATCACAGTATCTTAAAATTAGAAGAGCCTTAATGGGCCTGCAGTACTACTTTCAAGTAACACATATTTTTTCAGAAATTCAGGCATTAACTTCCTTTATAAACCATCACCTTATAGCCCCAAATAACACTGAGCATTTCTATCTTCCTTCTGAAATGTTCCTGTCCAGTTATCTGTTTTGACCTACTGTTCCTCAAGCACAGCTTGAGGTTGTCTATGATTTCAAACTTTTCTTTAAACCCTCTCTGTATTTTTCTCATCTCTCTTTCCAACTCTATGAACTTTGATATGATTACAATTTTCATTCTTCACATATTGCTTCTAAATCTATGCTTTTACTCAGTCTTGCCTTCTGAATTTCAATATTCTCTGTCCAGTTTCTGTTTGACTGTGTTACCCATCTGTGTGAACACAAATTGCCATAGCTGTAAACTACCATAATCTGGATGGCTTTGGCAACTGAAGTTTATAGTTGAACAGCTCTGGAGGTGGTAATTCCAGCATTAAAGTACCAATATGTTTGGATTCTTGTTTCACTCTGTTCTTGGCTTTCAGATAGCTTTCTTCTCTCTGTGTCCTCACAGAGACAGCTGGGCCTGTGGTGTACCTTCCTACTAGGACACTAGTCCTACTATGAAGACTCTACCTCATGACTTCATGAAAATCTAATTATCTCTATGAATCCCTGCCTCCAAACACCACCATGTTTTTTATTTTATTTTAAATAGAAAAGAACAAAAACAAAATAACAACAGCAAAGACAAAAATAAAACAACATAAAAACTATAAAAATGATAAAGAATTTCAAAATGAGATGATAGGAAATCAACTATGGTTGTACAGTTTATGGTTATCTTCAAAGTAGTTGGTCAAATTGTCAGATATAGGTATGCAAGATTGATCAAACAATTAAATATTAACTGTTCCTTTCAATAAACCAATAGAAATTAGTACTACAATTATCTTAGCTGTCATATATATATATGATACACATATATATTATATCCTTTCTTCTTTCTTTTTTTTCTTCTTTTCTTCTTTCCCTTTTCCTCATCCCACTTATTCTTTCCTATTAAGCAGTTTCTCTCCCTTTCACAATATCTATTGCACCTTTCACTTTTATTTACTCATTCAGGTTCTTACACTAAGAAGAAAATATGGTGTTTATACATGTGGTCCTGATTTACTTCACTTATGTGTATGGTATCTAGTTGCATCCATTTACTTATAACAGCCTCAATTTTATCTTTCTTTATAATATTCTACCATATAAAAATTCCACATTTTTCTTATTAACCCCTCAATTAATGGGCATTTGTGATTGCAAAATTTTGGTATGACAAACTGTGCTGCTATGAACATGGGTTTACATACATCACTATGATATGATGTTTTTAATTTATCTGGGAAAATAACCAGAAGGGGAATGGTTGGGTTAAATGGGACCTCTAATCCTAATTTTTTGAGGAATTTCCAGACTGATTTCCAAAGTCATTGCACCAGTCTATATCGTCACCAATGGATAAGAGTTCCTTTTTCCCCACTGCCCCCTAAGCATTTGTTTTGGTTGATTTCTTGATAATAGCCATTCTTACTGGGGTGAAATGAAATCTCATTGTTCTTTTAATTTGCATCTCTCTAATGACCAATGACATTGTACATTTATTCATGTATTTATTGGCCATTTGTATTTCTTCATCTGAGAAGTTTGAATTCATCTCAGATGCCCATTTTTGGATTGGGTCTTTGAATTTGAGGGGTCTGTATTTTTTCAATTCTTTATATGTTATAGATAGAAGTCCTTTGTCTGAGGGACAGGCAGCTAAAATTTTTCCTAATTTGTGTGTTTTCTTTTTATTCTGTTGGTGATTTCTTTTGATGTGCAAAAGCTTTTCAATAAGATGACATCCTACTTGCTGATTCTTTAAAATATTTCCCGTGCAGTTTTGTTTTTTCACGAACTCTCTGCCTATAGCTATACCTTCAAGATTTCTACCTACTTTCTCTTCCCATAGATTTAGTGTTTCTATTTTAATACTTAGATCTTTGATCCATTTGACTTTAGTTTAGTGCATGGTGAGAGACATGGGTCTAATTTTAGTCTTTGGCATGTGGAGGGCCAGTTTTTCAGCACCATTTATTAAATAGTCTTTCTTCCAGTAAAATTCTTCCATAATTCCCATCATGTTTAGCCCCTTTGTCAAAGATAACGTGGCTGGGTGTGTTTGTACTTGTGCCTCCATCTTCTAATCTGTTCCACTGGCCTTTGGGTCTATTATTGTCCTGTACCATGTTGATTTTATCACAGTAGCTTTGTAGTACAATTTCAAGTCAGGGATTGTGATGCTTCCTAACTTTTTGCCCAAGATTGCCTATGGTATTGCAGTTGTCTTCTGGTTCTAGATGAATTTTCAGAGTATTTTCTCAACTTCTGTGAGGTATGCTAATAGTATTTTGATTGGGATTGCATTAATTGTTGCAAAATTATGCAAAATTGTTATTGCTGTATAACAATTTTCACTATGTTTGTTCTTCCTATTCATGAGCAAGGGATGTCTTTCCATTTTCTGATAGCTTCTTCAATCTCCTTTTTCAGCATACTGTAATTTTCAATATATAAATTGTTTACGTCCCTTGTTAGATTGATTCCTAAGAATTTCATTTTTTTGGATGCTATTGTGAAGGGTGTGGTTTCCCTAATTTCTCCCTCAATAATTTTTTTTTGTTTTTGTATAAGAATGCTATTGATTTTTGAGTATTAACTGTGTATCCAACCATGCAACTGAATTTGGTTATTAGCTCTAGGAGTCTTTTGGTGGAATTTTTGGGCTCTTCTATGTGGAGTATTATGACATCTGTGAATAATGATAATTTCACTTCTTTTTCCTTATACTTATTTCTTTTATTTCTCTCTTGTCTAATTTCTCCGGCTAATGTTTCCAGAACTATATTGAAAACTACTGGTGATAGTGGACATCCTTGTCTTTTTCCTGATTTTAGAATGAAGGCTTTCATTTTTTTGTCCATTTAGTGTGATGTTTACCATCGGTTTGTCATCGATGGCTTTTATCAGCTTGAGACAAAGACCATCTATTCCAATTTTTTGAAGGGTTTTTATCATGAATGAGTGTGGGACTTTATCAAAAGAATTTTCAACTATTGAGATGATCATGTGATTTTTGTCTCTGGCTCTGTTGATATGGTGTGCTACATTTATTGATTTGTGTAAGTTAAACCATCCCTACATTCCTGGAATAAATCCCAGCTGGTCATGGTGTATAATCTTCTTGATGATTTGTTGAATCCTGTTTGCTGGTATCTTATTGTGGATGTTTGCATCTATGTTCAATAGGAAGATTGGCTTGTAGTTTGTTTTTTTTTTTTTGTTTTTTTGGTTGTGTCTTTCTCTGATTTTGATATCAGGATAATACTTACCTCCAGGAAAAAAGGAGTAGTGTGTCCCTTCCAATTTCATTAAAGGTTTGGAAGAGTATTGGCATTAGATCTTCTCTAAATTTTTTGTATAATTTAGCAGTGAAACCATCAGGACCTGGGATTTTCTTTGTTGGTAAGTTTTTAATTACACTGTCAATTTCATTAACTAATATTGGGTTACTCTGAATTTTTATATCTTCTTGATTCAGCATTGATAATTCATGTATATCGAGGAATCTGTCCATTTCTTCTGTGTTTCCCATCCTATGAGAGCAAAGATTTTCAAAGTAGGTATTGATGACTTTCTGAATTTCCACAGGTTCTATCGTGACTTCACCCTTATCATTCCTGAATGCATGAATTTCAGTCTTTCCTTTTTTTTCATGTTTGGTAAGGGTTTATCGGTTGTATTTATTTTCTTAAAGAACCAACTCTTTGATGCGTAATTCTTTATATTGTTTTCTTGGTTTCCATTGTGTTAATTTCTGCTCTGATATTTATAATTTCCTTCCTTCTGTGGGCTTTGGGTTTGTCTTGCTCTTCTTTTTCTAGAAGCTTGAGGTGAACATTAGATTATTTGTGCTCATTCCTTTTTTCCTGATGTTAGAATTCACTGCTTTAAATTTCCCTCATAGGACTGCTTTTATTACATCCCATAGGTTCCTGTATATTGTGTCTGCATTTTCATTAAGTTGTAGATATTGTTTAATTTGTTCCTTTATTTCATCTGTGACCCATTGGTTGTTTAGGAAAGTATTATATAATTTCCATGTGTTTATGGAGTTTTTGCAGTTTCTTTTGCCAGTAATTTCTAATTTCATTGCACTATGGTCAAATATTATGTATGGGATAATTTATATTCCTTCACATTTACTTAAGCATGATGTTGGCTGGAATAGTCTACAAACATCTGCTAAGTCCATTTGTTGACAGGTTATTTCTTGGCTGATTTTTTTTCTAGCTGATCTATCTCTGTGACAGTGGGGTACTGAGGTCTCCCATTACAAATGTGTTATTGCTTATTTGATTTTTATGTCTATGTATAATTGTCTTATATAGTTGATTGCTGCTGTACTTGGTGCATATACATTTATGATTGTTATCTCTTCCTTTCAAAGTTTCTCCCTAACAAGTAGGTAGTGACCTTCTTTATCCCTTTGGATCATTCTTGGTTTGAAGTTGACATTTTCTACAAAAATAGCCATTCTGGCTTTCTCTGTGTTCCTATTATGTGGAAGATTGTTTTCCATCCTTTGATTTTCAGTTTATGAATTTCTTTTTCACTAAATGTGTTTCTTGTATACAGCACAATGTTGGATCTTGTTTCTGGACCCACACTGCCAGTCTATTTCTTTTGACTGGTAAATTGAGGCCATTTACATTGATGTATGTAGCTGATACGTATTAGCTTATCTTGGTCATGGCATTTTCCTGCTGTTGGTTCCCTGTTTTCCTCTCTAATTGCTTGCCTTGTTTGATGGTTTCTTTTTGTTGTTGTTCTTGGAAATGTGGTAATTTTTATCTCAGTCTACAACATCTTTTAGTACACTTTGTAGCATTGGATTGGTGTTCATAAATCTCTTCTTTATCATGGAAATATCTTATTTATCCATGAATTTTGAAAGAGTTTTTCAGGGTACATCCATCTGGGCTGGAATTTGTTTTCTTTTAGGACTTCAAACACTCCACTCCAATCTCTTGTTAACTTGAGGGTCTGTGTTGAGAAGTCTGCTGTGATTCTGAAGGGCTTCTCTTTATAGGTATCTATTTCTTTTCTCTAACAGCTTTTAATATTTTGCTCTTATGCTGAATTTCTGGAATCTTTATTATTATATGTCTTGGTGTACTTTTATTTTGGTCAAGAATGTTTGAAGTTCTAAATGCTTCATTTATTTGTATGTCAAATTATTTATCCACACTTGGGAAATTTTCTGCCATTATATCTAGGAAGAGCTTTTTTTTTTTTTAATGTCATTTGTGCTGTGTTCAGCTTTCCCAGTCAATCTTATGCTATACTTCTTTGCTTCATCTTGTGCTGGTTGGATTGATTTTTCATGGTCTCTTTCTAATTTTAAGACATCTTTCATTTCATTATCATTGTCTGTAATTCTGTCTTCAAGATCTGAAATCTTACCCTCCCCTTCATTCAACATGTTTTGTATACTTTCAGTGGAATATTTAATGTCTTGTATTTCTATTTGGATCTGTTTTATGGACTCCATTTCTTTCCTATGCTGGGCATTATTTGTTTCCATCATTTTTCTAACTTCATTTATTCTTTTATCTGTGTCTTCCCTAATATCTTTGATTTTAAACATCATTTCTTTTTGTACCTGAGAGATTAATTTCTCCATAGACTTTTCCAGTTGTTTTTTCACTTCAGCTGCTATCATTTCAGAAAGTTTCAGTGTTGATTTCCAAGTTCATCTATCTCCTTGAGTTCTGGGATTGTCCTGGGTGGGCTGGGGATCTGGGGTTGCATTTTGCTTCAGTGACTTGTCATTTTCTATTTTCTCTTTTCTATTTTGTTTTCTATATTGGTGCTTGCCAGTTTCTTATGATAAATAGCTTTATCATAGTATTAAGGTTTCCCTAGAGGATGTCTGTTCTTCAGGTATGTCTTCTAGATGGAAGTGGTTTCTTATAGCTATCCCAAGGCCTTAGCTTCCCAGTTAGTAAAGGATGCAAAATTACTATTTAGCTCAGCTTCCAATCCTTTCGTGCTTGGCTGTGGTGGTGATTATGACCTCAAACAGTCACAGTGTTAGCATACAGGGGAAAAAACTGTTTATAATATGTATTATATCCTACCTAAAGTAGTACAGTTAGTCATAACAATAATTTCAAGAACAGTTTAACTACTGCTAAACTATGGTAATCTTTAACCTGTTACCTCTGACCTTGTGAGTAAACTCTAAACTTATGTAGCAAAATCAAACATATCTGTGCACCTGTATGGAATATTTTCCCCTTAGTTCAGTGATTTTACCCTTCTATCTGGAGCAGGGGAGTTAAAATTGTTAGGAATAGGTCAAGTGATGAATGAGGTCAAATATAGTAGAGTCAGGGCTGGAAGTTAAAGAATGATCACCTAACGCTGGGAAACTGTAGGACACAGGAGACAAAGAATAAAATAGAATGCAAAGGAGTAGTCATAAAGGGCAGAGACAATATTTACTCATTTGAAAGTTTAAATTCAAGAAATAGTTGAGGGAAAAGAGAAAGTGAATCTATAGGAGAAAAGACAAAAAGGTAAGAAACTTAAACATTGAAAAAAGAAGGGACAA
Source organism: Chinchilla lanigera (assembly GCF_000276665.1). NCBI lineage: Eukaryota > Metazoa > Chordata > Mammalia > Rodentia > Chinchillidae > Chinchilla > Chinchilla lanigera. The sequence goes on from NW_004955502.1 coordinate 5,419,412, forward strand.
AGAGAAAGAGAGCAAAAATGAATGAAAGAAAAAGAAAAGAAAAAGAGATGAGAGAAAGAGAGAACAGAAAAATAACAAAAGAAAACCTAAAAACCCCAAACACAAAAATAACTATCATACACAAAAGAAAACAAGATGACATCCAATCAGACAAACAAGGGAGAATGAAAGTAGTAAAATATCTCTGGTGCTTACAGTTCTGTGATAGTGTCCATATTTAACCCCAGAAATGTGTTGGGTATGGAGTTGATCTTGGCCTCTGGATGTGGGGCCTGGGACTGTGCTTCTGCTGGTAGAGTTCTCCAGAGTTCAATTGCTGGCTCTTCACTGCTGCTTCAGACGCTTCCATCCTGCTGGCCTTGCCAATTACTCTGCCCTCCTAGGTTATATGTGGGCCCGTGCTCTTGGAACCCAGCTGTTGTCCTGGGTCTCAGGTCCTGTGGTTCCTGTCATTCTACTTGACAAAGGTGTGTGTCCTTATACTCCTCTCAAAGACTCCATCCCCAAGACAATGGAGGAAGCACAGCACAGACCCACACTCTGCTCACCTGTCCCACAGAGGGAATGGAGGAGGTGCAGACTCACTCTGTTTGTAGGCCCCCACCATCACACACAGGGAATGAATGGATTGCTGGGCACAGACTCACTCTGCTACCACCATGCTTTGTTGTTAGGTCTTCAGTGTATGAATGTAGGGTAGGGAGACACAATTCAGCTTGTAGCCTCCTACTCCCGGGACAACCAAATTCATGTCCTTCTCCCATTAAAAATGCATTTCTTTCTTTAATTCTAAAAGTTTTAACTTTTTCTGGCATGAACTCTAATGTCGAAATTGTCATCTAAATATCATCTGAATCAGACAAAGATGAGACTCAACAAATGACTTATCATGAAGTAAAATTTCCCTCATGTTGTGAAATACACAAGTTAAGTCTGGCTTCCTAAAAAATGGTAAGACAGGTTAGGACACCCCAAAAAGCAAATTAGAAGAAAAGAAGGGTAACAGGTCTCAAGCAGCTTGAAACATATCCAAGCGAACTCCAGCAGGCCTCATAGTTCAAAAATAAATCCCTGGTTCACGTGCTGCCTCTCAAGCCTACTGAAATGGCTGTGTCATGACAGGTGGGGCCATGTAGTCTGTGGAAACTGAATACTGTGGCCTGATGACATCTCAGTCAATTTCAAGTTTATTTTTTGTTCTTCTTCAAGAGTAATGCATACTCATAAACACATAGCTCTATCATTCCATGGTATCAAATCTAAGAAATATGATTGCCTTTTTCCTCTATTGCCACCTCTATCCACTTCATTTCAAATTGGCAGTATTTCTGATACATAACCCCATAAACCTCTCATCACCTGACTTTCCAACGAGGCCCTTTCTTCTAAACATATATTCTATGCTGAAAGAAACTGTCAGTGAGCCCTTGGTTGATAAGCATTGCATGTCTATATCTGTTTTCATGAGAAACCACTTTGAAGCAATCAATATGTAATACAACAAGCATTGTTAACTCCTTACCACTTTGTTTGTAACTCTGTACTCTGTACTGTTCCTTTGCTATTTTGTAAAATGTTGTCTGTCTGTTAAAAAAATAAAATAAAAAAGAAATAAACATATATTCTAGCTTTTTGAACTATGGATAGGCTGAAAGTTTTCCAAAACTTCAAGTTCTAGTTCCTCCTTACTCAACAAATCAATTTTAATCTCTCTCTTTCTTTTTTACATTTTACTATAAAAAGCCAGGATGAACCAAACTGTTCCTTCAATGCTTTGTGTAAAAATATATTCAGCTAAGTATTCACTTTAATTTCTCATGAGTTTCTCACTTCCAGAAAACACTAGAGCACAGTTCTAGTAAGTGCTCTCAAGATCCATATTTCTTGTATACAGTATCAAAATCTTCTAACCTGAACCCATTACTCAGCTCTAAAGCCATGTCCACATGTTCAGGTCATTATAATAGCAGTACATCACTTCTCAACATCAAAATATACATTAGGGCTCTCCAGAGAAAAGAAATCAATAGGAAGGATGGATAGAAAACTAGATAATAGATAGGTAACATAGATATATAAATGCATAGAAATAGATATAGTGATAGCAATTCCAAAGACTCCATCTTGAATAAAGGAGGTACTCTATCTACCAGTCTGTCTATCTGTCTGTCTATCTATCTATCTATCAATCTGTCTGAGAGAAAGAGGATTCACCATAAGAATTTGTTCTATGATTTTGGAGGATGACATATTCTAATGATCTGCCATCAGAAAATTAGAAGTCCAAAAGGCCCAAAGTATAATTCCAACCTAATTAATTCAAAAGTGAGGAACAACAATATTGCAGTTCAAGCAATAAGGCAGAAGTTACCTCTTACTCCGTCTTTTTGCTCAAGCCGTTTCCTATTACTGGTTCAGTGAGGTCCAGGCACTTAAAAGTGGACAAGCTGCTTTGCTCAGTCTACCTAGCCTAATGTTAGTCTTATGCAGAACATCTTCAGAGACTTATCCAGAATAATGTTGGAACAAATTTGTTGATATCCTGAGGTCGAGTCAACTTGACATCTGATGTCCCAAGTAGACTCATTTGCAAGGATTAAAAGCTTTAATCTGGATTAAAGATTGATGAGGAGATGGATAGCATGAATATCATGAGATGTCCCAGTTCTCTTACAATTACAGTAATAACTTTCAATCTACTTTTTAATCCTGGACATTCTGCTTCAATTCTGTTCTTTCTTCATCTATTGCCAGCCTCAGCCTCTTTTCTCAACTCACACTTAGCTTTTCCATTCTCCCTGTTCCTAGGACAGGCTTAGAACTCTCATCTGGTTTGTTCTGTGTGGACATGGGAGTCATTCTTAACCAAAACCTCCAGCTATGCATCACTGGCTGCTGGTGATCCTACTATGTCATCAGCCTTATGAGCACACTCTACATGGCCTCACTTGCTGCTGCAGTCTGAATGTTTGTATGCTCTCTCAAAGTCCATATGTTAAAATCTTCAAGATGTTGTCATTAAGTGTTGGAGTTTTAAAAGGTGATTGCATCATGAAGGCCCCACCTTCAGAACTGTTTCAAAACTCTCATAAAAGAGGACTGATGGAGCTGTGCCCTGAACCAGGAATTGGATCCTCATTGACTCTGTTTGATTAGATTGATCTTGGATTTCAAAGCCCCTAAAACTGTAAGAAATGAATGTTGTTGATAAACTGCATAAATTATATTTTATCTTCGAAGCTCTAGTAGAACAAAACTCCTCCCCACCTGTAGGGGGGTTGAGGACTATTGGCATGATAAAAGATATGGTTATTTTGTTAATCTGTTACTTTCCTTCCATTATAAAGTATAGAAAGTATAAAGCCTTTCCTCATAACTGTATTGAAGTTTCGTGTGTGGTCTATGAAATGCCAGATAAGATCCGCTGATTTTACTTTTCAAGAATTTTTTTACAACATACATTATTTTCTACCCTTTCCACCACAAATCTCATTCAGTCTTTTAATATCTGGACTGTTTTATCAATGCACCAAGAGTTAATCAGACGCTCTGGGATATACTCAAGCTAACCATGCTCAAGGACTGATACATAAAATTGGAACTAAAATCTATTAATTTATAATTAGAGTGAATGTTTACATTTAATGTTTAGCATATTCTATTCTGTGGGTCTACCCTAGAGGACAAAGCTTATGCACTTAAAGGAAAATATTATTTCTTATTAATAATAACATGGCAGAATAAACAATTTAGCCTTTTTGATGTGTGTTTTGCTATTTTACACAGTAAAATACTCTTTTGCTCCATTTTTAAAGTGAGTGGATGGGTTAGGCAGCAATAATTTTTAGTTAATTAAATTAGACCTCTCTTAAAATAACTTTTCTATTCTAAAATTGAAATATCATAGTTAGAAAATTTATGGATTAGTCTTAGTTTACATCTGGGATTATGTATAATTTAGTTGGTTCTTATTACAAAACTTTTCTCCTTTAACTAGATAACTTTGTTTACATTTCCTAACAGCAAATTATTCTTCACTAAGTCGTCAATGAAAGCAGATATGCTTCCAAGCTAAGTGAACAAGGTTCTATGTACAGGACAATGAATGATACTGTAACTTGTTAAGGATTTCTGACCACACTTAACTTTGAATCCAACCAGAAGGAGTCCCACCCGGAGCAGTAACAGAAACAAAGTGAGAGTGATTACTTTTCTTCCAAGGAAGAACAGTTTCTGTATTAAAATAATAGCAAGGAAACTTACATACAGAATTTAGTTAAATTGATTATTTTTATTTCATTGCACTAGAAAAGGACATGTTTCTAGACAAAATTCAAAAGAATCATTAGACCTAGAAGATATAGGACTTATTTTTCAATTATTATCCCTTATATAAATGAAAATTCACCAGTAAGAAAGAATTCCTGTTAACATAAGGATCTTGAACATAAAGAGGGAACATAGTTATTACTAGAAAATCATTTGCCCAATATAGAGGGAGTAATTTTTAAAATACATTATAAAATTTTGTTTGAATGAAGCATTACTTTTTAGCTATGTCTTGCTATGTCCATATACCTTACTCTGACCTTTCTCTGGCCTGGGTCATGACTCAATTAAAAATGAGAAAATAAATTAAGGTTTTCAGATTATTCATTAATAGGAAATTATAGGAGAACTTTTCCCCTACAATGTCTCCAATGTATTTCCACGAACCCTTCGGACAAGTATGAACAGAATTCAAAATCTTTAAACTACTTCCTGTTCTTTATAGCTTAAGAGCTCATTGTATTAATGATCAAAATGAGTTATCTTTGAAGCATTTACTACTCTCCATTCACCAATGATGTCTGGGAATTTCTTTCGTCACTGTACTTTCTGAATTATATCTATTTCTTAACCCTTCCTTTCTGCCTTCAGGGCTTGTTGTTACTGTGGATATGGGCATAGTTTCCCCTACCAAAGTCACTTCCTAATGTTCCCCACTCCTGCTAATTCCTCAGCTGCCCTGAAGCTGGATTCTGGTAATTGACAAGTATGGTATAGGTATTTGCACTATTATTGCAAAAATCTTTAATACATGAAAATTTGATGAGATGTGCTGTCCATAACTACTTTTAGGACAGGAACAGCTTTTTCTACCAATGTCATCATCACAGTCCCCTGGAAAATGCCTATCTACCCAAATCCTGTAAATTCTCAAAGGAAAAGATGTCCAATTTAATCTAATCTCAAATCTACATTTTCCTGACCCACATTATCTCCTTATCTTCATCAGCTTTGACTGCTGTAACAAATGTTGTAGACCAGGTGGCTGAAAGCTCAAACATTTATGTCTGAGATTGGGAGTGCTGAGAATCCAAGATCAAGACACCTGTGGATTTCACCTATGATGCCTTCCCTCTTCCTAGTTTACACATGGTCACTTTCTTAATGTATCTTCATATGTCTGAAAGAGATCATTTCTCTCATGCCTTTTCTTATAAGAGCTTTAACTCTACTCATGATGGGTCCAGTGTTGTGATCTCATTACCTTCTAAGGATCCCACTTTTAAATATTATTCCACTAGGGATAAGAAACTCCACATATGAACCCAGGGCTAGGAGCAGGGCAACAATTCAATCTATAACCCTACTGATCAGGGCAAAATGCAATAAGACTGTACATTTCCTACCAGGGAAGAAGTCACCCTTCACTAGTAGCTGCTCTTCATACACAGGATGGTGGGTACATTGGCTCTGCAATAGTTGGGTTACCCAGTACCGAGTACTCTTATGCAAACATTTTCACTTGACTCTTGTGGTGGTACAGTCACTCAATCCTGACATGTACCTATCCACCAAGTACCCTAGCACTACCCAATGAGCTGTTCTGAGCCCATCAGATTGAAAGATAGACCCCCCTGACAGATGCTGAGAACACCTGTTTATTGATAAAAGTAGTTCTGCTAGGAATCCAGTCTGACAGGCTGGATATGCTGCGGTCACCTTGGATAAAGTTATTTTGGCTGAAGCTCTCCCACAAGGATGATCTACAGAGCAAGCTGAACTACTGGCACTCATATAGACCCTCAACAGATCTAAAAATGAAATGGTCAACATGTACACAAACTAGATATGCCTTTGACACAATTCATATTCACAAAAGTTTACAAATATTATGTAATTATTTACAAAATTTCATATATATATCCCCTCTCTCTCTCTCCCCCTCTCTCTATAGAGAGAGAGGGAGAGAGAGAGAGAGGGAGAGAGGGAGAGAGGATTACTCACAACAAAAGAAAAAAAGAGAGAGAGAGGGAGAGAGGGAGAGAGGATTACTCACAACAAAAGAAAAAAATAATTAAAAACAAAGAATAAATACAAAGTGGAACTCATCCACTGCCAGGGACATTAAAAGGTCATAAAAGTCTCATCTCCTTAGGAAACAATAAAGTAGATAAAATTACAAAAGCTGCTGCTGAAGCAGCATCCCGTGAAAAAGACACCATACAAGGAAATCTAGAACTCTGAATGGATTCCTTCTGACATTGTGATGGTAATCAAAATTATTTCCTTGCATATACAAAGAAAAAGATGATTTGGCAAAACAAGAGCAGGCCACTAAGGAACTCACCCCAGTGGACACTCCCTGATGGACAAACTATTGTCCACAAAAGAGATCTTATGCCTGAGTTCAAAAGCACCACAATTTAACTCATGGAGATAAAACAGCTGTGAAAGAGCTCTTATCTCACTACTATTACATCCCATGCCTGGCCAACATCTGCTCTACTGTCTGGCAACAATGCCCAACCTGCACTCAAACTAATCTGATTCAGAGGCCTAAGCCACCTCCAGGAATCCAACTGACTGGAGTATCACCTCTTAAAGATGTATAAATAGACTTCAAGAAAGTCAAACCCAACGAGGATACCAGTATCTTCTGGTCCTAGTGTGTACTTTCTCTGTTTGGGTAAAAGATTTCTCCATCCAAACAAGAACATCCTCCAACATTATTCCCAAATATGAACTTCCTCTGTCCATAGAAAGTGACAGTGGCCCAGCCTTTGTGGCAGAAATAATTCAAAACCTCACTAAACTGCTGCAAATAAAGTGGAACCTGCATACTGCATATCAACCTTAGAGCTCTGGGAAGGTAGAACAGATTAACCAGATCTTAAAGACAACTCTAACCAAGTTCTGACATAAAACCAAAGTCCCATGGACTGACCTTTTTTCTATGGCCCCTCTTCATGTTTGAAGTTTACCTGGGCCCTCAGGATTCACCCCCACAGCTGTTAAACTTGCAGAGATCCAGCCTAGGATGCATCACACCCACATCAAGAGAACCCACCCTGCTGCACTGAGGATGGAGGTGTTACCTGATCTGGACAACACCTTGAGGATCATCCTCCTTCACCAGAGAACTCCAAGCCCTGCTCCTGTCACACCCAGAAGCTGAGGTCTATGCATTGCTGAAGGCTGAGGATGCTAACCTTGGAGTGTTTTACTGGCTGTCCCCTTCTTCCTAGGACTCCTTAAAACTCTAACCTTGCTTTTGCTATAGTACTCTGGACTATCACACCAACTGACTGGGAAAACTAAAGAAACACATGTTTTTACTGTTATACCTATAGTCAGTCTTAGGGTTGGTTACCTTCAGCTGTCTCCAGGGGCAATAGGGAAACACCTAACCCTGAATGTTATGGTCACTGACAAGCCTGCCAGACTCTAGCTCTGCTCTTTCTGGTATCCCCCTACCCTGTCAGCCTCCTCACTCAGTCAGGACACCCAACCCAAACCAGCAATTGAACATATGCATCAGAGAAACTAAAAACAATGACCCAAATGTAGGTGACACTCCAGGATGTCCAACACCTGAAAATCTCACTGACTTAATCCTCTGCCTAGAGAGCTCACTGCTCCATGTGGAGGGGTCTGGTGGTTATGTAGCAAATCGCTGTGCCTGGCCCTTCCCAATGTCTGGACTGGAACCCACGCCCTTGTCCAATTTGTTACTCCTTTTACAGTTACTCAAAGGTCAAACTCTCCTCCTGATTCTTCCCATGGATCCAGGAAATACCTCTCAATCAATCAGCACCTAGGGTCCTTTGAACCTCCTATCCACATGGATGTAATCAGGGTTCTATGAGGGGTCACCAGTGAATTTAAAGCTTGAAACCAAGTGGTTGCAGGATTTGAAAGTTCACTGTTCACTATCAAAAACTGTAGATTGGATAAACTATATTGACTATAATCAACAAAGGTTTGTAAATTATACACAGGATGCTATTAAGAAAATAGCTGATCAACTCAGGTCCACCAACAAGATGGCCTGGGAAAATAGACACTGGACATGATTGTAGCAGAAAAAGGTGGTATCTGTGTTATGATAGGAACCCAATGCTGTACTTTAGTCCCAAACAACACTGTCCCTGATGGCACAATTACTAAGGCCTGCCGATGCCTAGCAACCTTGTCACAAGAACTAGGAAAAATGCTGGAGTTAATGACCCCTTTACAAGTTTGCTGGAGCAATGATTTGGCAAATGGATGGGCTTGATGGCTTCCATAATTACTTCCCTGATCATTACTGTTGGAATTCCCATTCTGATGGGTTGCTGTATAATCCTTTGTGCACATAGATTAACTCAGAGTTTAATTGACACAGCTCACCAGGAGAGACACCTGAGTTATCTGAGTTTGATGTACTTAAGCCCTGCCTACAGTAAAAGTCTTTCATAGACTCAAATGATGATGCCCCTTAGAATACCTGAGAAGCATCAAGAAGCATGAATGAAGCAGAAAGCCTAGCCTAACTGCAACCATTTTGTTCAATAAAGCTGCAGTCATTCCATTCTTCACAGCTGAACTCAGCCAAATCATGATTTGTCATCAAATTGAAACTTCTGTCAATGTGTTAAAAACAACTTTGCTACATAAAACAGTGCTCACTACAAGATACTGATTGTACCATGGCCTTCATCTAGAAGCTTGTCTTGTTTTTATAACTTCTGTTTGCCACCCTATTAAAAAGATAAGCTCTTTGTAATCAGTGCCTCAGACTTTGGAGATTACACCTCTGGTGTCAGCTTGTGTCAATAACATTTCTTCTCTTCTCCTGAGCTCCTGTCTACTGTTTCAGGGCAACCATTCAGCCTACAACCCTACTCATCAAAGAAAAATGCAATAAGACTGTCCATTTCCTACCAGAGAAGTCATCCTTCCCCAATAGCTACTCTTGATACATGGAACAGTGGACATTTTTCATGAAGATTTGAGTACTGAAAGTGATTTCTCCTGGAAATGTTCATCCATGTGTAGTCACCATAAAGTTTTAAGATAACAGTTGTATATGTTATGCAAAAACCCATAAATATGGTATCTTGTGAACTGGGTTTTAAATGGAGGGCTCAACACAATATACTGATGTACACACTGCAGTGAAACAGTGGCACATTAGGAAACAGGATTACTACCTTTCAGCAATTTCAACCAAAGTTCCGCTGCCCCTTTGAACTTTGTGTTCAAGAGTACAAATGTAATAATGTCCAATGTGGAAAACTGATCATAAATAAAGGGTCAGTGAAATGTAATTGAGTATAATTGTAGTTGACCAGTCAATATGTATTTTGTTAACATATGCCCAACTTAGAAAACCATACCATAAGGGTCTCATTTTCCTAAGAACCCAAAATCAGTCTACAGGAAGATTAAAGTCAAGGAGTGACCCTATAACCAGAGACTCAAATCTTTGTTCTTATATGTGTATCATAATCTAGCAATTTAATATTATAATTAACTATGAAAATGGTGATCTACAGCACTTATGCCCAGTTTACTTCAGGAAATAACTACGGGACTCTGTGTAGGCTCCAAAGCCTGATCTCACAGCAAAGGAATGGTGGCAATTTATATTTAAAAAGAGTTTAAGCTAAATCAGCTAAAATCTGATCTTAAACACTAAAATATCTGGAAGCCTAGAGAGATACAATTCCTTATTTGTACTTTGTATCCATGGCCTTGATGTATTTATAAAATGAAGAGGGAACAAAGACTAGGAAAAATATATTCACCTAGTATAATTTAGCTCATTAGAACTTTTAGGCTCAATTTTTGTTAATTCTTTGTCTCCAAATAATTAAAACACAAAAATGAAAAAACTAAAAATCATAAAATAAAAAAGGGATGACAGGAAGTAGGGAGATAGACTTTCCGGCAATGGAAAGTTGCTCCGAGAAGGAGAGAGAATGGTGGAGGGGGAAGGGGAAGTGAAACTATTAAGATCCAACGCTTGTGTGTACCAGTCCCCCAGGATGAGTGGAAATGTCATATTGCAAACACACACCAATAAAAAATAACCACACGAAGACCTCATACAGAGATAGGAACAGGGTAAAAAAGATACACCTAATGGATGAGATTTGTAATATTTCCAGTTCCATCTCATTTTCTCCCTCCTTTTCTCTCTGCACTAGCTATCATGATGCATGCCTTGCTATATTTAACAGTCACAGTTTGGAAAAAAATGTCAGGTTTGCCATGATTTCTTTAAAACTGTGAATAGGTTAGTAATTTAAAAATGAAAGATTATTTGAATATTTGAAGAAATTTCATCAGCTTAGCATTGAGTGACACTAAACAAATAAGGGGAAACACACCATTCAAATCATCAACTGAGATATTTTTGATTTTCTAAACTGGAAGCTTTACAGACACACTTCTTGGTTATCCATTCAGAAAATAATGCTGACTTGGACACACCTAATACAATTCAAAAAAAAAAATGAAAAAGCAATCACACATGGGTGTCAGTGAGAAGATTCCTTTGACAGTAGTGTACTTAGTTTTCATATTACCAGAAAAAAATTATAAAAAAAAACTAAATTTTATTTTATGCCATTATACTCAGCAGTATGACTAAATAGTCAGTTGGTTGACTCCATTCTGAATGAAAGTGAAAAACAACAAAAGGGCCCTTTCAGAAATGCTACAAATATATTTTTCTCCACTATTTTTCCATCTACTATACTTTCTTTTGTATTATAAATACTATAAGTATTTTAGTTTTCATGAGGTAGTGTTTTATGGTTACTAGTGTCCTTTATGTGGCTTAGAGTGGTTATGATTTAGAAATGATACAGGACCTCCAAATGATAGAGAAGTATCATAATTCCCAACCTGCTAGATGTCTGATATGCCAAGTTTATATTCCCCAAAATCAAAGAATGAATTCTAAGGAACAAATAACTTTAAGAGTAGGAAATATTTATTGAGAATGACAGATACAGCCCCTGAGAGGCAAAAGGCATTGCCGAGGACCTGACCACTCAGAGGAAATTTTATATAGCACAGCCATATGGGTATGATATGGGTTGTAGCTATAATCAATTGATAAGGTTATAATTATAGCCACTTAGGTAATTTTTTTTCCAGTACCAGGAATTGAACTCATGACCTTGTGCTTGCTAGGCAGGCACTGTGCCGCTGAGCTAAATCCCCAGCCCCAGAACCTCTTTCTTTTTTTTTTTTTTAGGTTTTTTTAGTTTTTTTCTCCAGTACTGGGAATCAAACTCACGACCTTGTGCTTGCCAAGCAGGTGCTGTGCCACACTTAGGTAATATTAATTCAGTGGGGAAGTCACATAGCAAGTGTACATGGGGGCAATGAAAATTTTTTCAGGAATGGATGAGTTCACTGAAGTAACGGATAGCTATCTAGATTTTATTAGACCAGGTGATATCACTTATCTGAAGCCTGGTTGTACCATCTTTATCTTGAGACCTGGCCTCCAATAAGTGTGACTCTGACCACAGTGTAATTAGTTTTCATTTCTTCCACTGCCTCCCTCCAGGACCCAGCCCTATTTGATTACCTATAACATTTCTACCTAACTCAATTGTCTATACTAGTAAGACCTAATTCAAAAAACCCCATCAGTGATTCTTCTAAAATAACAATAAAGCACTAAGTTACTGCAAACTGAGTCACTATAGAGTTTTACAAATACGTAGGAGAGAGGAGGACAAAGTTTACAGAAAGGAGAAAATGACGAAAAAAGATCACAAGGACAGCAATACTGACCCCAAAGGCTCTTAATGGGAGAGATGATGTTTCAAAAGAGTTAAATTTGTCAAAAATGACGCAGATTTCTCCCACTTTTTTCTCTTTTTCTCCCACTTTTTGTCCCTTTAGGTTAAACACAAAGGTGGATAAAAGAAGGTGTCAAGCTTTTAACATTTTTTCTTTCTGTTTTTATCCAAATATAACAAATCTTGCTTTCCTAAGAAATATTGGATTGGTTCTCAAATTTAATTAGCAAGCATATATCAGACATCCAGAAATAGAAGATAATCCTTTACAAAAAACAAGTATTTCTCATTTCAAAGCATTAAAGAAAAAAGTACTTGTATCTTCAATGCTGTGTCTTATAGACCAAACAGGGTCACAGACTTCACACTATTGCAGATTGTCAAGTCTTCAATGTCTAATGTAGAGGATCTTGATTGCAATTCAATAGCTAGAAGATGAGGAATTAGCATTGGCAGTTGTATCACTTCAAACAGGTAGTCATGATAATGACACTAAACAACATCTCTTATCGGCAGGAATCAATGGAGCACCCTGAAGAGTAGAATCAGTATTTCCTTGGAAATTGTTAAAAATGTAGATTTTCATGTCCTGTCCCAGACCTATTAAATCAGAAAATGAGTCTTAACAAAACTCTAGGTGATTCTAATGCATGCTCAAGTGTGGGAACCATTGGGCTATGCTGCTATATATTGATAATAAATGGCTTGTTATTACATGAAAGACAACTTAGTTTCAACACTAACTCAAAAGAAAAGTTTTTAAACTAACATGGACAATGAGAAAATTAAAGATTGCATCCTGGAGATTTAGTCTCAAGTACAAATGGTAAAGAGGTCATCAGAGGATAAACAGAAGAAATAATAATATGGCAATGAATGCTCTTCTTGACTATTTTGGGATAAAAGGGAAAAAAATGAGATAAATGTGTGCTGATTTCTCATTCTTGATGTTTAAATTCTGGACGTTATCAACTGAGGGAGACCACTGTGAAGCAGCCCTGAGAAAGACTAAATTAATCGATGGGCCTTTCATGTGAGTATGCCCAAGGCATAGGTTTCTTGTCTGGAGATGGATGGCGGACTCATAGTAAGTGAAACTCTGTGAGTCACTAATCCCTAACAAGGCCTGTAATGGTGGATGAAGCCAGAAAGCCTAAAGGATAAGACAAGGTCACAGCCAAGGACACCTGGATCCAACCTCAATTAGATACAGACTATATAGCCTCAGGCACCTCACTCCTGGGTGGATTAACTTCTCTACTTTACTTGGAGAAGTCCTTGAGTGGTTTTGCCCTTCTTCAATATTCCTCTTCCTGATTCTGATAACTAAATAAATACCGGGCTACCCACAGAAGGTCTTAGTTTTAGCCCTGAGAGAATCTTGAATTCTGTCAGAGGGCTTTGATCCTCCTGGAGCCCTGAAATTATTCCATTTGCCTTTTTTAAATTTAGCCTTCACCATACAGTTGTTTGGGAGATTGCAGACCTGATCAGCCTGCAGTAACTAAGGGATATTATTAATGTAATCATCAACCATTTGTGAATTCCTCAGGTGAAGAGCCTAATCCTGACCTACAGATCCCCACACTGGAGACCAGAAAGCATAGTTCAGCTGAAACACAATGGAGAGTTTCCTTCTCCAATTCTGAGACATTGTGTTCCATATGCATGGTATGTGAAGTATACTTCACCCTGGAAGTATGTATGTGTTTGCTACAGGTCAAGCCCTGGCAAAAGTTTCTAGAAGAAATAAGGCTTGTCCTTCTTCCAAAGGCAAGTTTAGCCCACCCACTTCTATGTCAGACCAGGTTGAATTGAGCATCCATGGCTGTAGATGGGACAAACAGGATTTCAAATATAGACAAGTGTTTTCCAGGGACAGTCACTGCCCATAGGCAAGTCACAAATTCCTTGGCAAGCATGGAAGGGGTAATCTGTTCATTATACATACAAAAATTAACCCAAGATGAATGGGCCCCTACTGTACACAGACTTTCTGAAAGGATTTGTAAGGCAGAATACAGCATCTTTGCAAAGTTATCTGGCAACTATTCTTTAATTTTACATAAAAATACAGATAATAAATATGGGGATGAAAACAGTGACTACTTCACATACACAGTATTTATCTGGGTATTTTGCTTTCATATACTGCGTACTTCATTTACATTCCTCTCCACAGGTTCTTACCTATTAAAATCTTTTCTCCTACCAAATTATGACGATAATGACAAATTTCTTTACCTAAGGCTATTGAGCAAGTTACATTTCAGCTAAAATGTCTAACCAAGTATGTTAGCAACAAACATCAAGGAGCAGTAAAATAATAGTATTTGTGTAAGACAATGAGGCAAAATACTCATGACATTTATTTTGAATTGAATACTTTAAAAAACCACTTGTTTAGTAACTACCAGGTTTCATGTCTGAGAAAAATAAAAGCTTGTGAGGTTTGGCCCCATGCCTGAGACCAGAGAAACTTAAAGTGCCAAAGCAGCAGTAGAACAAAAGAAAGTAGGCATAAGACAAAAGCAGATCCTCTTTGTTTTCCACCAGAAAAGAACAAGGCTATCCACAGGTATAGTAAGCAATATGCAGTAAGATATAAATATTTATCTTTGAAATTTTTGTTTATTATTTTTCAATGGTGCAGGTCAGTGCTGTCCAACAAAATACAGTGTGAGATACTTGCTTAGTCGTAAATTGCCTAGTAGAACCTTAGAGAAAGAAAAAGAATGATTTTTATTTTCAAAATGTATTTTAACACCTTATATCCAGAATATTATACTTTTAATACATATTATTATTATAATCAACATAAAATTACTAATAAGATATATTAATTCTTATTTACACATTAAGTCTTCAAATCATTTTTACATTTAATTCACTCCTCATTTTGAACTAGGCACCTAAATTAGTACGTACCATATTAGATGTCTTAGCTCTAAGTGTTTATCAAATGACCAGTAGTCGTCTGACTTACAGCTATGTTCTATATTAGATAATGCAGATATTGTTTCTATTCTGCAAATTCCTTTCATATTCTTAAGAGTAAAGGACTTATGTTTTTTAAATCCCCCCATTTTAGTTACCTTTCTCATTGCTAAGACAAAATACCCAACTCCCAAAGTTAAATGAAGAAAGATTTATTTTGGCTCACAATTTGCACAGGTGTCAGTCCATGGTCAGCTGGCTCCAAGGCAGAGTGGCATGGCAGAGGAGCATCGCAGAGGGCAAAGTATTCATGTCAAGACAGGCAAAACAACAGTAGCAACAGGCTCACTTTCCCTTTTATCCCCAAAAGGCTTGGTACCATCCATATCCAGCTTCCTATTACCCACACCTAGAATTATGATAAATGAATCAGTGGACTAATCCAGCACCATACACCCTTAATCCCAGTATTACACCCTTAATTCACATTCACACACCCTAAATCCAGCCACTTCTGAAAAGCCTTACCTACAACCATATTAGGCTTTGGAAGGACATCTAAATACAAGCTATACCATACTCCCAAATAATAAATTGTTGTGTACTAATTTCTTCTAAGGGAGTTCTCTTCTACTAGCAAAAGATAACTCCTGGACAATTAATAAGGTTTTAATTCATAAGACTTGTACAGGCCAATAAGACAAGAAAATAAAATCTTTAAAAGCTATGCAATGGATTTCAAATGCCTGTCTCAGAAATGCTGCAGGTTTAAGGAAAACTTACAGAAAAGATTATGCAAAGTTTGGTTCTCAGTTAATGAAGTGTAAAGACTTCCTTAGCAGAGAAAATTGAAGAAGTAATGTTGTTAAAAAAGTTCCTAGAAGCCTGTTCAGAGAGATTCCTGCAGGGATTATTTGCCATGCTCCAGGGAAGAGTAAAACAGGTAGCTCAGTGGGCTAACAGACAGATTGGCAGCTGGCCTCCTGCCTTAGGTATGTAAAACTGGTTTTAAAAATCATGAAAGAAAAGGAAACAATTTGGCTTTCCACTGGTATTTTCATGTACAAAAAATTGCTATTTCAGATATCAAAAAAATCAGGGCCTTTGTATCTAATAACATCAAGACTAGGTAATACATCTGAAGACCCTTGACTAATTCTCCATGAACCTGTAAATGGCAGCTGTTTTCTGATATCCACACCAAACTCCCTTTGGTGGCTATGCTCTTTTGTGTAAAAAGATAGCCTCAGACCACAAATTCACTAATTCAGTGGAGATTTATTGGGTGTCTAATGCTAGTTAGACACTGTTCTATATTAGGCCACCTCATTAATGAATTCAAATACATATAAAAAAGTGTGGAAAATACAAAATGGTGTTTCTTCAGGGTTTTAAGGCATAATAATTTAGTATCTTCAAATTCTTTACAAGAAGTGAAGTTTGAGGTGAGCTTTGAAGCATAAATGAATGCATTGGGCATTTTGTTGTATGGGGTATTCTTGGCCCAAGAAGGAGCTGCTTCTCTGAATTTCCCTTCCTATATCATTTATCAATAGAAAAAGTATTCTGTCTGATGTGCCTGGGACAATTTTCCTCCATAGTAGTGGGACTATCAACTATACTTTTGTTCTGAAGGCACAATTTTCTAGCTTCCTTGGCCTAGCGCATACATGGACATAAGTTAAACAGATATCATTGTTTTCTTTCTTGGTAACATAATGTTGATTGATGTATTTTCAGCACTTAAGTATTGTTAAACCTACTTGATGATATTTAAGTTTAGGTATGTCAGGAGAGGAGTAATCATCACCAAATAAAAGCTTTACCTTTTATCCTGGGAAAGGAATTAGTGCATTTCCATTGGTATGCAGAATAGTTGTAGTGTGTTAAGTGTAATTATGATCTTGCTATTGTACTTGGAGATTAGGTAGGGTTTAAGGAGATGTGTATGGTTGCCAAGTAGACAAGGGTTAGGTTGTGACCACTAATCATGGTCTGTCAATTTGGCTAGATTAAAAAATGTTCCAAAGATTTGGAAAGCATAGCTTTGATTGTGTCTGTGGATAACCGATATGCAGGCCAGCAAACTAGGGGAGGGGAGGACACACGCTCCTTCTGGGTGACACCAATCAACAGGCTTGTAGCACTGATGAGTAAAAAGGGAAAGAAGAAGGAAACACCTGTCTTGAGGAGCTTTAGTGTTTCTGAATGGATATGTTATTTGCTGCCTGCCACGGCCTTTGGACGTTGTCTCTGTACCTCCAGTTTCTTCAGCCCTCCAACACAGACTCACACTAGCGGCTCTCCAGTGAGCTTCCAGGTCACTGATCTTAGACTGGATTTTATTAGAAATAATGCCTCTTTATATACTTATTTGCAAGCATTTACATGTTGGCTCTGTGCTGCTTACCTGCTGTAGTATGTTTCCTTGTACTCAATATTTAAAAATCGTTCCTGCATAATGTGATAGATTTCTAGCTTATAAGTAAATAGTTCATTTCCAGATAGCACTTGTTTTAAAGAAAAACAAAACCAACTGGAAATAATTTCATGCTCTTAAAAAATTACTGGTAAAAAGATACTATTTATGAATAGGTTGATGTATATACTAAAATATTGTCATTATGATATAAACAAGTAGTATAAATCAGAAACTCAACATCAAAGAACTTGAAAAGGGCCTTTTAGGATTCTATTCATGGAGCCTGGAATGTATTGGTACATTTCTAAATATTGACTTATTGAAAAGAGCAAAATTTGAAAATATTTCCCTCTTTCACATTTCATCTTCTAGACATTACCATTAATTAACACTTCCTGTTTCCTTAAGACTTGTGTCACACATCATAAGCCCCTGAAGTGACAGACTAACAAGTACACTAGGACTCTAAGGGAAATTGAAAAATGTTAAATATCATACTGCAGTGTACACAGTAGCTATGGCAAACATATTTTATACACATATGTGTATGATAATCACATATTTTATACATTATCTCACTTGTAGATTATGATTAAATAGCTGAGTCAGAAAGCTGCTGTTTTTCTCCAGAAAATCTAGCTAGCTAGCTTTAGAGTTAGGCTCTAAACTTTTACTCATCTACATTTTTTAGCTTGAATAAGTAAACATTTCCAATATACAAAGCAAGAAGCTATGAATTACATGCCACTAACTTTCATGGGGTTTATTGGCTGATATATTGCTTTCAAATGCATGACTTTCTCTTTTCTGTACTGAAAAAAAGTACATGCATATATTTGGATTAAGATATAAAAACGAATAGAATTTTATTGTCCTATTTTTCTTCATTATAATGCAGAGCAGAGCAGAGCACTTCAGATTAAGGACTATCATCCCCTATTGAGGTTAATTGAATGCTTTGCTACTAGGTTTCCAAATACATCAATTAGAAAGAATTAAACAGCATTAATAGAGATTAGGAAGCTTTATCCACTTCAGGACAGTTCTGTGCAAAAATGCCCCTATGTTTAATTCCACATCAATGAAATATAGATAAATTAGTATAATTAAATACTGTTATACATTGAGAACCAAAACTATCCTGGGTGGCTGGCAGAGTTAGGGAACTTCTGTTTCCACTGTAAAGTAAGAGGCATCATTAATTTTAAGCCAAAAAAATTCTTGGTCTGTGATCAAGGAAAATAAATCTGTGAAAACTGTCATCATAGTCACATGAACATAGTACTGGTAGACAAATGTCAGCTGAAAGAGGTCGGCAGAATAGCTGACACTTTCCTTCCTTTAATAAAGAAAAGGAAGTTGTTGAAACCTCCTGGATAAGTTTAGGAAAAATGTCTTTTTTAGTCAAACTCCATAGTTTCTTCAACGAGGATCCCTCACTGCATTTTAAGTAAACTGGGACAGCTCAATATTCTCTCAAGGAGAGAAAAGCCCCTTGCTTAGGTATTTCTTGTGAGCAGATAGGAAGAATACAAAACATTTGCAGAATATGAAGGTCAAAATCTATTTTTCCATGGTGAGAGAGAGGACAGAGAGCTTGAAAAAGAATGTGTTTCTCCCATCCACACAGTAAGCCAGCGCCTCCAAGGCTCAGGTGTGAGTCTGTGGCTGAGGAAGAAGCTGCATTGAGGAGCCGAGCATTGTGATGATCACGCTCTTCTTTACGACTTCTTAGCACAGCACATTCATCACCAGCACCTGCAAGTTCACTCTATTCTCTATTTTCTTTTCCCACCCTGGTTGCTATGCGCTATTCCCACTTCCCTCCATACCGATAAGCTTGGTGTTCCTGTAAACATGCATATATCTTTATAAAGCAAGTGTACTGTTCGGTTTAGAATGTTATGAGTTCATTGTTTTTCTCCCACTTGTCACTAGAGAGCTAGTGGTGCTCCTGTGTGCCTGTGTGGCATTCCATGGTTGATTTTAGCTGCTGCAGAGCACACTGTCACGCGCACACTGTTTACCTCCTCTTCATGGAATGGAACGTAGCTTCCCCCAGCTCTCTGCTACTATGACTAGAATCAGAATAAATATCTTTAGGCTCTTTACAATCTGAGAATTAATTGATCTTTATATCCAGGGTGTTACCTAAAGTGACATAGATGATAATGCACTTTTAATTGTGTTAAAATATTTCTATATTGTTTTAAAAGCAAGAAGATTTCTTTTAAAAATGTAATTTTTACTACCTCATATATACACAAAATTGGCCTGAGAATTCTTTCTCAAAGTTCTCATCAATAATTTTTTAAATAAAGTTTGTTAGATCGTAATGTTGTCTGAACTTATCGACTTTATCAAAAGTCAATGCAAAGCTTCCAGTGTAGCCTATAAGATCCTTAATTAAAGGCTTCAGTTTATGCAGAGCTTTAGCATCTATAGACAACACTTCGCTAGCCAGGCAAACTTCCCAAAATAGTCATAGTGACTCATTCATCTTCTGAAATTTTCTTGCTTTTCTCTGTCTCTTTCAAACAACTTCCTGTGAGATTAGCAAGCCTTGCAGCATTAAAGCAGTAATAGTCTCCTGATTGGGGTCTTCACATTCATTTTCTACACTGGATGCCACAAGCCCGGGGTGGACAGCAACATTTTTTGAATAATCTTCTACTGAATGGTAGCAAGTAGGAAACAATGTGTGACATCTCATGGTTTCAGCAAGCTCTTTAACAACTACACTTGCTGTTACTGTCTCATCAGATGTGTGGTGCCTCTTCCTAATTCATCCACAAGCGCCACAGAATGTGTGTGGCCTGTCTATATATGGGGGCAGTTTCACTCAATTCTACAGAAAACACACTTTCACCTGACGTTAGTCCATCTGAGGCACCGCGTCTAGTTAACACTCTATCAACTACTGTGAACCTACGTACTCAGCAAGCACAGGACAACCCTCTGGGCCATTGCAGCTCACAAGCCAGCAACACTCTTATTAACAAGCACACAGAAAAAAAAAACCTCAAAAACATACATGGCCTGGGGATTTAGTTTAGCAGCACAGCACCTGCCTGGCAAGCGCAAGGTCGTGAGTTTGATTCCCGGTACAAGGAAAAAAAAAAAAATCGAAAAAAAAAAAAAAAAAGCTCAGTAACAAGCACAGAGGAAATGGCTTTGCCATTTTCCTCTTTTTATTCTGAACAGGCTATTAGAATGTCATTAGGAGTAAAATCACCTCTGAAAACAAACTTCCTAATGCAAGGGTGTCATGACCCTTTGTAAGAAGGGTAGCCTGTCTTTTGGTAACAGAGTTACTAGGCAACATATAAAACCACCACTTCCTTGACTATAGTCCACAGGAGCAATAAAACGTCCAATGCTGTGCATTCCCCTCGACAGCACACTGCAAGTCCTGGAGAGTTTTCCTGAAGTTATGGGACAGTTGCTGCACGCAGTCCTGCAGTGAGATCCACATGTTCTTCAGCAGGCATCAGAACAGCCAATTTCTTCTCAATTGCTTTGGTCCAATATCATGGATAGATTTTGGGGTAGATTTCAAGGTATCGTCTCCTTTTCAGCCCTTTCTTTTCAAGAATTGTTGTTGCACATTTTCTAATTTTTGCAATTCAGATTAATGTGTCTGTTATCTTATCTCAACTTGAATTTTTAAAATTTGCCCTGAGTTTTAGCATTTTCATGGACTTCTCATCTCTGTGAGTTTCCCCGCTCATAAGCCGCCCATGAAAATGTTATCTTTTTGGCCGTTTTCCCAAGGAGTGTCAGGCCTTATTTTTTCTTATTTTTGAAGGACTTCAGTGTACAGAAAATATACACATTCCATTTCTGGTTTTAAAAAATGCAAATATGTTTTCCTAGACAGTCACTCATGTAGTAATTATGTCTGTGCAATAGCTTGAAACTTTCATCCCAATAGTAAGTTGATCTGATTTTTGTTGTGATTTATGCTTTGCAGATCCTTTTAAATAATCTTTTCACTCTTAACTTACAAAGGTATTATCATAAGTTTTCGTCCATTAGACTGGTATTTTCATTTTTACACGTAAATTTCTTATTTATGGTATAAGGTAAAAACCTTCCTGTGATGTTGTTCATAGGCGAGCCAGCCTTAGTTCACTTTTTATCATCCTTTTATAGTCATCATCAACTTCTCTATATTCATGTAGTTCTTTTCCTAAGATGACTCTGTGGTTCCACTGTTCTATTTTGCTGTTCTTGTACTATTTTCACCTGTGCTATCATACAGTTGAAGTATTTGTTTTAAAACTCTGATTGGGAAACTTCTTATGCTTTTCTTTTTAAATTGACTTACCTATTTGTTGTTCATTAGTCTTCCACACAAATTTTATATTTGTTCAAAGTCATTTAATTCTGAAATTATGTCATTGGAAATGTGGTTGGCATTACATTATAGGTTTGAATTACAGTGATAACCTATAATATTTACTTCCTCAATGATAATGTTATATTGTTATACTTTTATGTTCTTGAAAGAAGCTTTTCAATACTATTCTAAATGCTCTCTTGCTTTTATTGTATATATTTTTAATCTATCACTCATACAGGGGAGGACTACGCTATGATTTAATAGAATCCTACATTAGAATGAACCATCTGTCTTGTCCAAGACACATTAAAACATACATTTTCCTACAAAAATTCATATATTTCCTACAAAATTCTTAGAAATGTTTTAACATATTTGAATTATGGTATTCATTATCTTTGCTTTTCACTTGTGAAGGAAGTATTAAAGAAATAAAATTATTTCAGAAAGCAAATTAATTTGTTGGGAAAAAGTTTTTCAGGGGGATCCAGGCTTAGGATTTTCTCTCCAAAGAGAAAGAAAGGATGGGGTTGAGGGGGTGGAAAAGAATGCTATAAGATTACAAGTTATATTCCAACTGGCCAATTTATGATTGAAAAGTAGCAGTTTTCTTCAAATGTACAATATATCTGCAAACTTCTACATCTTAAGTCATTAGTTCTGTGAAAGCCAGAGATACGTGTGTTTTTATTGTTCCCAAAATATTAAGGAAATATTTTTAAGGGAGATTAATGACAATGTGTCTTTTACCATGATCAATTTCTTCTTAAAATTGAAACATTTACCATGGTTTTTGATCACCTCTTGTATCTGATCTCTTGAAAATTAAGCAAAAGCTGTTCATGTTTTTTGAGTGAAAATGGGCAGGAAAAATACATTTCTAGGCGAAGGTAATGTGTTATCTTGCACTCATTTCCCCAAAACTCTTGGCACAGAGGGAGGCCAGCATTTACTCTCTTGTAAGAGACATCACTCCATTCTCACATCTCATGCAACAGTAAGGACCCTGAAAAGGAAACGAAGAAACACAGGAGCTCTACGATGATGCTAAGACTGCATCTACCAGTCAGCATATCTCACCATGTATTCTAGCAGTAATTCCAAGTGGATTGGTTGCAAAATGATGACTACTGTATCTACCCACACAGAAAAGGAGGCTCAAGATGATGCTTTGTTGCCAGACCAATTGAAAGCTAACAGAATTACCATCTTTCTGGTGCAGCCAACTGATATTTTTATTTGCTTCTTCAATTTTCCCCCAACAGCCACTCAATTATGCTAATTCAATATTCAGACCCTAGATTTATAGCAACAGCATAAAATCCTTTACAGACACAAGAGTAGAGGCTCTAGATTGTTCTACCAATTTGGCTAAATAATGTGATAATTAGCTGTAGGGCATCAAAAAATTGGACAAATTCCTGTTGAGGAAGGGAGAAGGTTGTTCCATGGTTTCCTCTTCAGAGTTTCACCACTGCTCCAAACCTTTGAAAGCTACTTAAAGGCAAGCAAGTCCTTTAAATCAACTTTTGTCACATTGTGTCAATGGCTGTGGTGACCTCTTATATCTTGAAATACCCCGAAGGACATATAATATACAGGTTGGTTATCAACCACAAAATGATGTTGACATTGAAGATGATGTAATTTAACAAAAATTTACCAACACCACTCACTCAGTTGTACTTTCTAGCTTATCCTGGGGGCAGGAGAGATTTTGTCACAAAAGTCATTTGAGCCAATTGATGAGTTATCTAGAACGGACCAAGTTGTCACTTTGGATTCTTGCATAAGTCATTAATGCCTCCTTTGGCCTTTATCAGAATTTTGGAGTTTTGCAGCAGTGCAATCACATTTTGGATACTCATTTACTACTTGTTCTAAGTTATAGTCAAGAAAAATCAAATGCTCTTGATTTTAAAATACCTTTTCAGACTAGAAATCTACCCTCACATAAAGTCAGGAGATACAAAATGATCATTTAGTCAGCACACTGTTTACTTATTTAGAGACTGCAGACCTAGCTGTGCATGCTAGATAGACATTACTTTACTGAAGCGTATTGCCTCATATTTGAGTGGGAACGCTCATTTGAAAAATAATTGAACTGATAAAATCAATTCAGATCTTATGAAAAAATGTGCTAAAATGGCTAGTTAGAGAGTGAATAGCACCACCTTAGATATGGGAGAGAAAACCTCTGCAGGAATTTAGTGAGCAGAGGAGACACCCAGGGGAGGATCTGTTGTTAGATAAGAAGCAGAGAACTCTGGGCCAAAAGAAAAGCCTGAAAAGACCCTGGTACTGGAGGGGAGCTTCATGTGATAAGGCCAGTGCAGCTGGAGCAGCAGTAAGTTGCAATTGGGTGGTGCAAAAGGAGATGAGAAATCATTACTTACATCTTCTGAGTGCATGCAGAGGAGTAACTCACAGAGTCTGGGTGTTTGCTATCAGTGTGCATCAGCTTGCTCTGAGGTGGTATTTCTGCTTAAATTCCCCACTGCAGAGTGTATTGTGCTATAGAAACATCACCTTCATTATCACTGCTTTAGCAGTACGTGGCAGAGTCATTATGTCAGACTTTATGAAAGAAAAATTATCACCGAAAGGCAGAGTGCAGGGTGTGGGAAATTCCTCCTTTAACCAAGGCAACAGGAAGGAGTCTGGAACCAGGGCTGCTCCCCTCACTAAGTTTGGGTAAGTCTCAAACTTGCTCTGCTGGCCTCATGGTGGGATCTCTTAGCACAGCATGAGTCCTGAAGGATCTAGCTGCTTCCTGCTGCTGACCAGGACACTGAACACACAAGTGTACAAGAAATGAAGAATTCCAGGACACAAAGTGTAAATAACCTTCCACCTGAGCTGTATCAGTCAACATGCCTCTTTGGCGGTCTTTGGGAAAAGAGAAAAATTGTGAGTAAAGACAACAGAAAATGTCTTGCAAGATGGCATTCTTTTCATCCTATACAACTTTGTAACACAGAGACCAAGCACAGATAAAGGCAGAGGTAAAACTTTACTCCAAAAGAATTCCTCTAATCTCATAAAACACTCTTCAAACAGCATAAGTGGTAGTGTAAAACCCTGGAAAGCAGGGGTGGGTGGGGGGTATATTTTCCTTACTTTTGCTACTTTCACTACCATTTAGAACCAAACAGTTTGAAGAGAATAATTTCTCATTGAGAACAGAAGAGCCATTTTGTGTGTTTGCCACCAGAGTTTGGCTTTGTCATTTTGAGTTTTCCTAATAAGAGAACCACAGTGCTGGAAGCAAATGATTACACCTCAGTCCCAAGCACAAATACACTGGAGAGTCAACCAAGGCAAACAGAAAGCTTTTGAGTAGAGTTCTTCCACACTGCACAGTTGAGTATAATGTCCAAGGAGCTGAATAAAGGGTTACCCAGGTAAAAGATGCCCCAGCTACTGCAGGATGTGTTCAAAGACAACACAGCTTCTCTCTTTATTACAAAAACCTTGTATTCCTTTTTTAAAATTTTTTTTTCCTATTTTCCAGCTCAGAGACCCTCAACCTAAAACATAGCTACTGAACTCAGCAAACTGGAGCTGTCCATTATTTTCTAGGGTAATTTTTTCTCATCCAACAGAAAGGCTAATAAATTATGAAAGACAGAGTTTGAAGTTGTTCAGTGTATCTTTACTTCTCATGTGTTATAAAGTGTTTTATGATTGCTTTTACTAGTTTTGAGAATAGTTTTTAAAAATAAAGGAATGAGGCAAAATAACCTCAATTGCATATGAAAAAATACTAAAAGTCAAAAACTTTTCACAGCACCTTAACCTTTAGGAAAATGGAAAGTGCCTAGAAATCTATAATCCAGTTTACTTTTTGAAATGAAGACAAGTTCCTTTACTTCCTACTCTGAATATAACATTTGTACATTACTTTCCTTTGAACTGAAAATGCTGTTAGTGAAAGTAAAATAATAAATTTGATTTCTTTTCTACTTACAGTAAATCCCCAATGATATCCTTTAAGAGATATAGAAAAGCAAGTTACATATCACTTTACTAATTAGGAAACAAAAGCAGAGCCTGTATGATTCTTTATTCAATTTAAATTCTTCAATAAAAACACCTAGAGCATCTAGAAGAAAACAGCCAAAAATGAAAGAGTATCAGGTAATAATATCAGCTAAGAAAGAGGGAAGACAGAATTGAGGAAAAACAAACAATATTCTGCTTATTTTTAAAATTAATTATCAAGATGAATTGATGTATAATAACCAAGACAAGGAGAAAGGGAACCTGATAGTATTATAAGATTATCATTAAAACAAAGATACAATTCTTTAAAAATTAAATAGAGAAAGAGCAAATAAAGCAGAAAATTTAGAGAAAGACTACTTTGTGATACTTATCTGCAAAAGAAGAAAGGTATACATATGTATGCTAACATATATATCATAGATATATGTGGAAACACTTAAAAATAAAAGGACAAAGATTAACTAAGTATTCATGTTCTAATGAATATCTCTAGTGGATGCATGCAGTATATTCAATGTGGGTAAATACACTTAACACATTATTTAAGTTCCATCATTCTGAGTGTATGTCAGGATTCTTGTTATGGAGGAAAAAAATCAAACAAATATAAAATAGAAATTAAATGCAGTGATATGAATGTTCATCCCACCAAAATTCTTAAATTAAATTTAAACCCCAAGTAAAGCATAAAGTAGAATACTTAGCAGGTGATTTATGCGTCAGTCAGAGGCCGCATGAGTGGGATCAGTGCCCTTCTGAAGGGAGCTTGAGGGGGCTTCTCATCTGCTGTCCTGCTGTCATGTGAATGCAGAGCGGGAGACAGCAGCTCTGAGGGCAAGTGAGATCTCACCAGACATGGTATCTGCAGCTCCTGCATCACGGCTTTCCCAGCCTCCATGACGGTGAGCAATAAAGCACATTACAATAAATGACCTAGTCTAAGGCATTTAGTTATGACAGCGTAAACGGACTAGACCATAAGTGAAATTTGTAGGTTACTTTTAATAGAAACATCAATATTTGTTCTTTAGACCTTTTCTTCACAAAAAGCATTCAATTTATCTTTGTCCATAGAAATGTCTAGAAACAGTAATGTGCTCAAAGCAATGACCTCCCTAAGATTGTAGACTGGGTTTTCAAATATCATTGGCTACGAAAACAAATAAGTGTTCTTTGGAGTAGCAGCTAATCCCAGAGCTGAGAAATAAAATATATTAGAAGCACTTTTCATACCCAGCAAGAAGTCATCCATCAAAGTGCAGAAGGCACCACCTCAAGGAGTCAAAGGTAATTTGAAGCATTTTTGAGCATTTTACACTGCTCAAGTTTAGAACATTTTGAAAAGTAATAACAGTTCCAGAACTTTGAAATAACTGATGTATTTAAACATTGTTTCACCATAATATCAAGAAGATAAAAAAGGATCATTGCTGGTAAATGCTAGTGAACTAACTCATTAGTTGGAAATCTGGCAAGTAAAGGCAAAGCATTAGGCATTTATAATGAGTTCTCTATACTAATTGTTTCATTGGATAAACAGCAAAGGAAGGAAGCATGATTTCTTTTATAGAAATAATTTAAGAAATAAATCAATCAAAACTAGTTTTACAGTATTGTGTTTCACAACTACACATAACTGAATTGATTTAGAAACTGATCATCAACAGTAGTAAGACATCACAAAAACTGAGATAGCAAATATTACTTGTTCCATGATGAAAGGTAAAATCTCTACTTTAGAACAAATTTTGAAAAAAAATATTGAAACCAAATCCTACTATTATGTTATATTCAACCATCAATTCACAAGAACTACAAAGGACAGAAAGCATACAATATGAGACCATAAAGATGCAATCAGTGTACTGCAGACCTTTCAAAGATTTATAGAACAAATGGTTATCAGTTACCAGTATATTGTAGGGGGAAATTATCAAAGAAGGCCAACATTGTGTTTAAAAAAATTAATGGTATTATTAACCAATTTTAGTATAACATTTTCATCTGTATTCAAAAAAAGAAAACAAGAATATTATGTATGTAAGAATTGAAATATATGAACACTGAAGTTAAATAATTATTACAGATTTTAGTAAGACAGTTGCTTCATGATTTTGTTAAAATAATTCAGTACCTGCATTTTAGAGATGCATATGCACATATTTAACGATTAATTCATATTCATATTCTTACTTCAAAACAATCTGTAAGGTGGAGGTGGGGTTGCAAAATTAGTCAAAGTATACATTTAAAGAAATTGTCCAAGAACTGACAATTATGAAAACAGAGTTTTACTGGTTCCTTAAAAAACAATGAGGTAATAAATTCAAGGAAAGCAATGAGGTCCCTTTTTATAATTATTCAACTAAGTGCATTCCATGCTATTTAAAGACACGTTGACCAATGTGACTTATGATGACCAATTTACCTATTGAAAGGCAATTTTTCAGGGAAATGAAAATGACAGTGGAGATTGTGATATTGAGCCTCTGGGATATTAAATAGGTAGAACGTTTCTGAAATAAATATTTTCTCTCATAAAAATTTTAAGCCTGGCATATTTTCTCACCACAGCCCAAGAACAGCAGCTGCATATTAAACACTCTGTAAATATTTGTTGAATTATGTGATTGAATAAATTGTAAACCAAACAAAATAGAAAGCCTAACAAAAACAGTCTAGTAAACCTAAAGGAGATCAGTCATAATCACAATGATGCTCTCTCTACAGCACTATTGGTAATGATGCTAACAGGCCGTACTGCACGAAGTTAAAATGCATACATAGAAATATAAATTATGAGGTATGATCAAATCATACTGAATGTTTAAATTTATTTAAAAATGTGCTACACTAAAAGATACATTGCCATTACCACACCTCACACCTCAAAATATTCCCCCTTGCTTTAAACACTTTTACCTCATTGTTCTTGTCACTTTCTGAAGCTGTTCTGGAAGTCATCTTCTGTGAGTGTCTTTATAAGATGTGATCAGCAATTCAGTGGGCACTCTTTCTGAGTGCCACCTGATACCACTTTAGTCCCAATATCTGGCACCACGTGGCTTCTGGCTCTTCCTGAAAGTCAGAATGACTGTGAAAGGTAAATGTTTTGAACTGATGCAGAATACTAAGGCAGCCACTACAGCACAACTAAAGACACTCAGGAAAGAGAACTTACAGAATTGCTTCAGAAAGCGGCAAAAATGAAGGGATGAGTGTGTTTGAAACTAAGGACGTATTTTTGAAGAGGTTTAATGGCAATGTGTCTTTTACTGTGATAGTTTTTTTCTAATTCAAGCATGCATAGTATGTTTTGGTCACACTATGTATATTAAGAGGTTATGCTGCAGAATTTCTGACACTCAATGTGTTATGTCTCCCCCTCGCACACGGAAGGCATTGATGCTGAGGCAGAGAAGCTCAACTTTCTCAAACATAGACAAGCAAAGAAACTGCCAGGAAGCTGAAAAGATAAAAGCCCATACTACAGATTAAATGTATATTTATTTTATAGGATTGAAATTCTCAAAGAGGGACAATATCCAATCTCAGGCTTTGCCCATCATTTAATAGAGTGCTAAAATTTCCTCATTCATTCATTTATTTAAGAGTTAATTTATATGCATGTATTGCTGTATATAACAGAGTGTTTCAGTGTTAAAGTATAATAATAATAATAATAATAACAACAACAACAACAATAATAATAATAATGAACCCACTTTATTTTGAAAAGATTTTGCTGAAGTAAAGAAAACCTAACATTCAAATAATTAGAAAACAATGTAGTAAATTCTGAAAGTATACGTAGATAGTAGTTTATTATGGAAGAGAATCACACTCCGTGAGTGAATTGAGATGGGCTGCTCTGGACACAGAAATGTGAAGGAGAAGGGTGTAGAGTAGAGAAGAGGAAGAGTGGTTAGACGGCGACAGGGATAAAAACACGAATATATATGATTGCACTGTCATCAGAATGTAAAATGTGATGCAAAGCCTTATCCAATCCATGGAACCATCAATTAACTTTGAATGTCTGGACAATTTTTAGTGAACTGCAGATTCTCTCTGAGAATTGCAGGACTTTTGCTCACCATGGCAGCCCGGTCATGATTGAGTGATGGAGTGGTGGCTTACCATTTTCAGTAAGATTTCTGCAGTGTTTGTGGCCATTAAATTTTGGACTTTGGATTCTCCTTTAGCAGAGAGCCCCATAAGCTTAAGTATTTCAAATGGTTTTTGAAACCTTAACAGACACTTTAAGGAAGAGCTGAACACCAGGGCATTAAGACCCTGGATCAGGAGAGTGGAACCTGCCTATGTATAGCCCTGGTCACCTCCATAAAGCTGCTGTCCATAAGTCCAGGTAGGCATTCAAGCTTTCATTCAACAAGAATCTCCTTGGTGCTTGCTATATGCTACCCTGTTCTGAACACTGGACATTCAGACCTAGACATTCACATGCAGAAAGCTGTCCTCAGGGAGCACACATTCGAGTCAGGGGAGAAAGAATTAGTAAAGTACACTGAATTTCAGCTTATGGTAAATGCTTATGGGAAGGAGGGCATGACAGTGCCCTGTGACAGTGAACTGCAGCCTCATGTCCACTGATGCACTCTGGGAAGTCCATCCCTCTGAGGGAAAGAGTCTGAGACTCTTCTTTCCTGTAACTAAGGAAAACAGATTTAAGGGCCTGAGATTAGAACTACTGCCTCAACACAGCTGCTGACAGGCTGACATGATTTTCTCTTGTTACAGGAGAAGGTGGTAGACAAGGAGGTTGCTTGGACCATGCAGCACTTGTTCTTGGTAGTGAAGGAAGAGAAGCACTCTTGCCCTAGGCTCCCAGATGCTGGGGTGCACCCTAACTACTTGTGTGCTGGCCTAGAAAGATGGAAGAGCTGGCGATAGTCTGGAGACATTGTTTAGTGTAAGTAGGACTCAACCCCCTGATCACGTCTCCTTTCTCAAATTGTGAGATCCTATCTACAGACCCAAAGAAGATGTTTTTAGTGAAAAGCATCTCCTTTTTTGAGATATGTTAACAGAGACCACTCTCATTGCTAGGCAGGAAGTCAAACAAGCCTGCCTGGAGAGACAAGTCCAGGGACTGCAGAAGGGGCTATGTGAACAGAGATGTGACGGTTTGTCCTTTTTCCTTCTTTTCCTTAATTTCTACCTGCAGATACATTTCAAACAATCTGATGGTTTTTCTTCATAAAAAAACATAGCTTCCTTGTGTGCTGGACACAGAAAGTCCACCCTTGCAGAAGGGTTTGGCAAGATTTCAAGGTCTCAAATCAAACTGAAGGGAAACCTTCCAACTAGGTAGTGCATGGAAATCTTCCTCATGTCACTGGTCAAAACAGCCCTATTTTCTCGAATCCAAACAGTGACTTCAGGGAAAGGAAATAGTATTCCTTGAGGGCATATTTTTAAATGCATCTTGTTCAGATTATATTTTCAGTGAAGATAATGGAAATAATTTTGGACTCTTTGGGAGGTTAGAAACTATTCATTTCTTTAGATATTAGCAGACATATTTATTACAAAAGGACAATAGTTATGCCTAGATAGGTGAGAATTTACTGACCAAACAATGGTTAAACTGGTCTTCATGCAAAACAAAAGCATAATATTAACTATGTAGTAGGAATATATCTGTTTTATCTCAGTTGAAGTCACAATTCCTACTTCTTGAAACAGGATTCATTAGAGGGAAGATGGACCTTATGGAGGAGAACTAACCAGGACACCAGAGCTAATCAGTGGTAGAGGCAGAATCCAAGCCTATTTGTTCCTTCATCTGGCATCTTCCTTTCCCTCACTAAATCCGACAGCCTTCCTGCCCATTTATGAATGAATCAGAAGGCTTCTGATGTCCTCAATCCCCATTCCTTGCCACTGTTTCCTTTTCTATTCTCCTGTCAAGTGATACTAACATCCACTTACTTGAGATAATTAAATGGAGTCTAAGAACCAGTCACTTTTATCAAATGTTATTTTGGATTTTTGAAAATTGTATAGTCTATTTCAAAATAAGTCAAATAACATAAGTAACATAATTTCTTTTCATTTTCATAAATTTTGAGCTTCAGTGAGTGAAAAACAGGGTAATTCCATTTGAGTGGTCTTTCCCTGCGTTATGCATTAATGTTCAAAAATATCTGAAGGAGTTTTTTTCACGGACATGTTTGTTATGTGAGATACATGACAGATCTGTCTTTCTCTGTTCCACAGCATGAGTCTTGGAATGTTTGTCTCTGCTGCTACCTCATTGTGATTAATCTGTTCATCTTGTTAGATAGTTTTGTTTTGTTTTTTTATAAAGTGAAAACATTTGACATCCTGATGACTTTTTTTATTTGCTTCTTTATTCCAAAGTTCTCTCTGGAACCTTAATAGAATTGTAGCCAAAGCAGTTGCATTTTACAAGTATTTCATAAAGCCCCAAACTTAACCATGCTGAGTAGCACTTACTGTCCAGAGACAGCGTAGATAGTACAAACCATTGATGAATGATGCTAGAGAGTGCATCCAAGTGATCACACATTTGGTTTTTGGACTGGTCAGGGGCATATTATCCCTATCAGGAAACCTAAACATCAGGATGTCCATGCATTATTTTGTATTATTAAGAACTATTTTACTAAAAGCATATTTTAGATTTGAGGACCATACATTGAAAATGAAAAATAAACACCTGAAGGGAAATGGACACAGAATGAATGGAGAGAGAATGCTTCCGAAGTGTTCAGTGGAGCGGGAAACGAAAACAGAATCTGGTTACTTCAATATATGTTCAGGGTTCTCTAAATTATGCTGAACAGTGAAATAAATTCCAAGCAGTAATATCAAAATACTGATTATTTATCTTCATTTTCCAGTGATCTGCTAATGTTATAACTCCTGTTATTTCATCTTCTTCCAAAATTTTATTCATTGATTCAACATATGTCTAAAATATTAACACTAATATTCTAAGTGTTGAGTTTATGACTAGGAGCAAAAGTGACCAAAATAACTCAGAGAATTTACCTTCTAGTTTTAATATTTGTCCTCTAAATTTAATCTCATGTACTATATATTACAGTGTAGATCTATCATAGATCTCTAAAAACCAGGAAGCAGTTTTGCTTGCAGATTACAAATGAGATGTTTTCAGTTAGTGAAATAAATCAAATCTTTTTTCTTCTACAAATGTGTCCTTGCTCTGAATGAGCAAATTAATTTCTTTGTAAAAGGGCATCTGCTTGTCTTTTCAAGAAAGCACAGCCTACACTCTCCACACAGTTGCTCTGCAAAATAAACATTTCATGGCTTACAGTAATGAATAATATCACACTTAAGTATACAAATTGAAAAACAGCATAGAAACTTCCAGAACTGGGGCCTATCTGTTCCCAACATGCTGGAGGAATCTAGGGGGGAATCCATGGAAGAGACCTACAAGGTGGGCTGATATTTCTACAGTAGTATAGATGGAGTGCTAGGCAGGCCGGGATTCATTCTAAGGCAGTCTATCAGCAAGGGGTGCAGGACAAGTTCATGTTCTGGTTTCTACTTATGCGGCATCTGTTCTCCTACAGTTTGCTTGTTTCTAAGTTTTAGTTTCCTCATCTATAAAACAGACACTGATGCCCAAGTTTGCATGGATGTCAGAGGAAATATTCTGCTATCCTTACATGTATTACCATTTTGACTATTGACTGACCCCTAAAAATTATATAATACTGGACATTCTTACCTCTTCTTTTAAACAACTTTTCCCATGTTTGTTTAACCATATATATATAAAGAGGAATAAGATGGTCACTAGATGTAGAAAAAGCAGATAGATAGATGATAGATAGATAGATGGTAGATGATAGATAATCATATTAACCATGAACAGTGTCAAAGTATAAAAACTTAAAAAGAATGTAAAAGGAAGCAGAACTGGGATTTTCTCTTTTTGTTATTCATTGTTGTTCTGTTAATCACTGAGGAAGGCTTTTATCTCTAATCCACTTAGCAAATCAGTTATTCTAAGAGTCCACCTGGGGGATACCTAGCTGTTTCCCCTTCTGTGTTTCTCTCTGTAATTCTCTACCCTTTAAGAATTATACTTCTGATTAAGTCATTTCTATCTCAAAGTTTAAAGGACATATGCCAGCTTTCTGGATAAATGTTTCAAGAATTATCTTTGGGAATAGGAGGCCCTCCTTCCAGTGAAATAATAGCTACAGCCTCTGTTTCAATGTACTAAGAATCAGTAGTCTTATCTTTTCCCTTTATTATGTGCTACCCATTGATCTATATTTCAAATTGTTAAAGAACAAACAGAACTAAGGATTCCTAAAGTCCCATCAAAGAAGAGTACATAAAATGTGTGGGGGGGTTCAAAGGCAAGAATCTCATTCCTACAAAAATTGTCAAAGACAGGTAAGCCATTAATCTTGGAAGTACTGCAAAATCAAGAGGCTAGGATGAGAAAGGCCTCTTAAATGGAGCTGCACATTGTGATCTTGGCAACAAACCAGGGAAGATCCTTGTTCCCCTCATTCCTGGAACCTGGGATGGGAAGAAAGAGCAAAATTAGCTGTAAGATTGAGATTTGGATGAGAGACAGTTTTGAGGAATAACAACACTGGATCCAGATCCTGTCTCAGCCAGAGATTCTTTAACTTTGCTGAAAACATTGAGAGGATAGAAGGGAGGTGAGTAATAATGTGCCATAGTTTATATCTAGACGTCACCCAAAGCCTCGTATGCTCATGATAGGGAAGGGCTTTTGGAAGATGATTGCTTTATTGGGGCTAATAGCTGACTTTCTGTAGGGTCTGTCGGTAGGGTCTAGTCTAAGCAGGCAGGTCACTTTTGAGAATGACCTGGAAGAGTATAGTTCTCTTCATGGATACTCCCTTTATGCTCTGCTCCCTGGCAATCATGGTGTGAACAGCTTTCCCTCCACTGTGTCCCTCTGCCATTCCCTCCTGTCTTGGGCCCAGTGGACTGTGGCCTATAAAATGAGCCATAATAATCTTCTCCTCCTTTAATTGGTTGGTGTTGGGTGTTGGATCTCAATGATAAAGTAAAACATATGAAAAACCATAAGTCTGACAAACGCAATGGACAACATATAATACATGTCCAAATTAGTTCAAATTTAAAATCTCTCCTACCCATGAGCATATATTCTAGAAAGGTATTTTTCTCGATGCAGTATCTTTATTTAAACTGCATATAGTATCCCCTACAAATATATTCCTTCCTGTAGACTGGAACTGCTTGAAGTCACATATCTCCAGGAGCCAAATGGGAGACGCAGTGCATAGGTACAATGAGAAACAGGGTGTCTGTAAGGAGTGACAAGGAAAGCTCTCGGTCACACAGAGAAGCCACTCGCCAGCAGCAAGGGTGGCCTCTCCTGGGCATGGTTTCCAGCAGCTGGAGATCTATGTTGTCACAGTCTGTGAAGTATGGAATTAAACAGTGTGCAATATTTGAAGTTAAAATAATTATTTTAAATCTATATTAATAAGAATATCAGCAGTTTCAAAATATAGCACTAGAGTACAAGACTAAGAACAATTATTTTTAAATTGTTTGCTTGCTAGTCAATTAGGATGAAATTCTTTTTTGTTTGTTTGTTTTTGTTTCTGTTTTTTGTTTTTTCTGGTATAAGGAATTGAACTCATGACCTTGCGCTTGCCAGGCAGGCGCTGTGCCACTGAGCTAAATCCCCAGCCCTAAGATGAAATTCAAAAGGAACTTTGCATATACTTTTCTTTCAGATAGGATTTTAGCTAATGAATTCATTGATTTTGTAATAAAACAGAATAGATAGACTACTCAGCCAAATAATTTAAAAGAAAACTTATACTTTCTCATGATAAATGATAAAATAAGAGGTAAAAGTGGAAGTGTGAGCAGGAGACAAGTTTAAAGACAAGAAGAGAAGGAAAGAAAGTTAAAAAGTGGAGGAAAAGTACTCCTAAAAAGAAACACATCAAGGAAAAGAGCAGCAATTTTCACAGTGGGAAAATAGAATTTGAAGAAATTCTGCATTCACTAAGCATTTCACTTTCCTATGTACTTCATTTGTTCACTCATTAATTCAAATTAATAAAAATATATTGAGTGTTTTCGCATTCCCCATACTGTCTGGGAGTGAAGGAACCAGTAGCGTGTATTCCTGGAGATTAGTGAGAAAATGGAAGATAAGCCCATAAATGGACATACAGCATGCCAGCTGACACATTATATAACACAGACATACTGCTTATGCGCCAGCTAAGATGTATTACAGACAAAAAATACCAAAGCAGGACTGGAAGAGCTCATTTTTATGGGTTTGGAAGGTGGTCAGAAAATGCTCCTGATAAGGTTATTGGGCCTGAGCTCCTCCGGCTACTCCTTCTTGCTGTGCGCACCGTCTAGCCAACCACATGGGCTTGAGGAGGAATCATCAGAAGAGCTTCACCATAAGTTTTAGCCTCTGGGCAACAAAGCAAGGGACACAGTTGAATCCTCCCAAACACGGATGAATTTGAGCCTGTTGTGTTAATCTGCTAGAGCTACATTATCTAAATACCACAACACTGGGGAAAAACCCAAAATTTATTTTGTCACAGTTTTGGAGGTTAGAAGCACAAGATGCAGGTAACATTGGGGTCGGGTTCTATGAAGCCACTCCTCTTGATTGTAGAGAGTCCTGTTTTTGACCTGTTTTCCTAAGCCCTTTCCCCTGCGTGCATGTGCACAAAAACTGTGGTAGATCCTCCACTGACAAGGACACCTGTCCCATTGGAATAGGTCCCACACTTAGGACCTCATTCAACTTTAATTACCTCACTAACGGCCTTGCCTCCAAATACAGTAACGTGGGCGTTATACTGCAGTATGTAAACAGATGATGGCACAACCCTCTATAACACTCTGGTGCTTTCAAAATCTGTACCTTTCCCACATGCAAAGCATACTCACCCCAACCCCACAACCTCAAAACTTTAACCAATTCAACCATCAGTTCCCAGTTGAAAGTCTCATCTAAATATCACTTAAATCACCTAGTGGTGAGACTAGATATGATTCACCATAAGAAAAATCCCTTTCTAGATGTGAACCTTTAAATGTACATAGGTTGTGTTCTTCCAAAATGTAATGACAGGACAGGTTTAGCATAAACATTTTTACCCTAAAAGAAATCACAAAGGAAAAAGAAATGCCAGGTTTTAAGCAAGAACAAGACCCAGAAAGGCAAATTTTATTGAATTATAAGATTCAAAAACAATCTCAGTTCTTCTGGCTGACAGCCTGCAAGGTGGCAGCACTATTCCCAGTGCCAAGTCTGCAGCCCTGGGCCCTCATCTCCGGGCAGCGGCCTTGCCCAGGGCAGTGGGAAGAGCACCCTCACAGGGCGGAAACAGCCTTGCCCTGGCCTGTGGTAAGAGTGGCAGTTCTGATGGGTTCCAGATTGCTGTGGAGGTGTTTTTCCTTCTGCTTGCAGGTTGAAGCACTTGTAGCCCACGTTTTACTGTCCAGGGGAGTAGTCTTAGCAGTCTGAAAGCCTTCTGTGATTGCATCTTTTTTCTCTAGTGTAAACTAGCAGCGTTTCAGTGGATATAATTCCATCACTGTGCAGTCGTCCCTCAGATTGCCGATCAACTCAAGGGGAGATTATCCAGTCATGCTCTTGGTGTTCTATCCAGAGCACATTTTTTTTTTTTTGGCATTATGGATAGGCTGAAAATTTTCTAAAGCAAGTTCTCTTTTATTAATTTTTTCCATTTATTTTTCTTTTCACTATAAATAAGAAGTCTCTTACCTTCAAAAACAACTAAACAAATTTTATATTCCCCCCAAACATTAGAACCCAGGCTAGCAAGTTCTTTGCCATTTCATAAGAATATTCTTTCTTCCATTTTTCAATAGTATGCTCTTTATTTATATCTGAGAACTTACCAAAGTCACCCTTAGTATTCTTGTCTCCCAACAGTCCTTCTAAGGCACAGTCGGATTCTTCTGTCAGGCATCTGAAAACATCTCTGGCTTCCACCCATCAGCTCCTCCACATCTTCAGGGGTTTGTTACGTGAGTACCTCACTTCACAATACTGAAGCCTGTGAGCTGACAGAGCTGCCGTCACTAAACATCTCATGCTAGGTGTTCTAACCAAAAGGAATTTGTTTTCTCACAGCTATGGAGAGCAGAAGTCTATGGTCCAGGTGCTATCAAGAAGTGAGGCTTCTTCTCTGGCTTTTAGAAGTCCAGGTTCTCACTGTGTCTTATATGGCTCATCCTTGCACATACTTGGACAGAAAGATAGGTATCCGGTGTCTCTTCCTTTTTCTTTTAAGGATACCCATTCTTTTAAATTAGATGCAACCCTCATGACCTCATACAGCCTTGATTGCCTTCCTAAAGGCATTACTTATAATTATAGTCCCTGTGGAGATTAAGGCTTGAACCTATGCCCTTTGGAAGCACACGTGCCAATCCATAATAGCCATGCAATCCATAACAACCACTGTATCCTGGAGATTAACTAGGGGTTTTTAATTGCAAGCATAGATATTGACCATGAGTGATTTTGAATAATAGTGTCTATATATATGAAGTGAGCAACAAGTCCACTTCTGCTCCAGGCTGGCCTCCTTTGCAGTTGTGTAGCACATAAACTGTATGGTAATAATCTGTAGTCTTACTCCAGGACGTAGGAGAAGTGAAGAAATGATTAAAGTGCAACTTTGGAATGTCAAACAGGATAGGTTCCACAGACTTTAAAAGCAGGTAGTAATAGGTTCTTCAGGTTGCTGTCCTTGTGTTGAATGAACTGCAGTCATTTTCAGTCTTTCGGTTTCTCCAATCAAGATAAAAACTGAAGGGAGAAAGAGTTTGATTATTCTTGGGTCATGAACAAATCTCTTCGTAAAGAGAGGTCAGGAAACTTGATGGCCAGCCCTGCTGAGTCTTATGTCAGTGGGTCTGTGATGGTATCCAGAGATAAATGAAAGTGCTCATAACAAAAGCAGCAGAAATGGACTCTGGGCAGGAAAAAATATGAAAGCTAAAAATCCTGCCTGGAAGAAATGAGCCCAGGAGTCAGGGCATGGAGGTCAGGACTCCAAACTCCCCCAAATACGCATGTGCTCTGTGACTTCCCACAAGTCATTTATGGGATCTGCACCTCATACTCTTCATCTGTAAGTGGGACAAATTCTATATTTATCTTATAAAAATGTTTATTTCATAAAAACACTTGGTTCAGTACCAATCACTCTATAATACTGAAAAAAATCATCTAACATATTCTGACACTAGAGTTTCTCATTCATGATCTGACATATATTTCTGCTCCTAAAAATAATTTCCTTTGTGATCATTTTATCATATTATTGTTATTAAACACAAATTGTTACACTAAAACTCTCTACACATGCATATGTACACACACACACACACACACACACACACACACACTTGTGCACCCACACAAAGCTCAGTTTCATAAAATTCTCCCAAAAATGTTACTGGAAACTATGTTTATCAAATTGCTTTTGCTAAGATCATAGTTGAGGTAATTCAAACTTGCTCAAAAACTAGAAATCAAAGAAAATGATAAAGTGCTATATTTAGAGAGCTAAGAAGCAGTTGTGAAGTGATGGTGGCAATTAGTAATTATTGTATAAAATTGTTTTTTTTTTCAACATCAGGCAAAGGGAATAAACATCAAGTTAACGGAATTTTTACATGATACAACATTGTGATACACTGCAAATGTTGGAAAAGCCTATGATTCAACAGCTATGAAGCCATCGTGGAGAAACACAGAAAAAGAAAATAAAATGAAATTCAATAGTATGACAACAAAAGAGCACGATAAAATGAGATTAAATTGAAACAGTAGATTCCTAAATTATAAAAATTATTACAGTACACTTTGCAAAAGTGTTACATAATGTTCTCCACTGCTTGGAAAAGACCAAGATACATAAACTCATTAAAAAAAATAACCCACTGGGTGTGGATCACCTACCATGTGAGTGAGAGGTGACAATCATCTCAAATTCACATCCTAGCTGTAAGCGCACAGGTTCAGTTAGGTTGGTATCTGCATCGATCATACAAACCTGGCTCATAAACAAAGAAACCAGTGGCATTCTTTTTCCAGTGATAAATAGAAAATCAGAGGATGATCTCTAAAAGGGCAATTAGTGACAGCACATAGGTAACAAGAGGAAGGTGTACCAGACCCTGCTTTCAGGGCTTGGACTGTATCTCTTTTAATCCTCAGATGGGTGATGGAACATTGACACCATGTTAAAGTGGAGACAGTTGAAGGCAGAAGTCAGTGTCTCTTGCAAACTATAGAGGTGGTAAGTAGTGGAGCTGAGATTCAAACTAGGTCTGTCTGATTTAGTGTTCTCCTCATTGACATTTCAAAATTTTGGGAGATAAGACACATCTGAGAGGAACTTTATGGTATTTAAATAAGTGGCCTCAACTATTTGTTTAATGAAAAAAAAAACCACAAAACTTTATGACACAATAGCAATACTTAATGCACTATGTAGATTACCTTTAAAGCAGTCACTCAGAGTACAAGACAGGGGCTGGGGATTTAGCTCAGCGGCACAGAACCTGCCCGGCAAGCGCAAGGTCGTGAGTTTGATTCCCGGTACCAGAAAACAAACAAACAAACAAAAAAACCCCACAAAAACCAAAAACAGAGTACAAGACATAAAGTGAAGAGAACACAAATGATCTTGATTCACACAGCATATCTGGAAAACTATATATTTACACAGACATGTAAATTTACCCTCAGCCAGGGTCAGCATTATTGGTTATCTCGTGGTTACATTTTTGTGTCAGTATTTTAGTTAAATTACATTGAACACGGTCACTCTTTTTTTCAAGCCAAACTCACTTTTGTGGAGTATATGTGAGATATTTATAATTGATATTTTAATCAATTCTGATGACAACTCTGAAAATAGATGGTGAATAAAGTAAGAGAAAAAAATTTTAATTTATCCTTATGCACAGATTTGTAAACAGAGTTTTAATAAGGTCACAACTGATCCAAGGGTGCGGAAAGAAGTAAAAAAGACTTTTGAAATCCTCACTTTTACTGTAGTTTCCTTAGTGCTTTTTCTAATCTTGACTGCACAAAAAGAATTTTTAAAGGGAAAAAAAACCCAATAAAACAGAGTTTCAAAACAGGATAGAAGGAGAGTTACAAGTATTAACACTTAGTGTATTATTGTCTTCAGAGTAGATTTACTCCTCTGAGAAAAGTTGAGTTCCCTTTCTGTGACTTCTTCATATCTACTTGTGAAATGCAAAGTAGTACTTCAAAGGCACTGTGAGACTCATCTGAAGGTGTCTAGAAAGCTTATGATGGGTGCTGTCTGAAGTACTCCTTGAATGCTGAAGGGAATAGACAAGAACTGACCTCCAGAAAATAGACTGAAATCAATGAGCAGAATTGTTCTAAAATTCAGTATCACCAAAGCAGACAAATCATAGAAAATTGGGGACAAAGTAGAATTGCACACACGATATAATATGGTGCTCACATCAGCAATGGCTTCCAAAGACTCACAGAAAGAGACATTTATGCTAGGATGGAAAAGCAATAACCTTTTCTTACAAAGCTCTGGGGAGATCACATCTGATAACAGTGTCTGAGGAAATACAAACCCATCAAGAGCACAGTAGACAGCAATAGAAATGACTGAGGAGAGGAGGAGAACCAATTTCCAAGTTAGGCTCGTGGAACTTAGTGTGTGTAGATGGGTGATGTAACGACAAAGACACCTACACTTCTCAACAGGAGAAACATCCCTCCACAGAAAGATGTTATTTAATCCAGTACTTTGGGCTCAGAAAAGCAAACCTATTAACCACTAAAACTCAAAACTAAAGCAAGCCAAACAGCTTAGCCTCACTCCTCTAAGAATGGTACTCAAAATATCTAAAAATTAAAATTATATCTTAATTTTTAAATAAGCCTCAGCTGTAAAGATTTTGTCCATTTATGCATTCATTTAATGAACTTTCATTGGATAATTACTATGTGTTAGATCCTGAATTAGGGCCTGGTGTACAAAACTAAGTAAAAATTTGCATCTGTACTTGAGGAATTCATTTATCATTCCAACAATTTGTGGTAAATAAGTTATTATTTTAAAAGCTGATGTGCATTTAGCATGCACATATTTCTCTGATGATGACAGTAGGCATAAATGGGAGGGGCGAGTGATAAACTTTCTCACAATGGGGTGGGAAAATGACATTTTATTTTTTTATATTTTCTTTCACTTGGCTTTATAAAATTATACATTTATAAAGTTAAAATTTGGCTATATAAAATGAAATTTTCCTACTACCATAAACTTTTCACAAGCATTTTAGCATCTACAGAATAAGTAGCAGAGTGAAAGTGTTTACAGTCTCTGGCAGGAGTAGTGTGGGATGGGCACAGTGCAGGCTGGTGGGACAGAAACATAGGCTGCTCTGTGTGGAGGCCCTCACCAGATCCACCAACCAGGGACACTGGCACATTCTTCCACTGGTTGAAAAGGTTTGGTTCCTGATTTAAACTGTGCTCACAAAATCCATGATCTAGCTTTCACTCAAAGACCACCAGGACATGTGTCTACATCATGCATTAGAAAGAAGAGATAGCTCTTTTAGCCAAACTTCTGAAGAATGGTTCATTCATAGTAAAACTGAAGCAAGAGCTCCCTGAGATAGGTGTGGCATGTGCCTTCTGCTAGGCCATCTCTTTGGGGTGATCCTGAGCCCTGTCACTCTGAGTCCATATTTACTGGCCCTAGGTTGGGTCATCGTGCCATGACTTCCCTGGGGCGGTAATGTATTTACTGTCTGCTAACTCTTCCTGGATCCTCTAGACACAAACCTGAAATGAATGACGTGCTAACAAGTTAATTCTAAGAGTATCAAGTATCTTCAAGTATCTGTCTAGTAGTATAGCTATAACACATGAAGACTCTCTTCCAATTTGCATGCACTTCATTTGTTTTATCCTCACTATGAATGCATGTGGGAAATATGATTACCCTTCACTTTACAGAACAGTGAGGAAGTGACCGCTTAGGTAATCTGCCCAGCCACAGCAGGGCTGGAGGGAGCAGACCCTGCATGCAGGCTGTCCGGCTGTGCAGTCTGCATTAGGCTATGTCTGCTTCCCAGGCAGTGAGTGCAGGGAGACGTACTGCCTCCTGGTGGAGTATACATACTTTTTAAACAAAATGGTTTCTGGTACAAAGTTTAATAAACCAACAGCCCTCTTAACCCCATTTCCTGGATCCCTACCTTACTGTTAAGGAGGGAATAAAGAGCTTTTGATTGGACAAGGCCACTGTGGCCCCAAGTGGGATGATCTTGCACCTTACTTATTTGAATTAGTATTTTGCTTAGTTGATCAGCTAAGAGCCAAGTCATTCAAGCCCCTGAAATGAATGCATTACATAGTGAGGAAAACAATGCAAAGGATGGGGTGAATCCAAAGAACACTCTCGATGAGGAATTATCTTAGATTGTTCAGGCTGCTAAAACAAAAATAATAAATTCTGGCACTTATCAACAGCAAATATTTATTTTTCACAGGTTAGGAGGGTAAGAAAACCTCCCTGAAGGCACTGACTGACCTCATGCCTGGTGAGCACACTTCCATCCTTGGTGGTTGTGCTTCAGGGTATCCTCAGGTAGTGACGGAAGCTCAGCAGTCTCTGGGGTCTCTTACAGGGCTCCGATCTCACACATGAGGGATCCTCAGGGCCCAATCACCTCCCGAAGTCCTACTGTCTAGTACACATCAAGAATACTATCATGTTGGGTATTAAGATTCAGAGCTCAGTTTGGGAGGAAACCAGCATTCAGACTTTAACAGGTATCAAAAGAGGAGACATGAAAATGGAGGCAGATTTTGAATCTAATGGTAATAGATTGAGAGAAGGCTGAGAACTAATCAGGTCATGAACTGAAGCATAAAATGATTAACAAGAGGGAAAGTTTGAAGAAATACTGCAAAAGTTACAGCTGTGGCCCAAGGAGGGGTTGTTTCTTCTTGCTCCTCCTTTTATCAGCAACAGGGAAAGATTCAGCCATGCTCACTTCCTCTCAAACATTTCTCTGAGCTGATTACACAGTGAATATTCAGATGTATATGTGATAGTTCCATCAACAAGGCTATATGTTAGATATTAATGTTGTCTCTACTGCAATATGAGAAAGCTGTTCTCCACAGGAATGAAATAAATTCAAGAAGTAGACAGAATTATAAATAGTTCCCAAGAGCACTTAGGTGCTATGTGATAGAGATAAGATTGAACGTGAGACATCTTGTTAGATTCCTTTCCCTCTCCATGCACAAAAGTTTTTACTTAAAATAGACCAAAGACTCAGAAGCAAAATCTGAAATTGTGAAAATGCAAAAAACACAGGGGAAATACTTTGAGGCATTGGTATAAAGCTCTATGTTAAGATAGAATTTTAAGGTACCAGTAATCAAAGCGAATACAGACAAATATGATTATACCTTCTGGACAACAAAGGAACACTTTATGGACAGCAAAGGAAATAGAAGCATCAGGGGACAACCTGGACAGTGATAAAAAACATTTTCAAAGTATTCCTCTGACAAGTAACTGATATTCAGAATATGTAAAACTCAAAAAGCTGAGCACTGCCCCAAAAAATTCCAACCAAATTTTTAAAATAGACTAAAAAAACTCAACAAGGTCAGGTGTGATGGCAGATGCCTGTAATCTCAGCACTCAGGAGGCAGGAAGACCGAGGCCAGTGTAGGCTGAAAAGTGAGTTGAAGGCCAGCCTGAACTGCTTAGAGAAACCCTGACTCAAATAAAAGAAACATCAACATGTATTTCTTTGAAGAAGGCACGACAAATGGCACACAATTAGTAGATGAAAAGATGCTCAGTGTTGTAACTAATCATCAGACAAATATAAATCACTACAACAATGAGATAAATGATCTATAATTATCTAATCTTGCTGGCTATCATCAAAA
Organism: Chinchilla lanigera; assembly: GCF_000276665.1. Taxonomy (NCBI): domain Eukaryota; kingdom Metazoa; phylum Chordata; class Mammalia; order Rodentia; family Chinchillidae; genus Chinchilla; species Chinchilla lanigera. The sequence continues at coordinate 5,464,249 of NW_004955502.1, forward strand.
GGACAAAAAATAACAAATGCTACCAAGAATGTGGAGAAAAGAGAACTGTGATATATTGTTGTAGGAATGTAAATTGGTAGAGCCATTATGTAAAATAGTATGAACAGTCCTAAAAATCTAAAACTAGAATCACTACTGTATGATTCCACCAATGAATATGTATCCAAAAGAAATAAAATCTTTATCCAAAAATATATTTGCACTTTAGCAGAGTTACTGTTGGTTAAAACACTCTTCAGTTATTTTTAAATGTCTGGAAGAGTACAAAGTTGCCATAACACACCAGTGCTGTCTGTTGGAAGGAAAGAACTGCTTATTACCCTGACTTAGTCATTACACTCTGTACACATGTATTGAATTACCATAATGTGCTCCCTAAGGATGCACAACTATTATGTCTCATAAAAACAAAATACAAGTAAGACAACCTGGATTCTTTGGTTTTCAGAATATATATCATTAGCTATCATATATTTCCTTTCAAGGTCTAGATAGAATATATAAATTGTTTCTGAGAACATATCCTTATTATACATTGGCAGCAGGTGCATATGACAGAAAAAAAATGGTTTCCCTACTTACAACAACAAAATTAACATGAAATATTCTATAATCATTTACCAAAATCATAACAGTATATCATAATTTTATGATCTTTTGAATACATTTACAAACCCCAGCCAATGTTCTCTGTTAGAATATGAGATTATCTGGCCACAAATTCATAAAACATTATGACATGTATAAAGAGACCTTGTTACATGAAAAGGATCCCTCTTGGAGATCTTATCTAAATTTACTGCTAAAAAGATCTATAAGGGGCTGGGGATTTAGCTCAGCGGCAAAAGCGCCTGCCTGGCAAGCGCAAGGTCATGAGTTCGGTTCCCGGTACCGGGGAAAAAAAAAAAAAAAAAAAAAAAAAAGATCTATAAAATAGGTAGAAGACCTATTCCCGGGTCTATTTAACTTCACTGGCAATCAGCTCCTCTAAATTGTGACACTTCTTACTAAAGCAATGCAAACTTAATTCCTCTTTCAGTGCTTTCACAGTCTCTGAATAATCTAAATATTTCTTCATCAAGTTTTCATATCTAGACATAACCAAGTAGTTGCTTTACCCAGTCAAGCATCATTTGGATGCTATCTAATTTGACTCTGTGGACATGGCACAGCTCAGTATAGTTGGTATTCAAGGAGGAGATTCTTTTATGTCAATAACATCCCAATACTTGTAGGTCTTTAATAGGCCAACATTTTTCCCGTCTCAAGATAAAGAGGGCCATGGATGAGTAACAGGTGTAATAATTCTACATTTGAACCCATATACCCATGACCACATCAACATGACCTCATGATATTCTCAGTAGTTACACAATCATCCGAGATCATCTTAATTTGTTTCCAATGAGTTCTTCTTTTAAGTCAAGCCCCTGAGATTGCCTCATATGAAGGGCTCTGAAACATAGAAATTTAAACATCTTTATCTGAGAAAAACAAATTATTCCACATTTCAGAAATTTTAGCAACACCTTTGTATGTAAATGTTGCCCAAAGCAAATAAGGCAAAGCTCTATCTAAATTATCTGAAAATATTGGGCTAAAGTGTGTAACTCAATGGTAGAATGTATGTTAATCTGCTCAAGGCCTTGGGTTCAATCCCCAGCACCACCATAACCAAAACCAAAAATTGTCTGAAAAAATAGGTGACGTTTTGCTGAAAAATGTTATATTTGTTCCTATAATAGGCACCTCGGACAATTACTAGAAGATTAAAGCAATCATTATAGCTTCAAATGTGTAGTTATACTCTACACCCTATAGTTAAGCAAAAGGTATGTGTATAAGTCAATTTGACTTGTATTCAGAAAGTTGGTGAAGCACTTTTGGAGTGTGTCTGCGTGGATGTTTCCCGAAAGACACTGGCATTAGTAGATTGAATAAAAAGATGCACTCTCACCCGTGTGGGAAGACATCATGCAACTTCTCAAGAGCTGATTGGAAAACATAAAAAATGTGGAGGAAGGAGAAAAATCTCCTTCTGATTTTGAGCTGGGACTTTCACCTTCCCCTGCATCAGAGAGCATCAGAACTCCAGGTTCTTGGGTTTGGACTCCAGAACCTACACCAGCAGTCCCTCCCATGCCCTTTAGCTTCCCTGTGGGAACTATCCTTCTGTTTTCCTTGTTCTCTGGCCCTTGGGCTGAGGTTGAATTCCACCATCAACTTGCCTGGTTCTCCAGCTGGCAGATAGTACTGCCAGTGATAGCATGAGATAATTTCAAAAATAAATTTCCTCTTTAAAAACTAAATAAGATCCAAAAGGTACAATAGATATTGTGAAAGGGAAAGAAACTGCTCAGAAGGAAGGAACAACTGGAATGGGGGAAAGGAGACAAGAAGGAAGGGAAAAAATACACACACACACACACACACACACACACACACACACGATAGCTAAGATGATGGTACTACTATTTCTTATTAGTTTATTGAAAGGAACACTTAGTGCTTATATTGTTTGATCAATTTTGCATGCCTGTATCTAGTAATCTGAGCAACTACCTTGAAGATAACAATATGCAATATGATAAACATTATTAATTTCCTATCATTTTCTTTGAAATTCTGTATCATTTTTATTGTTTTTTCATATTCTCTTTAAAATAAAATATATGCTTGTACTATTGATTCTGCTTTGCTAGACAGCTCTAATATAATTACTTAGTAAAATTTCCAGTTGTTATTCAAACTATCCTATTATTTCTAAACTCTATCTCCAAATTCTAAGTCACTTCATCTACTTCTCTGGGAACAAAAGACAATTTCCTTTTGCTTTTCCAGGGTTAATCTGAATATCTGTGAACTAAATATTAACCTCTACTGCTTCAACTGAGATACCTGGCCTTAAATAATTCATCTTCCTCTCTATTCATTCCTACCATATTTTCAAATTTAGTAAATCTGTACCACAAGAAAAAAATTAAATTCCTTTACTGTATTTGCTCCTTCATTCATGCTAAGAACTTCCCTCAAATTACCTGAATTTAAAATTTTAAGCATTTTATTAATCATTCACTGCCTCGGGAATGATGTTTTCTACTTTCTTGCCATTTTATATTCTGTTCAACACAAGTGAAATTGCTGCTTTGAAGTTCAACAATGATCTTTCTGCTGGTAACATTGCCACACGCTCTTACCCTGCATTTCCTCCTTTGTGTGATACATTTATTTGTCATTTGCATGCATTAATAGATGCATACTATGTGTTATGCACTTTGAATATCAAAATGAAAATTGGCACTTAGTCCAGTGTATGATTGAATTTAAAGATTAGAACAGCAGATACGTATTTGGGAGATTAGATATGTAACATAAAATCTCAGCTAAAATGATTTGCATTTTTCTGACTAAGGACAAATTTCACAGGTAGACTCAAGTTCCTTAGTAAGCCACTGATGTGAAGCACAGAGAAAAAGAATTAAGGATGGATGTAGTTAGGGTATGTGTGTGAGTGGCTCATGGATTTTAATGCCTTTAATCAAGATGTCATAAGAAGAGAGGGAGAGTAATTTTTCTTGATACATTTTGAGTTTCGAAGTCTATAAGGAACCTACATGGAAATATACATTAAATGCTAATATCTTAAATAGGAAGTTAAAGAAATCTCAGCCCTATATGTCCTGTACTCCAGGGACAACCAATTTTTTACCTTACCTTTTATGTCCCAGGCATGCTACAATTATAGCTTTTATCTAGATGTTCTCTTCCAAGTATCCTGTGCTCATAGATGGGGCTTTTCAGAGGTGGCTGGATCTAGAGTGTGTGATACTGGGATTAAGGATTATGGTACTGGATTATTCCAGTAATTGGTTATCATAGTTCTGGCTGTGGATAATTGGATGGGCCAACCTGGTTATGAGTGGCAACACCCAAAAGGCTTGTAGTCTGGGTGGGATAAAAGGAAATGGGATGAGCTGGGTGTGGTGGCACATGCCTGTAATCCCAGCACTCAGGAGGCTGAGGCAAGAGGATCATTGCAAGTTTGAGATCAGCCTGGGCTACAAAATGAGCTCAAGGCCAGCCTGAACTGCATAGTGAGACCTTGTTTCAAAGAGACAAAAAAAAAAAAAAAAAAAAAAAAAGGAAATGGGAGATTTGCTGCTTGCTGCTTTGCTGCCTCCTGCCTGCCACACCACGGATTGTTTTTCCTCTGCCATGCCTGCCCTGCCATGATGCCCTACCCTGGAGCCAGAAGACTATAGACTGAAACCTTTACAAACTTTTACCCAAAATAAGCCCTTTCACCTTTAACTTGTGGGTGTCATTTTGTCTTAGCAATGAGAAAAGTAACTAAGACACTAACTCACTTTCTCCCTTGACCATTCATGTTGTTGCCTCTGCATGGAACTCATTCCTGAATGATCCCAGCCCAGCCACCTTGTTCTTACCTTTAGGGTCCCAGCTCCCTTGTCTCTTCTGACAACCCTGCCTAGGAAAACACTCCTATTATGTGCTCTGATATTTGTGTAGACTCCTCAGTAACTCTGAATATCAATGCAATTGTCTAAATATTCATGTGAATATTTGTTTAAGGCATTTCTTTATTCATGGGTACATGTTTAAGAAGCAAACAGAGACCATACCAGTCTCAATGAGTGCCTTCCTTCCCCAAAGATAGAAGGAAGCAGAACACAAGGTTTTGAAGATATTAGGAACTCAAAAAGTGTTAGTTAAAGAAGAAAAATTAAAGAGATGATCTGTTACCTTGCATAGAACACTGTAAAAGAATGCTTAGTTTTCATTTCACTGCTACTGTAATGAGGAGATTTTAGATTTTATTTGATATTTTCTTTGTCCAGTGAAAAACTTTGCAAGCTCTCAACTCTATACTTTTTGATTTTTCAATATTATTCTTAAAATAAATTGTGTCCAAAAATGAATTTATCTTTTCCATACAAAAATCACCCTTGTTAATTTTGTTTTAATTTTCTATAATGGCACCAGTGTCCTACCAGATCCTCACACTTGAAAGAGTAAATGATTTTATAAAATCCAAAGTTTCCATGTATTTAATTTTGAAATCCAGGTAAAACACAGGCAATGCTCACTTGTCTTATATAAAATTTTCTATATCAATCTCAACCTTCTATTGCTTACCTTATAGTACTAACTTTAATCCATCATATCACACATTTACATATTTTATTTTTATTTTAAAAATTTAAAAACTGACAACAATGAAGACAAAATCAAAGCAACACAGAAACAGCAAAAATGGTACATGCCCTCAAAAAAAAAATGATAGAAATTTACAGTGGTTGCTGTATTACACACTGTTATATTCAACAAAGTTGCTCAGTCCATTAGATATAAGAATGTAAGATTGATGAAACAATCAAAGGCAGTAATAAGTAGAAAAAATAAGTAAATAAAACATTGGAAATGATGCAGAGTTTCACCATACAGGATGGTAGTTCAACAATGGTCGTTATACTGCGTATTGTTTTCAGATCAGTCATTCTGATTACCAGATTCAAGAGTGCACAGTTGGTCAAGAAAAAAAAATTTTAAGCATTGACTGTTCTTCTCAATGAACAACAGACATCAGCGATACACCTATTCCAGCTACCTTATATATACCTATAAATTTTGTTTTCTATGCAAAAAAACAAAGTAATAAAAACAAATACATAAACAAAACAGCATAGAGAGCAATAAAAATGGTGCAGAATTTCAAAACATGGTGCAAGATTGATCAAACAATTACACATCAACAGTTCTTTTCAATAAACCAACAGATATTAGTAGTACAATTATACTAGCTCTCCTGTGTATATATACACGTATTTTCCCTCTTCTTTCTTTTTCCTCTCCCTTCCTTCATCCCAGTTGCTCCTTCCTATTTGAGAAGTTTGTTTTCCCTTTCACAATATCTACTGTACCTTTCAGACTTTATTTACTCTTTCAGATTCTTATAGTAGGGAGGAAATACAATGTTTACACATGTGAATCTGATTTATTTCACTAATGAGTATGGTCTCTAGTTGCATCCATTTACCTATAAAAGTTACTAGTTTATCTTTCTTTATAGCTGAGTAATACCCCATCGTATAAAAATACCACATCCTTTTTATCCATTCCTAAGGGTAGACTGGTGCAACCACTGTGGAAATCAGTCTGGAGATTCCTCAGTAAACTAGTATTAGAGGTCTCATTCAACCCAGCTATTCCTCTCCTGGGTATTTTTCCAGAAGAACTGAAAACATCATACCACAGTGATATATATGCACCCATATTTCTAGCAGTGCAATTTGTAATACCTAAATCTTAGAAAAAAGCATCTAATATTTTAGTAGTCAGATTTCTTCTTTTTCTCTCTACTCCTTCAATTTGTTTTTATGACTTTACTAGATTAATCTTTCTATAATACCACTTTTTAAATATGTGTTAAATCTATTCCTTTGTGGGTTTTTCAGAATGAATCATACTGGTATATTAAACCCAGAAACTTTGCCCTTACCTTCACCCAATAATCTCTTTTGCATATATCCTAAGGCAGTCCACAATAACATGGGGAAAATCTACATTACTGTTTAAAAAATGAGTAGCTACTCTCACATGCATTACTTAAAACATCTTCCAAAGTCATTTGTACATGAGAAACTAAAAAAAAAAACTTTTTAAATATTTCAGAGTAAAGGAAATTGCTCAATATTTTTGGAGTAAAATCTTCCTACAAAACTCTAGAGACTCTCTGATACTCTGGTGTGTTTACTTGCTCTGAGGAAAGCATATAAAATAAAAAAGAAAAGGAGCTTTCACATCCTCTGCCACTGACATTGACATAATTGTTTTGATAAGAAAATGCTTCCAAAACAAATGCAGTTCTTACCATTGTATAACTCCAAAATTAACACCTAGAAAAACTGATTAATTTAATTAAATAAGATATTTTGGAATTGTTAGACTTCAGCAGGATATCACCGGTCAGGTAGAAGAGAGTACAGTCATTGTTTTCATCTCTATTTTGCTTCTTTTGACACAGAGATTTTATGTGAGTTAATACAATGGAAACACAATACTTTCAAAAAATATTTTACACATACAAACTAAAGTTTCAGTAAGTGTTTCTATCAGTTTTAAAACCTCATCATATTAATCTGTAAAAAAACTATGACTTCTGAATTGATGATGCAAAGGAAATAGCAAGAATTGCCCCAGGAATGGATTTTTTACTTTTTAAAAATGAAGATTTATTATCTTCAGTTAAAACTGTCATTCTATGTTGCCCAGGAAAACACAAATCATAAAGAAGATGCCAAAATCTTTAAAAACAGTACTGATAAATTACATTTATTGAATAGTTTATTACAAAACATCTGAAATTAAAGATGTGACATTATTTTAAAGTCATTTTCTTTAAAAATATTTTTAATAAAAAATAAATGAAATATCTTTAAATAACTAAAATTTGGTGAGTTGGGGGTTCAGCTTAAGGGTAGAGCACTGCCTATCATGACTAAGACCTGGCTTTAATCCTGACACTGCAAAATAATTTCAGTAATTTATAAGACCAGAATATAGAAATCCACATTTTGCACACGTTCGTGACATTTTGTTACTTTTTGGTATGTTCTTTCTGTTTGTATCTATACTTAGATCTGTGTATATATAATGAATTTCTCTAGATCACTTAGGTGTGAGTTAACACAATATGCCTCTTGTTTTTTTTTTTTTTTTTTTTGTTTTTTTCCCGGAACCGGGAACCGAACTCACGACCTTGCGCTTGCCAGGCAGGCGCTTTTTGCCGCTGAGCTAAATCCCCAGCCCCACAACATGCCTCTTTATCATTAATACTTCTGAGGATTTTCTTAAGGCAGGAACAGGGGTTTTCAGTGTAAAACAAGATGGACTAAGGTATACAGGAGCTTAGATACCTCTATGAATTCTGAATAAAGAATGATAAGCAGCTGTCTGAAGATTCTGAACAATGAAACCGTACTACACAGGTAAACTTAGGAAGCTCAAACCCAGCAGCCAGCCCAGCTCTGGACATATTGCCCCTTCCCCCTCTTCATTCCTTCCTTACCTTTACCCAGGGAAGACTCAGTATCTGATCTCATGGATATGTGCAGTGTCCAGACTACGTGTAGCCACAGTGTGCGTCTTTTCCCCTAGTTTCCTCAGTAGCCCTGCTGTGAGGGCTGCCCACTATGGAGCTGTCTGTTGAAGTGTGAGGGGTCATGGGCTTTGGAATCCCAAAGACCAACCTGTGCTCTGCCCAGATGAACCAAGAGGAGGAGTCGCTGCTGGCCAAAGGATGCATGGTGTGGATTTCCTAATACTTTTCTCTCTCTTCTTTCACAGCATTCTCTGAGAGAAGCCCTCAGTCAAACCTTACAACTTAGCTGGCTAACACTCTGAAAGATGCATATGTTTCAGGCCTACAGACCTCGGACTGCAGAGTTGGAGATTCCCAGGGGAAGTCTTGGAGAAGATGGGACAGAAGAAGGAATCCCATAATTATGTGCATGAACTGACACAAGCACTGGGCAAAGTCATAACCTGGGAGTGGGAAGACACAAAGTGCAGCAAGGGCTTTGGGCAGCCCTGTGAGCCCCAGGATACCATCGGAAGCATGGCCAGGCCTAAACATGTCACAGAGGCTGTGACACCTAAGTTAAAGTTACAGCACAGCTGTCAAAAGGCAGGGAAGAAGGTGCCCTGAATCTAACTGGGCAGCCCGGCTGTGCGACAACCACAAAAACAGCAGCAGCAACAACAAAGCAACACTCTCTAAAGGATTTTAACAAAATACGTATTTTTGTAATGATTCTCAGTCCAAAATTACTGGACATAAAAAGACCTGGGGAAATATGACCTATAATAAGACCAGTTGTCAAGGGAAAAGACAATCAAGAGAGGACAGCCCTGAGATAATTCACATATGCAATTTTCACAGTCTAAATGCAGCTACCAGAACCTGGAGGTAAAATGTAGACCGTAATTACCCTTAAAATGAAGGGATAGTGGCTTTCATCAAACAAATAGAAACTCTAAAAGAACAAACTGGCAAGTTTTAAACATAAAAGTATATTATTTGTGATGGATTGACAGCTGGTGGTCAACTTCTAACACCCACCTGAACTGAACCAGCGTGGTGCTGGGTGTGGAGAGTCCACCTGAGGATTGTTACCAACAACATAAAAAGGAGAACTGGAGAGGAAGAGGTGGGGCTGTTGGCTCTCCAGGAGGAGCTTGTTATGTTGGTTTTCCTGATATGAACTTAGCTGTTCTCATCATCAGAGGTGCACAGGACCTCATTGTTGTTGAGCATGGCTATGCTACTTTTGGGAGCTCTGGTCCTTAATTTGAGCATTGCTTCCTGGCTCCAGTGAAGATCCCTCAGACTCCTGGCACAGATCCTTCATAGCACTGGTACAGACTTTCTAGCTTCCACTGCTGACCTTTGGGTCTTCCCAGTGCAGAACTGTGAAACAGACCTGCATGAGACATTGTTGTGGACCCTTTGCCTCCAGTTGGACTTATGGGGTACATTGCGATGGGCTCTAGGCTGTAGCTGGACTCATGCAGGACATTGCCATGAGACCCAGGCCCTCAGCTGGATTCTTTGGGCTTTTAGTGTGTGGACAGATTTCTTGCACTCTTTTATATTTGACTCTTTGGGTGACTATTATAAAATACTCCTATAAATTATGTGTCCTGTATGAAATTGTTTCCCTTGCAAATCCTGACTCAACATTATCTAAAGTAGAGATTTTACTACATAGGCTTAATAGTAAATGGTGATAATAGAGGGGGAAATTCTGTGGTATTAAAGATTGATCAACAGAATCCATCCAGTTTGAGGAATAGACAGATGAAATACTTTTAAAGAAAATATATTAAAAGCAAAGCTTCAGAGAACTGTGAGACAGTAACAAAAGCCTTGCCATCCATTTGATATGACACCCAAAGAGAGAGAAGAGAGATGTTGGTGAGAAAAGTGGCTTCTGAAAACTTCCTAAATTTAGGTAAAGATATTAAAGATATTAGAGATTTGAGAACCTTGTCAAAATAAAACTGGATAAACAAGAGAAACATATCTGTCTGTACTATAATTAAACTATTTTAAGTCAAAACTCAAGCAAAAACCATTCTAATTCATTGCAGGTAAAGGGAAATGGAGTACGAATAGGATAACTGAGGAGGAAAGCAGGGTGAACAAAGAACCCCAAAAATGCTGATGGAAGAGAATCCAGCACACAGAATTCATTACCCAGCAAAATATGTGCCAGTGATGAGGATAGAGTACAGATATTAAGATAAACAAAAACTAGGAAAAATTTTTGTCAGCAGTTCTGGCCCTGTACGAAAATGCCAATGAAAGTCGTCAGGCTGAAGGAAAAATCATAGCAGGGGTAAACCATTAACTTCACCAGTGAAAGAAGGACAGCAAGCACAGGAAACACTTGAGTAAATATAGAGACTTTTATGTGCTTTGAACTATGCATGAAAAATAAAATGGAAAGTTATATCCTTTGTCAGGGCTTTCTATATAAATACATATAAATATGTAGACATATAATATAAGTAGGAAAACAAAGGAAGTTTTGTAAAGATTCTTTTTATAATCCCAGTACTGTTGCAAAATCAGCAAAATTATAATTGCTAATATGCTTTTATTTAACTTGCAATTGTACACCAATTTCACTAATTATCACCATACTATTTAGTGGCACATATATTTACAGTAAACATTCTATTTAGAGATTACATGTTGCCTTTAATAATGTCTCTTTAATCTTTGATAGTCTGGAAAAATTCCTTTGCTTTACTTTGTATTTCATACAGGATAGTTAACATAGTTGTTCTACTGTCTTCTATTTCTTTCCTGAAAGAAACTGTCAATGAGTCCTCGATTGATCAATATTGCATGTCTCTATCTGTTTTCATGAGAAACCACTTTGAAGATAATAATATGTAATACAATAAGCATTGTTTATTTCCTTCCACTTTGTAACTCTGTATTGTCTGTACTGTTCTTTTGCTATTTTGTAAAAGGTTGTCTGTTAATGTTTTCCTCCTTTTATTTAAAAAAAAATTAATGATTTGAAGGAAACTCAATTATTGCAAGAATGTTCCTCAGTTCTCTTTTGTCTGAATGACTCTTCATAATTAAAATCAAGTTATGCATTCTAAGTTGCTGGAATACTACTTAAATAATTTGGTGACCTTTAAATTATATCTCATTTGGACATATTCAATGTCTGTTTGTCTTTTACTGGTGATGCTGATTTTGTTCACACAGTTAGAATGTCCCCCAGATTCTCTACAACTACTATTTATGCTTTGAAATTAATAAGCAGTATAGAGTCAGGCAGTTTGAAATTAGGCATTTTGATTTTCATCAAATTTTGTTAACTAGGTTACATAGCCATCAATGATCCTTGCAATCTTTGGAATTTCAAAGTAGTATTTTTGCAACTTTACTATTCCATGTACATTAACCTGTCAGCACTTTGTTTTAAGAAAGAAACATTTATCTAATCTATCCAGTAATGAGTTTCTATTTTATTCAAAAATTTACTGGGTGTGTAATATGAACTAAACTTGGTGAATCAGAGCCCTTCAGTCTTTCTTGAGTCCTCATGCTTTTGCACTGTCCTTACAACATAAAAGGAAATTCTAAGTTTATCTTGGGCAGTCTCTGCCCAATCCTGAAAAAAGCCATTTCTCCACTACCTCTGATTCCTTAAAGTGAGAAGTGGTATGCATCATTTTCATGGGCATTGTGATTTTTCAATGGAAAAAGACTGGCTAAATTCATGAGTCATCATTTTGTTTTATTTTATTTCTCTAGCTTGAGCTTAATTAGTCAAAATATTGCTATTAGTTAGTTAAATTTGTTCTTTCTTCTACCTATTCAGTGTGATTATGTTATTCATTTACAATGATAGTTACTTTTTTCCTTTTGTTTGTACTCCATTTCTCAGTTCTTTCTTTGTTGATTTAATTTTGAGCTACTTCTAATGCTAATCAAAAAGCAAAGTCAGACAAATGTTACTGCATTCTTGTCTAAGCCTTTTCCTTCTATCCCAAAGCTACAGGTAAGCAACTGCTCAGGGTTCTAGTTTGCCAATCTGTCTTTTCTTTTATAAAATAAGTAGATTCCTGTAGATTTTATTATTTTCCCTCTGTCTTATACCAGTGTAAAAACAATGTATGTATATATATATGTATATATATATATATATATATACATATTGTGCACTTTACTTTTCAAATATATTACATATTATAAAATATGTCATAGTACTTTTGTGGCTCAGTCCAGTTAGTTTTTACATAACTTCTTCATTTGACAGATGGACATATCCGTTTGCATGTGTGCTTCATATTTTATTCAATTAGTCTCTTACAATTGGATGTTTAAGTCATTTATAATGACTGACAATTATAAGTAGTTTCACTGAATGACTTTGGGCGAGGCTTTCCTACTGGAGGCATATCTTCAGAATTAATTCTCAAAATAAAGACTAGCCAATCAAAAGCCAATAGGTAGATTTCCAGACTTTGGAAATTCCCCTCCACGATGGTTGCTGTACTTTAGTCTCCCTAGCAAACTGTGGGAGTGGCTGCTTCCTGACACTTTTCCCTTCACCAACATCCCCTCACAGAACAGGTAAACCTTTAAATTTTGAACATGTTAGTACTTTCATGAGTGAATTTGAGGATATGTGTATATATTAAAATATTTTATAATCCTGTGTGTGTGTGTGTGTGTGTGTGTGTGCATATATGGCTATTCTAGAGTCCATATCAGCAATAGGGTTTATGATCTCTATGTTGGATTAGGACTCCATATCATGTAAACCACTCACCTTTCTAGATTTTCTTTCTTTTGCAATTATTAAAATGTATTTATATATTGGGATCACTAACTCTCCATCAGTGATACATGTTGTAAATATCTTCTCATAGCTTGACTTTTTCCTTTTGATTTTGTTTAGGACATACTTTTTGTCCCCATGAAAATTACATATATAAATTATTTATTATGAACATTCAGAAGAATATCTTTATCTATTATGTTTATATACATGACTATATAAATATTTACAGATGGAAATATTTATGAAGTCTAAAGGAAGAATATTTTTAGAATGTATCTTAATTTTAATTTATAGTTAGAAAGCTCTTCTCTACACACTTATTATAAAAGAATCCTTTCAAATTTTGAGTACTTGGACAGTTTCATACATCACAGTGACATCTCTGATTCATCTGGGTTTCTTTTATGTAGGTTTTGAGGAAATCATTTAATTTTATTTTTCAAAATGTTTATTCAAATGTCCCAATACCATTTACTTAAAAGCCCAGCAATTTCAGATGTTCCTTTGTCACATTTGTGTATGTACTTGGGTCTAATTCTGGTTTTGCTCATTGATGTAGTGTACCTTACAATTATAAGGGCTGGGGCTGTGTGTTATGTTTAATATATCTGAAAAATACTCCTATTCATAGCTCTACCTTTTCCAGTGGTGTTCTAGGTATGGTTTCTATCTTTCCTGAGGTAAAATTGACCATGGAAAAACTATACATTTGTAGTGCACAAGTTCATCATTTTATACATGTATTATGAACTAATCGCTACAATAAAGTTCATTAACATAGTCTTAATCTCACATAGTTACTATCTTCATGTGTGTGTGTGTGTGTGTGTGTGTGTGTGTGTGTGTATGGCACATGTAGTGATAATGCTTAGGATCTACTCTCCCGGCAAATTTCAAGGGTGTAATATATTACTTATAGTATTTTACAGTAGATCTCCATAAATTTTCTCATATAATTGAAACATTACAGCCCTTGACAACCATCTCTCCTCCCTCTCAGTAACCTTCTGGCAAGCATCAATCTAGTCTCTGCTTTTATGAGTTTGATTATTTTATATTGTACATATGAGTGAGAAGAAGGAATATTTCCAAGCTTTTTATCAGGTTGGTACAACTGAGATACCAGAATCATATAAAGACATCACAAAGAAGCAAATTATAGACTCATATCACCAGTGAACATAGATGCAAAACTCTTTAACCAAATACTAGCAAATAATTCAACAGTACAATCACACACCTTTGTTGTCATAAATATGTTAAAACTAGACATACATATATATGACCATTGGGATAAAGAGAAAATAAAAGGCAAATATAAGAAATATTTCTAGATAAATCAAACAAAAACACAACTTATCAAGACATAAAAATGCAGCAAAAGTAATATTAGGAGGGAAATGTATAGCAATGAACACCTACCTTAAAAAGAAGCAAAGTCTAAAATAAATAATCTGACCCTATACTTTCAGTTACTAGAGAAAGAAGAAAAAACTAAACTGAAATTTAGCCAAATGAAGATTTAGCAGAATTAAATCAAATGTAGAGTAAAAATAACAGGAAAAATGTCAAAGCTAAACAGTTTTATGTTTTATAAAATTCAGAAATGGATTAACTAAACGAAAAAAGGAAGAAGACTCAAATAAATAAAATTAGAAATGAAAGAGGAGACATTACAACATGTCTCAGAAATAAAAGGATCATAAAGGGGTACTATGAACAATTATACAACAATAAATTTGATAACATGGATATATTCATAGAAGCAACGTACCAAAGCAGAATTGAGAAAAAATTAACAAAACTTAGACCACAGACAAATAAGGAAACTGAATCAGTTGTCAGAAACCTGTCAACAAAGACAACTTCATGTGAGAATTCCATCACATCCCCAGAAAACTGCCAAAACTCTGCAAAAGTACAACTAGAGTACTTCCAAAATCATTTCATGAAACCAACAGCATTCTAATACCAAACCCCAGCTATTTTTATACATTTATTTTTCCCTGTTGATTTAATCAGCTCTGGAAAATCCTCTATGGCATTTTTATTTATATCATTTTAAAATACTACATTAACCTAGGGAGAATTTATATCTTGATTCTGTATTAATGTTTAAAGATGTATTTTATTCATCTTTACTTTGTGAAGTTCCAAGGTTTTTTTACGTTTTTATGTGTCCGACCATTTTATGTTGTTTATTCCTAGTAATAGTTTATCATATTATTATTACATGAAGTTTTTCCATTTGTTTGATCAGCCACAGACTTAGTTTTGACAGTTTTGAGAGGTAGCGGGTGGATATTGTGTAGGATGACCCTCTGCTGAAATTTGACATTTTTCTGTTTGGAGTTTGGAGTTTTGTGGAAGGGGAATCATAGAGATGAACTGCTATTTTTATCAACTCATACCATTTCAAAATGAACTATTTTGATATTAACTTCATTACTTGCCTGAAGTAGCAGTGATCAGGCTCCTCCACTGTGGAGGACTCTTTTACAGATAATTTGCAGTACTCTTTGACAGATAATTGCCAAAGAAATGGGGACTGATGTGCCTTCTTGAAAGCAGAATATCAACATAAATTATTTAAAGTTTTTCTTCGTAATAGTCATCAGTCTCCTCTAATTATTCAATCATTGTGTATGTATATATGTATACATGATTATTTAACTTATACTTTAGATTATAATCCAATATTGTTCCATCCTGTTATGCAAGCTATTCAGACTTTAAGCACTGGGAACTATTTCAATTGGTTTTGTTAGACTGAGCACGACACAGTATCCTTTTTGGCACTTTAAAATGTTCCGGGGATGTTAAATATTTCCTGTCCCAGTTCTAGAATCAATAAGTTTTCCAGGAATCCTTACTGACTTTTGTTGGAAAATTATATTAGAAACCAGATTCCTGACCTTTAGATATGTAATGTGTTTTGGGGATCACTATTCCCAGTCATCCCAGCATACAAAGCAAAACAACACATGTACATGTGAATTGATTTTGAAAATGAACTTGCACATTAATTTGTTTGAAAGATACTTTGAGATTTCAAGGTATCATATTTTAATAGTTTTCAGTTGCAAAAAATATACCCAATACAAGTGTTACCTGCCTGTATCAGTATTTTCATAATGCTATTCAAGCAGAAGAAAATATAAAATGTAACTGTATACTGACAGTAAGGAAATTCTTAAACTTAATTCATAACCACAACTTTGCAAGTGACTGGACTGAATTTGAACTTAGAAAGTAAATGATAAATAAAATTCCAATTCCATCTTTCATAAATAACATTTTGGAGATTTTATGTGACAAGGGACCTTACAATAAAATGTTTGAAAACACATGATCATAGAAAATCTTTAATGATTTTAGACTCATGAAATATCTCTTTTAATGTTTTATTTTATTTATCTCCTTTCCTTAGCAAAAGAATATTTTTCATATCAGAAGATAAAAATTTGTAGCTCTAATTTTGAAATATTTAATTGGTTAGGTATATGGAGTGTGAGTATGATATAAACTTATTCTTAACTTCTGTGTGAGTTTGTAATATGGAATTTAACCAGAATCTTTGTGGAAATATTGTTCAATTTTTTGTTTGTTCTATTGATTTTGTCACTTAATTTGACTTAAAATGCCATACAAAGTACATGGAATGCCATACAAAGTACATTTTCTCAAAGAGAATACATTTTAAGTGGATTTAAAGGCATGGAAATAAATACTAGGAAGACAATCTCATTGTTTCCCTTCTAGATCAACTTACACAAAGTTGCCAATTGTTTTTGCACATAGAAATAATATTTATCACTTTTCACCACATCCTCATGAAAACCCTCAGGAAGGCAACCTTCCCTTAATATTACCTAGATATACACATCAGCAGTCTCAAGCTATGGTAGAACATGGATCCTCAGAAGAACCTTATTCCATGAAGATATACAGCGTTTGTGCCCCCAATTTACCAGCAGCCTTGAAGTGCAAATAACAGTGCAAGGGAAGCTCTAAGAACATTTTAAGGCAAATACATGAGTTTTAAAGTTCAGACCGTACCTATTTTGTAGTCTGTGGGAAATCCAAAATAGAAGTGAAACAGTAACAGAGGTCAGAGAGAGGAGAAACTGGACATGGTAAATTACAAGCCCTGGGACAACGGTTAAAACCTCCTCTCTGCTAAAAGCGGGAATGAATTTCTTTGGCTCTTTGACTAGCCTCTTGTGTAAGCCTTTCTGCCTTGCCACCCTCCATAACCAGGCCAAAATTACTTGGCTGTTGTTCCTGATATCCACTTTTTTCTTCTTTTGTTCCTAGAAAATAAAGGACAAATGGGGTCAGCCTCCTGCTTTTCCTAGAAAATCATGCAGTAGTTTCAGATTGTTGCTTAAAAAACAGAAAGGAACTACAAAGTGCCTCTGTTTTCTAAGTAGAACTTGGAAAAGGAAATGGAGGATTTCAGGTGAGTTATTCCCAGACTCTCAACCTAGTGCTTTTAGCCAGCTTCCCAAAGGCCTCTGACTCACCTGAATCCAGGAAGCACGTTTTCTTTAAGGAGATCTGGAAACACATTTACTGAAAATCCTCTCATCATTCTTGTTAAATAGACTTCCTTCTTTGCTGTTAGGTTAGTGGTAGGGAATTTCTTGCTACAAGGTCTGTAATTTAGGAACATCAATGTCTCTCTCTTTCTTTCTCTTTGTTTCTTTCTTTTTTTTCTTTCTTCTTTCTTCCTCAGTTACCCCTCGAAATAGTTTTCACCACAATATATTCAGTCTTCTGACTCAAGAATGTATATTTTCAGTATGTGATGATGTGTGATCACAAACAGTGCCTAATAGGAAAATTGTACATAAAATTCCCCTGGAAAATGACCATTACACTTATTTACTTCCTGTCATCAGTCGGATATCACAGTCTTTGTGCGTCCTTTCCCCTCAATTCCATTCAGGCTGTTAGCACTTGCTAGAATTCTATTTTCTTGGTTTTTCTATTCTTTTTCTCTTTTTCCTGTTTTAGAAACAATATCATTTCTGAACTATTCCCTACATATGACCCTAAGTCAATTTTTTCTGTCTGGTCTAGTAGGATGTGAAATATAGAGAATGAGCTAATGTTTTTCCAAAACATGTATTAGTTACCAGAAAATGCTCATTCTTTCAAATGTAACTGTGGATTATAAGTAATATAACTAAAATTAAATAATATAAAGCTAATAGAAAGAGTGGAATTAATTATATTGCACAAATATGAGCAAAAAGTTAATTGCATTTGGAAAAATATAATTTGAAGGACAAGTATTAATAGGAACTGAGAGAGATATATCATATTAATAAAAAGACAAATATGGTAGAAGTATTAACTATACATTCGTTAGACCACTAAGAAAAATCTTAACATTTTTATCAAAAGATCAGTGGACACAATGGCCACAATTTAGTGAAATTAGAATTCAAAACAAAACATTGACATATATAACATTTAGAAGCCAAAAACTTCAGTTTTAATAAATCATGCACTATAGCATGGACAGCAAACTGTAAAATATTAAAACCTGAAATAAAGTGAAATCATAACACATGAAAACTGGTGAGTATAACAAAATTATAAAAGTAACAATTGTAAATGCTAACATTTACAATTGTTTTAACTCTCTACTCAGATACAGCCTTTGTCCTTAGCAGGTGGTAATTGCCTCCATTTTTGCTTAATTTTGTTTGAAGTCCACTGGACATTATTTTACAAATAGCTGCATTGGTAGACATTTTCTTTTAAGGTTCTGTCTACCTGTATTTTAGAAGGTGAGATTAGCATTTAAAGCTCTGGTTCCCCAAATTGCTCCTGCCTCCCAATTCTCTGTTCCAGTGACTTCAGGGAGTACCCAGGTCATTGCACACCCTCCCTCCTGCAGACACACTCAGGCATGTTTTCTTCTAAAAGTGTGTTCTACAGACTGGTGCTGTGCATACAACTCTTGTTACCAATCTGCTGAGCACAGAAAGGAGGAGATGCTGATAGACTCAGTAATTTCACAGGGTGAGTTTACATTTACAGAAACTAATAACAAGATATCAGTAAATTTGTATTAGCACATTTTTCCCCATTTATTCCTCTTACTTTTATTACGTCTCACCAAAGGATTGGCCTGCAGCAGAATGCAACCCCAAGAACAGAAACTAGTGCTTCCCGAGAGACAGTTTAAGAAGTGCTGCTTTAGTACGTTGAATAACTTTTCTGGCAATGTTTCTTACACCTTTAAGAATCCATCATGAACAGCTGCCTAGGAACTGGTAAGTGAAACAGCAGCTCTGAATCCAAACGCTTGTAACACCATTACAGTTCACTGGGGCACCTGAGCTCCTTTTTCCCTTCTCACGAGGCTCTTCGTCACCCACACGCTGCACCCACGCCTTCATGTGAGAACAAATAAGCAGCGCCAGATAGCGAGCTGGGCCTGTGGAAGCCACGGCAAACAAGAGACTCACTCCTCGCCTTCCCAGAACAGCGTTTAATGAGCCAGTACCGCGCTGCCCTTGGCTTTTCATCCTCCACACGGCTTCTGAAACCTGCTCTATGAAAACAAAGCTGGTGTTCAGCACATAATGATAATTTTATTCTACTTAAAGATATAATGAAAAATATTATTTCTTCTGTATTAGTACACATTTGCAATGGGTAATTGACGCTTGTACATAATGTATCTCAATGCCCTTTCACTATCACCTTTCTCTCCCCTCTTGCCCACCCTCAGCCATCTCTTGATCCCTTTCCCATCTGAGAAACATTTATCTCCCTAATTCCTACTACCTTTTATTTTGGTTTGCATGTAGTATTTGGGTTTCTCATATAAGAATAACCGTGCAGTATTTAACGTTGTGTGCCTGGTTTGTTTCATACAGTCTCATTATGTACAAATAGTTCAGGTGTGGCGAAGCTAAGCACAGAGGGAGAGCGTGGCCTGCTCTGGGGAAATGGCAGCACACAGAAGCCCTGACTCTTCTGGGTAAGTCTGGAGGCGTCTTCCTTCTCCTCACTGTGTCCCCCAGCTCACATGTCCAACTACAGGACAATGGCCTTGAACATGGTGTGATACATTTTCATCTATTAGGAGTCAAATTAGCATTTAGATTTTTTTCAGTTCTTCCAGACAATTCTCTTGGAACACCCTTACTCAAAATTTCAGCTACAGTGTCAAAAACTGCAGTCACAAAATTTCCAGTCAGCTCATTTTATTGGCAGAGGAAAAGCCATTTTGTCCCTGTTCATTGTCAGGTTTTATTCCTTGCCTCCTGAGGAATTGTACACTAATAACATGCCAGGAAATATCTTCCACCTTCCAGGAAAACTTTGTTCTGCTGTGGCCACTAAAGACTGCTTAAGAGAGAAAATAAAGTAGATGACTAAGTGCAAAACATTCATCAAAGTGCTCTTCAAACATAGTTTGTATGAAAAAGAATGGTTTGACTACAGAGAATGATTGGTATGTCAAAATTTCATTTCAGAGGATGATTTTGTTATTAGAACAAGCCTCAGTTGTCTCCACGTTGGTTTTGTTCAGAAGATGTAACACAAGATAAATAAGAAAGAGAACTTGGAGTACTGTTATCTGCCATGCAGTACTTCTATTGTAAGTACAGATAATAACAGTTCTAATATGTTTTTTCATTTCCTTGGGCACCACATCTCCCCCTCACTGCACACGATACCCTTTACACTGTGGCTGCTGCTCCAGTAGCTCAGGAGACCTGAACAAATAATCAACAGTTTGTAGCCAGGGAGGAGGAAATATACTCTTATCTTTAAACTCAGTCTCTTAAATTTCTGGCAGGGAACAACTGAAGGGTTTCTAATAATCCTACCCATCTCTGGAATGAAAGTCACGTAAAAAAGAAGCATCTTACGCTGTGAACCATTGTCTATGTAAGTGATCATGAAGAAGCAGAAGGAGAAAGAAAAGAAAAAGAAAGAGAAGCAGAAATTATGTGAGGAGCTCTGTTCTGTCGTGATCAGCAGCCCAGGGCTGTCCACCCGTGAGAGCCTGCTCTCTGATTTTGGTCACCCTCCTTTAGCTCCACTATAAAAATTTAAGATCTGCATTTAGATTACTGTTTTACAGGATTTTAAATATCCCTATCAAGCCTGGAATTTTCATAGGTGAGCATTTCTTGTTCTCATTACTTAATTGCCAAGTGTTCTTTGAAAATATGTTCTAGCAGTCAAAATATAGGATTTTCATGGTAGAGGAGAGAGGTTGCCTGTCATAACATACCAAGAAGTGCCCAAACCCAAAGGCAGAGCAGAATGTTACTTATACCTTTCTTTGCATCTCTCAGTCTTCTCAAGTACAAAGCAGGGGCACCAACTCCCCGCTTCCCCTATCTACAGATATAGGGAGGAAACAAGAGTGTTGCATATGCTACTGGTTTGAAAACTTTACTATTTATCAACACTTGTTAAATGACACGCAAGGCATAAAATATACCAGGAAACCTGTGATGCTGGCTCTGCAGGCCTGTTGGCCCAATTTGAGAATACCTGATATAAATCGATTGCTTTCAAATTCCATTGAACAAGTCTGTGAGCCTTTGCAACGTCTGTCAAAAAATGTTCAGGGTAGGGGTGAAGTTTCTCCATTGAGAGCTTAAAGGCCTCATCCCTTGTCTATCTCAGAAGGCAGGCATGTTTTATTTCTGCGTTTTTCCCAACATTGGGTTTATAAGTAACATTTTATTTGTGAAAAATGGTCAAAATCATTGGTTTATAAAAACTATCTACTAATCCATGGACAGTGGTGCAGGCCTGTGATCCCAGAACTGCGGGAGGTGGACACAGCAGGATTATAAATTCAGGCTCAGGTTGGGCAGCTTAGTTTCTTAGATCATGCTTTACAATACAAAATAGAGAAGAACCTCATGGAGAGGAAGAACCAACATTGTGAAAATGGCCATACTCCCAAAACTGCTTTACAGGTTTAATGCAATTCTATAACCTGATTTATATTTTGATATGAAACGCAAGATAAGACTAAGATTTTGTTTTCTCCTTGTAGAGTCTTTCAGACTGTAGGTGTCTCAATATCCTTATGGAATAGTATTTAAATTTTTTTAATATTTAGGGAAATAAAGATGAATAATACAGATCAATGAAACTTTCAGATTTTGCAGTCATAGTAGTTTGCTTACAATTTCCATCAGATTAATTTACTCAGATAATTTATAAACTCCATTTCACTTTTGATAAATATGTGAACTTTATTTCCTTACCACCTTGAGTGATATAATTTTTAAGAGAGAAGGGCTTGAAACAATGGCTTGCACAGTGAGCTACCTCTTCATTCTTCTTGATTAATTCAAGGAGTCTTCTTGTGGAGTTTTTAGGGTCTTCCATGAAAAGTATCATGTCATCTGCAAACAGTGATAGTTTTACTTCTTCCTTTCCTATCTTTATTCTTTTTATTTTTCTCTCTTGTCTAATTGCTCTAGCTAATGGTTCCAGAACTTTATTGAACAGGAGTGGTAACAGTGGACATCCTTGTCTTGTTCCTGATTTTAAAGTAAAAGCTTTAAGTTTTTGTCCATTTAGAATGATGCTGGCGGTGGATTTGTAAATGGCTTTGATCAGGTTGAGGTAAAGACCATCTATTCCTATTTTCTGTAAAGTTTTTATCATGAATGTGTGTTGGACCTTGTCAAAAGCTTTTTCTGCATCTATCGAGTTGATCATGTGGTCATCCAAGGTCATCCATCCTTTGGCTCCATTAATATGGTGTATAAAATTTATAAATTTGCAAATGTTGAACCAAACCTGCATTGCTGGAATGAATCTGACTGTCGTGATGTATGATTTTTATTGAGTATCTTTGCATCTATATTCACTAGGGAGATTTCTCAGCAGTTCTCTTTGTTTGTTGGATCTTTCTCTGGTTTTGGTATCAATATGATACTTGCCTCTGGAAATGAGTTAGGGAGAATTGCTTCCTTTCAATTTCATTGAAGAGTTTGAGGAGTGTTGGTATTAAATCTTCTCTGAATTTCTTGTAAAATTCTGCTGTGAATCCATCAGGGCCTGCCTGGGCTTTTCTTTGTCGGTAGGTTTTTAATCACGTTTTCAATCTCATTAATTGATATTGGGTTGTTCAGGATTTTTATATCTTTTGACTCAATCTTGGTAATTCACACATATCTAGGAATCTTTACATTTCTTCTGAATTTTGTATCCTATAGGAGTAAAGATTTTCAAAAGAGGTATTAATGATCAACATTTTTGTGGAATCTGTAGTAATTTCATCCTTTTCATTCCATATTGCATGACATTGAGTTCTTTCCTTCTTTTTTTGGATGAGGTTGGCTAGGGGTTTATGAATTTTATTTATTCTTTGAAAGAACCAACTCTTCGATTCATTTACTTTTTTGGAGGGTTTTCTTCATCTCAGTTGCATTGATTTCTGCCCTAATCTTTATAATCTCCTCCCTTCTTTGGGCTTCACTTGTTCTTCTTTTTCTAAAAGTTTCAGATGTGGTATTAGGCTATTTATTTGTTCTTTTTCTGTTCTCCTTATATGTGAGCTCACCATTGTAAATTTCCCTCTGAGGACTACTTTCATTGTATCCCACAGATTCCAGTAAGTTGTATTTACATTTTCATTTGTTTGTAGGTACTTTTTAAATTCTTCTGTGACCCACTGGTTTTTCATGAGGTTGTTGTTTAATTTCCAAGTGTTTATGGAGTTTTTAGAGTTCCTTTTGTTGTTAATTTCCAATTTCATTGCTGATTTTAAAGTAAAAGCTTTAAGTTTTTGTCCATTTAGAATGATGCTGGCTGTGGATTTGTTATAAATGGCTTTGATCAGGTTGAGGTAAAGACCATCTATTCCTATTTTCCATAAAGTTTTTATCATGAATGCATGTTGGACCTTGTCACAGGTTTCCTGGTATATTTTATGCCTTGAGTGTCACTTAACAAATGTTGATAAATAGTAAAGTTTTCAAACCAGTAGCATATGCAACACTCTTGTTTCCTCCCTATATCTGTAGATAGGGGAAGTGGGGAGTTGGTGCCCCTGCTTTGTACTTGAGAAGACTGAGAGACGCAAAGGTTGTGTCCATACTATCTGTGGTCAGATAATATGCATGGGATAATTTCAGTTCTTTTGCATTTAGGTAGGTATGCTCTATGGGCTAGAATGTGGTCTATTTTAGAGAAAGTCCCATGTGCAGCTGAGAAAAATGTGTATTCTGATGTTGTGGGTTGGAACACTCTGTATACATCTACTAAGTCCATTTGTTTGCCACTTTGGTTCAGATCTGTTATTTCCTTGATGATTTTTTGTCCAGTTGACCTATCTCTTTGTGTCAATGGGGTGTTGAGGTCCCCTGTTACAATAGTGTTACTAATTATATGGGTTTTCATGCCTGTTAAAATTTGTCTTATATACTTTGGAGCTCCAATATTTGGTGCATACATGTGTATGATTGTTATCTCTCCCTCTTGCAGTTTTCCCCTGAGAAGTGTGTAGTGACCTTCTTTATCTTTTTTGATTGTGGTCAGTTTGAAGTTAACATTGTCTGCAAACAGAATAGCTACACCTGCTTTTTTCTGGGTTCCTGTTGCATGGAGGGTTGTTTTCTTTCCTTTGACTTTTGGTCTATGGATTTCCTTTTGAATGAAGTGTGTTTCCTGTATATAGCATATTGTTGGATTTTGTTTTTTAATCCACTCTGTCAGTCTGTTTCTTTTGACTGGTGAATTGAGGGCTTCTACATTAATGGTTATAACTTATATGTGTTGATTTATCATTGTCATGTTATTTACTTGCATTGGTTTACTACTTTTTCTACCTGTTTACTTGCTTGCTCTGCTTGATGGTTCCTTTCTGCTGTTTTTCTTGAAATTGCGGTCAGATTTTTCCCTGTCTAGAATGTCTTTTAGCACTCTGCAATGCTGGTTTGGCACTCATGAAGTTCTTCAATTGTTCTTTGTCATGGAAATATTTTATTACCTCATTGAATTTTAGGGATAGTTTGGCAAGGTACATCAGTCTTGGTTGGAAACTGTTGTGTCAGGACCTGTAATACTTCACTCCAAGCTCTTCTCGATTGAATGATTTGTGTTGAGAAGTCTGCCATGATTCTGATGGGCCTTCCTTTATAAGTAATCTGTTTCTTTTCTGTAGCAGCTTTTAATATTCTGTTCTTTTGCTAGAGATCTGGAACTTGACTATTATATGTCTGGGTGTAGTTTTATTTTGGTTGTGGTTTGTTGGAGTTCTATATGCCTCATTTTCTGTATATCAGGTTCTGTTTCCAAACTTGGGAAATTTTCTGCTATTATTTCTGCAAATATTCTTTTTATGTCAGTTGTGTTGCCTCCTGCTGCTTCATTGACTCCTATTAGTTGTACATTATTCCTCTTTGCCTTGTCTTGCAGCTGGTGAATTGATTTTTCCTGGATCATTGTTGATTTTAAGAGATCCTTTCTTTCAGGGTCACTAGCTTCCATCCTATCTTCAAAATCTGAAATTCTATCATCAGCTTCATTCAAGCAGTTTTGGTAGCTTTCAATGGAATATTTGATTTCCTGGAAGTCTCTTTGAATCTGATTCATGCATTCTAAGTCCTTTCTATATTTTTCATTTAATGCTTCCATCCATTGCCTTTGTTCTTCTATTTTCTTATATGTTTCTTCTTCAAACTTTTTGAGCAGTTCTTTCATTATTATTGCCATTTCATTTTTTTGCCTGAGAAATTATTTCTGATCTGATCTCTTCTATGGCCTGATGAAGTTGTTTCTTTACTTCCATTGCAATCATTTCAGCAATTTCAGGCATGTGTTTACCAAGTTGTCCTATGTAGATGTCTCCTGGACTTGTTCTGAGTTGGGTGGAGTTCTGGGATTGTGTTTTAGTCCTTTGTCTTGTCATGTTTGTTACAGGATGCAGAAAGCTCAGTTTCCCTCTTCAGCAGCTGCACAGCAAAGGCCGCTAGTGTCCCTAGCTTTCCTGTTAGTCAGGTTTGCCCCTCAGTGTCTGCTGCGATCCACTATGTAGTCTGGGGTTTTCTGGCAGTTACTGAAGTGTATCTAGTTATCCCAGGTCTCAGATGTGGACATTCGTGTCAGCTGATGGCAGACCATCTGATCCAGCATCTCCTTGCAGTTCAGGGCACGTGTACGGCCTGAACTCGGGTTACACTGGTCACACAATCCCAGTCCAGTGGACCTGTGTTCCCAGGCAGTTCAGGGTAAAACCCAGACATGAACTGCAGAGTCAACAGTTTGTGGACCACCTGATCCTTTGTCTCCAGTCAGTTCAGGACACATACAGGAGCCAGATGCAGGCTGTACTGACAGTAATCACAGACTGTGTCTGTGCCCTTTAGGAAGTTGGTGTGCAAGTAAAGCACAGACTCAAACCATGGTACAGCAGCTCTTGGGGCTCCTGCTCACTTGGCCCAGGGCGTGCACAATGAGGGCCCACACATGAACCCCAGTGAGGGCAGTCCGTGGGCTTCTGAGTGAGGAACTCCTGTCTGTTGCAGGTGCACAGAGGGCAGAGACTCAGACTGTAACGGCAGGGGGGTTCTGGGTCACCCACTCTGCCCCCAGGAGGTGGATGGGAAATGTCTGTCTCTCTCAGCAGCTTTCAGCTAGGAGCCATGGTGGCACCTGGTCACAGCCCACATGGTTCTGCTTCTCTAGTCAGTTCAGAACATGCACAGGAGCCAGACCCGGGCCACTCAAACAGCAATCACAGACTACCCGTGCCTGTGACCTCCAGGGAGTCGGGCGCAAGTAAAGCACAGACTAAAACCATGGAACCAGCAGCTCCTGGAGCGCCTGCTCCCTCAGGTCAGGGCATGCACAGTGAGGGCCCACATGCAAACCCTGGTGAGGGCAATCTGCTGGCCTTCTGAGTGAGGAACTCTTGTCTGCCCAGGTTATAAAATTTTAAATATACCTTTTATTCCTGTTTCTTTGTTTCCAGGAAAATAAAAGAATAAAATGCATTTGAATGAGGCTTGAATTAAGCCATTGAAAGACACTGGAAAAACCAAACTTATGAACAATCTTTAATTAACATAATTCAAGAGAAAATACAAAAAACAATCAAATGCCTTCCTGCAAACAGTGATCACAGAAGAACTATTGAATAAAAATGACTAAAATATATCACATATAAAATTATTATTTTTATAGCAGTAAAAAAAGTTTTCACTAGGTAATATTGTTGGCTACTAGTATACCAATTAATGACTTTTAAATTCAAAAGTAGGCCACTGTGTTCTCCTTGTATGGTGGCTGTCCCTCACACTGTAGGGTGTACTTTTTTGTTATTTTTACTTGGCCCAAACTCATTCTTCAGAGTCTGTTTCTTTTCGTACCTTTAATAAAACGTTGCTACTGTTTAAAAAATTGAAAAGTAAAGGAAAATGCACACTCCTTTATCAGGTATAGTCAAGAAATACAGCAAACAGTTAAATTTTTAAGAATTTCTTACAGTACAATGTGCTTTGCTATTTATTGCCCCTCAGAGTACTCCTCCTTACTTCACACACAGTTATCTATCATTTTTGCCACTGTCTTGTGTTACACTGTCACAGCTGTTCAATGTCTTGAACTGATCCCAGTTCTTCAGCTTTTACAGTCACTTTGACTTTATGGAAAAGCCAGAAGTCACACTGTCCCAGATCCAATGAATAAAGTGGGTGAGGACACACCAGGATATTTTTTATTTGATAGAAACTGCTGTAAATATTTCATCAAAACAGAATACTAAAGTAATGTGGTAAATGTTTTTTAAAAAGTGTATAAAGGTAAAAAGCAAATTACCAATATCCCCTCAAAATATTGCCCTTTGCTGTGAGCACAAGTACACCATCATCCTTGACATTATGTCCTTTAATGAAATACTTGTTTTTAATTTAAAAATTCATTGTATTTTTCAATCACCACTTGTACCCTGTAATTTTAAAATGAGTTCTTTTCAGAAAATCGATAGTAAATGAGGGAAAATTGTTCTTTACAGAAAATGTTCATCTCAAAAAGAGGTTCAGCTTTCCATAAATGTTCAAAAGTGATAGAAAAATCTCTCAAAGTGAACTAATGAACCTACAAAACAATTATTAAATGGATTCTGAAGGCACTGAGTAAACCATTAACAAGCAACTTTATAATGCGGGAATCAGGATGATGCCAACTGTACCTGCTGATCAACTTTAGTATTCACTGAAAGGAACAGCAAGACACTGTTTCAAGCTGTCCTTCTACAGGAAGTTGAAAACAGCCATCTGAGATATTCTTGCCAAGTCATGTATCTGAGTATAACCATACACCTCTGCCTCTATGAGGTGACAATGAACAAAAAGTTCACTACATCAAAGGAAGTGATCAGTCAAGTGTGGAATTTAAAAATGCTACTGGAGAAGAGAATTGGTTTCTCCTGCATAGCAATATCGTGACAAGTAGCAACAGGGCTGTACAGTTCAGTTAAAAATGAGGACCAGGGGCTGGGGATTTAGCTCAGCGGCAAAGCACCTGCCTGGCAAGTGCAAGGTCGTGAGTTCGGTTCCCGGTACCGGAGGGGGAAAAAAAAAAAATGAGGACCAAACTGTAACAGTGAGAAAACCTTAGCTGCATTAAAATTTGAGAAAACAACTTCAATCTGTTCTCCTAAATTTGTAAAAACCTAGGATCTTTTAATGGATACTAGTGCCATAATCATTTTCTTGTCTCCAGTACACAACATCCAATGCATGTGATTTAAAGAAGGAGAGGATTGTTTTGGCTCACATTTAGTTCACAGCTGGCTGGCTCTAAGGCAGGTTGGCATGGCAGAGGGGGGTGGTGGTGGAAAAGCTGCAAACATGATGGTGGGCAAGAATCATGAAGAGCAGAGCGAGGACCCAGGAAGGGAACTATACCCTTCCAGGTCATCCCCTCAGTTACCTCGCTCTTCCTACCAGACCCTACCTCCTACCACAAGTAAGCGTATCTTCTCCATAATGTAATTGCCTCTCACAAGTTTGCCATTGAGCCTTCAGACACAAACCATAACAACTAGATGTTAGGTAATGCTAGCAGTATGTATAATTATGTTTGATCTGAGGATGATACATGGATGTGATCATATAATGTATGGATTTATGTATATACACATTTTATTAGCTATGTACACCTGCTGAAGACTTTCCTAGAAATGCTATGATATCTGAGACTCGCTTTTAAAACTATTAAACAAAATAAAATTAATAGGAAAAAGAAATAGTTGAAACAAGATTTGTTAATGTTCGTAATTGTTAAAGCTGGATGTAGGTATATAAAATTTTTATATTATATTCTCTACTTTTGTGTAGAGAATATAATATATTCTTCCAAAAAGTATAAGCAGAAGCACAAAGAAAGAGTTGACTCATCTGCTTATACTCAAAGTATAAGCAGAAGCACCAAGAATTGACTCATTTGATGTAAGAAATCAGAAGATTCTAGTACAGGGATTCTCAAATACTTTAGTCTCAAAATTTCATTCTCTTAAATATTACTGAGGACCCCAAAGAGCTTTTTTTTATATAAGTTGCATTTAAAAATTATTATTAAAATACAAGTTTTATTTAAAAATTACTAAGTATTGATTTACCTTACTAGACATGATAAGAGAAATTTTAAAAACATTTAACTTTACATTATCTTAATGTTTCATTAACAATAATAAAGTCAGTATATATCAACCTAATGACAGTTTTGGTGAAAAATTACATCTTCAAAAAATCATCTGGATAAAACACAAAAAAATCATTGGAAGGAATGACATTGTGTTACATATTTGCAAGTTTTTCTACTTTCTGGTTTAGCAAAAGAAAGTTTGATATCAATATTTGTTTTGGTTTAAGTATATGGAGAAAATTCACCCTTCCAAAAAGACTTATTTGGAGAAAAATGAATATTTTATGAAGCAACTCATATTAATATATTTTTCAGATGACTTTGAATTTTCTTCTATAGTGTGACTTGGTATGTATGATTTCTTAAATATTGCTTGAATGGTAGACTCTTAAACCCATTAGCACTAAGTATTTCACACACTACTATCTATTCTACTTTCTATGCATAGTTTTCATAATATTAAACATTGGTATTTTGAGAAATTTTGGCTCGCAAAATGATACAGATACTCCAGACCTTAACATGTTACACTAATATATGCAATTTCAAAATATTATATTTGTTAGTGTTACCAAAGGTGTTATTAGTATTACCAAAGATATTGTTCATATGATGAAAGATATTGGAAGATTTTTAAGTACCGAGATGCCACCAGGCTCCTGATGTAGATGTTTACTAATTTCTAAATTTTTATTTGAAAGTTCAGATTTTGACAAAAAATGTTGTCAGATATTTTCTTGACATAAAGGACTCATTTGTTTA
This sequence comes from Chinchilla lanigera, assembly GCF_000276665.1. NCBI lineage: Eukaryota > Metazoa > Chordata > Mammalia > Rodentia > Chinchillidae > Chinchilla > Chinchilla lanigera. Next base: position 5,494,563 of record NW_004955502.1, read on the forward strand.
TTTTCAAGAAAATGTTACCTAATATTCAAATCTGTATGTGCATTTGAGTACCTGATTTTTCAAGGAAAATCATTGCCATCTTTTTAGAGGTTCTTCTTTTAGGTCATAGCTGAACAAGTACGTAAATGTCTTTGGGAGCGGGGCAAACATCTTATTTTGGAACCAGCAGAAGTGCTTTGTTCAAAGTTCCTGTTTTTGGCCTAGAAATGTTAAAGAGTGTTCGTGCAAGACCAGGGTTTCAAACATTATTTTACTGTTTTATTAAATACATTCTTAACTGTAATAGTTTTATACTTACATTTTTTAACTACAGGTGCAAGACAGTAAAGAAAATAATGGCTTTTGATAGACTTAAGAGTCATGGCTCTGAGTATTGGACAGGAATCTACAGTTTTACTTACTATTGTTTCTGTACCACCAGATACAAGGGAAAACAGATACAAGAGTTCTGATAACACAATTCTTTTTCTCCCCTTAAAAGTATCACACAAGTTTATAAAAATCATAATTAAGTTTACACAAAGAAGCAAAGAAATTGAAACAACTATCTAGATGTGCACGATATATAATAAGTACCCTGGGGTTAAGTGTTAACAACTGTTTAAATATTTTAAGACATAAAAAGGAAAAAGCTATTACTTTTCAGAAATACATATGTTGAACCCAAACGCTCTTCCGGTCTAAATTCAAATCCTGTTTGTTTCACTTACTGATTCACTTTGAATAATTTTCTATACAAAGCATTATGATTTTCTGGGTAACAATATAATTAGCCTGGTAAACATAGTCCATTTGTATTATAAACTGAAACATATTTTCTTGCATACTAATTAAGAACTCATTTATTACTTCCAGTCAAAGCAGAACAAAGAAAGATTTGGGCTCTCAGACTCCACACCATCTGCATTCCTAATGACAACAGGAATCAAGTTGGCACACTCAGAGAGACAAACTGTTTTAGAAATGTGTTTTATTTTAGTGGGCAGCAATGCCATTAAATGTAATATTTAAAAATGTGCAGAATTTTGTGAAAATTCCTTCTAGCAACATTTATAAAGGCATAAACAACCATAGTTAATACAAAGGCCTTATGCAGTCAAAATATTTTGTTTTCTTGTTAATTTAAAAGAATTAAGATAAGAAAACTGTTTCACTGGAAGTAATAACTTCCTAAAAGCATATTATACTCTTACCTGTATACTTAGTAAAGCTTACCAGTGGATAGATTTTTAAATAAGCTGATATTTTATACTTTGTAGATTCTTTTCCTTTCTTCTCTACAGTCTTCACAAACAGAATGTAACACATACTCACCAGCTAATGCCGCCTGCCACCTTTGCCTGCACCTTGTGGAAATCACGGCATGCCCCAGAGGATCGGTGGCCTGTTCAAGTTGTTTAAATCTATGAAAGCAGGGGAAGCATCCTTCGCTTGGTTTTATGAGTCTGCTCACCTTGGAGGTTCACCACTTCAGAATCTCCGCACTGAGAACTATTGTTAAAGTCCTAGAAGTTTTCATTCACTTCAAGCACTGGATGCTGCTTATTCTCTATTTAAGTATCAGTGTATTCAATCACTGCATACAGGCTCTTGACACCACGATAGTTCTTAGCTGGTGAGAGCATCTGACCACTTGAGCAACTAATTTAACTTGAAGATGCTAGCTGAAGAATAATCTTCAGATATGAGTTAAGTGTAGGTAGTTCTAAATTCTCCTTGTGTGATTCCAACGCATACCCTTGCTAAGAAGTAGTGCGTTCTTTCTTCAGTAAGACATAACAATGCTTGCTGTGTCTTACATTTTAGTAAAGATCAGTGGTTCCATGAATATTGTGAAATAATTAGCTTGAATAGTGTGTTTAGCTCTTTAAGCAGATACTACATCCCACTGTATTTGAGAGATATTGTAACATTTACCTTGCTTATCATTTATGGTCAAGTGTTGCTATACATGAGACATATATTCTGTAAAAGGAGGACATGTGTTTGTCTTAATAATTACTGTATTTACATTCCTTAGCCCAGACTCAAATGCAAGGAAAGTCCTTGATAAATGTTTACTGATGGAGCATGTGCTTTTGTATAACAGTTAGGACATTAACCTCTTGTCAAGCGATAGCTTTAAATCAACAAGAAAATGTACAAACTCTCTCTAAAGCATATTCTAAGCTTTATTATTTGTACAACAGCTTGTGATTTGCAAAAGTAATTATTTGTTAACTATTTAAATGGTATATGAAGTAGAGACTACCAGAGTTGTTTTACCTGTGCAGCAAAATTCCATAATTTATGTAAATTATAGAAAAGGTGAGATTCACTCATTAAATCTCTTGGACAAAGTCTCCCCATTTTCAGTACTGTTGAGAAGTTTGAACTAACCTGAGTGTGGCTGCCTCCATGTATATGAGCTTGTGTGTCTTGCAGATGGCCTCTGCAGAGTTGCCTTACAATTTTAGTCATATATTTTTGTTTATGAAAGAGGAAGGAAATGGTCAATTTTTTTCCCATCTGCAGGTGTAGGTTGTTTCATTTAAAAATATTCTTTTGGATTCTGAGATTCAAATCAAGTATGTGTCTTTATAACACCAATCAACAATTGTAATATTGATAACTAACACTTTTTTCAAAAGGCAGTCAGAAAAGGTATTCCTTTGAGTTTATGAGTTTATAAAGTACAAGTGTAGTATGGACTTCAATCTTAAGAATCAAGATTTTCTTCACATGTTGGAAACCTTTGTGTGTGTGTGCGTGTGTTTAAAATTTAAATAGGTGCCTGAGTTACTTACACCACTTTATATTTATTATATGTACAAGTAGTTATCAATCTCATATACATATGTATATTGAGTATCACTATTACTTTTTTTCTCCTTTCAGTACTAGGGATTTAATGCAGGGCCTTAGAACTGAGCTACACCCCCAGATCTTTCAGGTTTTACTCTAAAAACAATAATGCAACATGATTGTGTGAGATCTGTCAATTTAGCCAAATAAATAGACTGGATTATAAATTATACAAATACTATAATGGAATGATGAACACAATTTCATGGTGTAGACATTACAGATTTGGGTGTGGCGCTGCAGATTTGCATGTTCAGATGGAGTTTGAAAGATGAGGGGTAAATATCCCCTCATCTGAGGGGAAATATCCCCAAGGTTTTTCCTGTTTGGTACACTTCTAATAATCAAATGCATAGCACCTAAATATCCTTTGTTGAATATATAGATATTATTGAGAAAACTTAGAGAAGAGAATGCACGATTCTCCTAATAATAGCTCAAGGACAAATTGTGGGTGAAAGGCAAACTAATCAGGTTGCTTAAATGTTACTAGTACTATTTTAAATTCATTCACTGCCTAAACAGGTTTTATAGAAGAGCCAATATAATGCACATAGCATTAAAGGAAAAGCCCACAAATAGAATGTTCCTTCTCTCTGCTATAATTAGTCCATAGGAGAAAAATTTCATATTATTGTATTAGAAAAGCTATTTTAGAGTTTCCTTAGAATGGATCTTAGGTTAAGATCTAAGAAGACCTTATTTTCATTGGAGTAAAGTAGCTATGTCAAATTAAAAAACAATTATACACCCTCCGTTATCATCACAGAAAATAGATATAAGGATAGAGGTGCTGGATGAAAATTGGGGACATGGGATTGAGTTTATTCCCTATACTTACTATCAACATGGCCTTGGACAAACCCAAATCTCATTTCTTAATATGTACCAAGGGAAGACCACCTAATTTCTATGGCTTTTTTGCAGATCAAATGTACAAAATCCTTGATAAGTTTAGAATAGAACCCTGTATTCCAAGTGGTCTAGATGTGCACTTTCGAGTTCTTTCTATGTGTTACTTTGTGTGTATGTCTGTGAGCACAGCTGTCTGTGTATCATAAGCCTTGTCTCAGAAGCAAGAAGAGAACAAGTTTAGGTAGGAATTTCTTTGACAGGTACATATTTCCTTTAGATAAGTGAAACAAACATTGGGGTATAAAACTGATCCGCAGCTTTTATGTGATGTAGTCCAATAAATGTGTCAGCTTTATCTTGCTATTGATATCAGTTATGCCTGCATTTTCTAGTTCTTTCTGGCTAATAGACTAGTAAGTCAGTCAAAGGATCAATAAAATAAAAAACAAACACCCAAAGGAAGAATAGAATCTCCAGAGACTTCTCAGTGGGAGTGTAAAATTTACAATTGCACTGCTTTCTTGTAAGAGATATTGGGATTCCACAGTGCACAGTATGGACAGGTAGCTATTTCAAGGAAGATATTTTGAATTTGATTTTCATAGAAAGAAATAGTAGTCATCTGCAAGTGCAATTGATTTGAGCTGAGATGAAATATATGCAGTGCATACTTTTACTTATCTTTAAAATTTGTTGCATAAATGAAAACGTTTACTCTGAAAAAGATTAAATAGAAATATGCAAAGCAAAATGAAAATTTCTCTTTTATCCATGTGACCTATATCAGAGCTCTATGGTGTCCCCTGCCCCTGCTATCTCTGTGTGTAGATTTATTTTCATATATACATTTCACATATAAATTAAAACTATTGTATGCATGCATATACATGACTTATGTGTATCTTTCTATGCTGGCACATTGCACTTGTTCTTACCATCATGAACAGATAAAAGAGATATTACAAACTATGTATTTACTAAATTGTATTTTACCTCTTGAGCATTGTAGAGGTTTATTTTCACTTTTTCCCTTAACACATACCGACTCTGGAAATGAACAATGTTGGACAAGTGCTTTTGTGTATAAATGTGAATAAATATTTTAGGATTCATTTTATGTGGCACATATTTTTCATATATTTTGAAAATATTGCAAAATAACTTCACTAATTTTCACTCCTGGTGGGGCTGTGTGCATGTTTCTATATTCTCATTTCAAACAAAATTTTCATCAACCGGGTAGATGAGAACAATCTCATTTTTAAATCTCTGGTGCTGCTGTGATTCAGCACTTTCATGCCTTTATCAGTCATTTATGTTCCGTTCCGTCAATGACTAAAGGTAAATTTTCCATGTTTTCAAGGGACTGCGCTTCTTGTCATTCTCTGTGAACACTCTTCAGCAGAAATCCTTTTCTGTTAGACGTGCTGCGCATGTTCCCCTCCTATGTGCTGCTGCTTGTTACTTGGCCTGAGCAGTCCTTGTTGAACTAAGCTCTTATGGGCAGTCTGACCTGCCGTTCTTCTCACTTGTGAGTCTGTGTTACGTCTTACAAAAGCACTTCTCATTAAAGACATTTTACGCTTTGACTTCTTTAAGTGTAATTTTAATTTTGTTTTGCTCTGGTTTTTCTGTTTTTACATTTGATACCTTAATTTATCCCATTTAAACTTATTTATTTAACTTCTTCTCCCATTTTTTTTTTTTTTTTTTTTTTTTTTTGGTTTTTCTCCGGTACCGGGAACCGAACTCACGACCTTGCGCTTGCCAGGCAGGCGCTTTGCCGCTGAGCTAAATCCCCAGCCCCCTCTTCTCCCATTTTTAAATAGTTTATTTTCTCTGCTCCACCTTAGAAACATAATTTGAAATGCTGTCTATATTGTGAATTAATTTCTTACATATGTTCTTTTTCTTGACACTATATAAAGTAGCATTTCTCTGCTTATATTTTAATACAGCAATATAATTTTTAAAAACTTATTACTACTTATATAAATAAATGTCACTGCACATTATTCATTTTTCAGTATTGGCTTTATTTGATTGTTTTATCTTCAAGTGTAATGTAAAATTCTGTCAAATTTTACTAAAAAATTCTCTGTGGGTCTTGATAGAAATGGCACTAGATTCATAGATTTGACATTTAAATATTAAGCCCCTTGATTGATTGATTGATTGAGCAGCTGATTTGTACACATTAATCAGAAATGTTTTGTATTTTTTTCAGAAAAGACTTTTCCTAAAATTATTCCTATGTATCTTCCAGATTTTCTTGCAATAGTAAATGAGGTATTTATAGTTCCTACATAAATTCTTACATATACTTAGGCAAAGAAATTCTACTTATTTTGTGTAATGTTTTCAGGCTTCCTTAAAGGGCTCTCTTATAAACTATAAATTTTTTCTTATTTGTTTCCATTTCACAGGTAGACAATAATAGTATGTTCAGATAATTTCAGATGTTTTCCTCACTTTTTGCATACTTAATTTCCAGTGAAGTATAGATTAGTAGCAGTGGCAATGGTCACCTTCATTTTATTCTTACTGCCTCTGATAAGAATAATTCTAAAATTTGGACATCATACATGAAATGTTGTGTGGTGTTTAGGTTCTCTTTTTTAAGCTGAAAGACTTTTCTTGTGTTCCTAGCTTGTTGATAAAAGTATTAATTATAAGTAAACTTGAATTTTAGCGAAGTCCTTTATATTAAAACTCCTTGCAATCCCATGTGTTATTATATTGTCCACTAGTGTGTTTTTGGCCACACAGCAGTGTCCATTGTCCTCAGAATAAAGTAGCCTTAACGCAGGATGGCACTGCTAGGACACAGGACCTTTACTCATTATGTTTGAAAAGAAAAAAATCGTGGGGTTGTATTCATGTCTCTTTTTCTGTATATTTTAATTCTGTTATAAGATGATATTTCTGACGTAAAGCTATCATTGTGGTGTTGAGGTACAAAACAAGGGCAGTGACAGTGTTCACCATGTAAAACATAGCATTGCTCCTACCTAAGCACACTGTAAGGACACAGGTTTTGGAAAACTAATTTTCAACCAATTTAAATGTCAAGGAGGCTCTTGTTAAAGGGTTTTGGTTTTCTACAGGGGCAGGTAAAACAATGTAGCACTTTTTTTCTTTCCTCTGCTCCTGTGTTTAGTAGCATTTCACCTTTACTTATAGGTTCAGGCCTTCTCCATACTCAGTAACAGGCCAGAAAGGAAAAAGTGAAGGGATTCATTGTCCTCATGGGAAGTTGCAAACTGTAAGTTCCTTATGCAGTGCTTGCTTCTCAGTCCTTTCAGTGGGTCAAGAACTGCCCTACAGCAAAGAGCTAGCAGTTTGGTCTCTAAAGCTTTAAATCATGCATTTATCTATTAGATATATATTTACAGTGCAACTACTACTTTATTTTACATTTTAAATAATTTTATTTAAGTTGAAAAACAATTCTTAAAACTCTACTTAGAGTCAAGCCTTTTCATTTGAAAGATCACCAGGTGTATTTAAGTAAGACAGTATTTCTAGGTGAACAACCAGATTTGACTCTGGACTTCTTTAAACAAGTGTAGCCAGTGGAGGGAAATATAGATTATTTACAGAAAACAATATCTACATAAGTACTCGGTACAATTTGGTGACAGCAAATACTTCAGTACCTGCTGGCATTGCAGAAGCAGTTTTCAAAGAACTGACAGAGGCAGATCTGGGATGAGAACAGGAGACAGAGCAAGGTCCTTGTCCTCATGACATTTTGGTGATAACGGGAGAGACAGTGTGGATGGATAAACAAACAGTAAGTGCCGAGCAGGAGATCAAGACTGAGATGCTGTGAAGAAAATAAAAGAGGTGGCAAAGGGTTTGAGAAAGTTCTATCTGATGAGGTGACATCTGACTTGAAACTGGAATGGTAAGAAAGCTAGAAATGCCAAATTCCTTATGAAAGATAATTTCCAGTAAAGGCAATAGTATCAGCTAAAGGTCCAGGGAAGGGATGAGCTTGATAAATTCAAGGTACAGAAATAACTGAAAGCCTTGTGAACACATATTTTCTCCCTCCTGGAGTTCTTTCTGCCTGTTGCCCTCTAATGAGTTGTTCAGAGCAATAGCGATGAGAGGACCAGACACCCACCTGAAAGTGGAACTGGAGCACCAATCACAATTAAGTGCAACCTTCTTTCTTTTCCTTCCTTTTGCTTTGCACTATCATCTAGGCCTATCTCTATCATGCTAATTCTGGTCTCTTTATAAGATCTCTTTCTCTATTACTACTCTGTGAAATTCTTGTTCATCTACTGAAGAGTCTGTCTTAATTATGTGGTGCTTTAGTCCCTATTGGCTGACAAATTATTAGGAGCATGTTATGTGGAGGACACCACGTCGCTCCCCTCGAGACCTAAATGTGATTGTGCTTCCTTGTGAGCAGTGCAGGCTGCACAGAGGCGACTTCCCTAAGTGGGCTTCCAATCTGAGTGGTGAGTCTGGCCGAGGTTGTGCATGTGTCTTCATGGAAGCAAGCAGGTGGCCTGCTGGGCTAGCCCTGCTCCTTGCCAAAGTCCATAGTTGAACCCAGAGAAGCGGGCCGTGAGGCTGTGGGGCTAGGATGTGTGATAACACCCCCACTGAGGCCTGCTTGACTCCAGAGAAAATTCCTTCCCAGAACTGACTACAAAACAGGTTACTTGTTAATCACAACTTGAACCTAGCTGTTGTGCTCCTTTCACAAGACTGCTTTGCTTCCTCTGCTACAAGCCTTGCCTGCCTAGCCACTTATCCAGCACATCCAGCAGTCATCCCCTTGCCGTTTTCCTCAGTGTGAATGTGATCAGTAAATACTGAGCTTCTGGCTGCACCCTGGGTTCTGTTCCCTAGGAGCGTCATCCTAGATCCCTGTTCTTCTGCAACCTTGTTTCTTACTTTTTATTTTCGCCACGTGCCATAACACCTTATAGGAAACTGGGGACTCACTGCAGAGGTCCCCGGTAATATTAGATACCAAAGAAATATTACTTAAACCACTACTTTATTTTCTAATCTAGTGACAGGAATGACAGTGTAAAAGGACATGGTGTGGAGGGGCTGGGGATTTAGCTCAGCAGTACAGTACCTGCCTGGCAAGACAAGGTCATGAGTTCAATTCCTGGTACTGGAAGAAAAAACCAAACAAACAAACAAACAAAATAGTATACAAAAAAAAACACCAAAAGGATATTGTGTGGAAAAGTGGGTAGTGTCAAAAAATTACATTGTGCCAAGTGAAATGACTAAATAAAAATTCTGAAAAGTTATTTTATTACAGAATCTCTTGTCTTTTACTTTAGCATATTTGGATTCCAATAACTATGAGTGGGCAAGGGAGAATAACTGAAAATACCACATTTGGAAAAGAATTTGCTCATTTCAGAACAGTAAACATTTTGTAAGGCATTACTAAATTTATACAGCACGTTTTGGTATAGAATATAGTCTAGAGATTCATTGCAGGAAAATTCTTAGAATGTCCAAAGGAAAATCTAAAATGGAATAAAATGTCTTAAAACAACTCTCAGAAAGAAATGTCTTTTAAAAGTTGAAATTTTTATCTCAAATAAAGAACAGCTCCTACCTTTTACCAAAGGAGGGTTGGAATTTTTTCCTGATAGATTTATGTTCACTAGGTTCTACTGATTGACTTTAGCTAAAATATCTCAAATTATTAATTTATTTTGCTTACATATATACAGATGGATGGTTTGCCCGTATGTAAATAAATAACAGGAACAGCTTAGGCCAATATCACTCATTATAATGGTATCCTTTCCAAATGATTTTCCCAAATGTCATGACCCTATTTTCCACACATTCCTATTTTTTCCTATACTCCAACTTGTTGACAATACTCTGAAACTCTCTTTATTTTGAAAGCAAATTATTATCAGTACTCTACTTCAATTAAAGCATGTAAAATAAATTGAATTTGTTCCATACATTAATAGTTCTTCTAAATCAGGTCTATTTAAACATCGTAGGCTAGCAGAAAGAAGCTTGGATCTTGTTAGAAGAACTAAACCTATTCCTTAAGCAACCATCAGTAACATTGTATAAAGAAAATATCAACACATGTCTTTACATCAGGACACAATAATATATACTATATACTCTTCCCTTTTATTTTGGAATATGTGATCTTTAAATATTAAGATTGCTATTTTACTAGCTTAATATATATATATGTATGTATATAAAACTCTTACAGTCAGTTAAGCACTGTGACCAGAGGTCTGCATGCATTATTCCATAAACATACTATACATAAGTTACTTTGTTATCCCTGAGATTCACAAGTAAAGACACTAAATCTTAAAGTAAGTTTTTAACTTTTCCTTGGAGCAAATAACCAGCTGAGGCAAATGTCAGTCCATGTTTGATTAGATATCATGCCCATAAATGCTGAAGTAATGAGATTATATTAAAGTTCTAAGGACTCTACATTCTTTAATCTCCCATGCAACTCATTATGCACATTTTAGGAGAGTTTATGTGATCTGGGTATACCAAATGACCACAAAACAGAATGCTGCTCTGCATGAAACTAACTGATCTATTCAGATCAACAACCTAGCATTGTTTCTTGTCACCTGAGTTTCCCAGCCATGCCTGCAGGAACAGATGGCATACCTGTGACTTTTTAGAGAACATAAATGTTTTGTACCGTGTAAAAGAGAACCTGAGAAGGTATGATATGAAAACCAACTCCACTCCCTTTTTCTTGTTTAAAATTTATTTGATGAGTGGTTATGTGAACATAACATCTTTGGGCATATTTGTCATTTTTTGGTCATAAGCATAAATATGAAAGAATATGCATTCAGATGAACTGGATTTGGTGAGAAATGTCTCATAAACTAAGTGATGATTATTTTCCTGGCTTGTAAGTATTGTATATAGTTTAAGAAACAATCAAATCATTGCAAGACTGTAAGCAGAACTTAAATCTTCTCTGTAAACACTGAAATCACTTACATGTGATTGCTTACTAAGGAGTAGATACAAAATCCTTTTAAGCCTACACCCACATGGAATACTTGGATAACAAATATGCCAACTTAAAAAAAAACCAGGAACAAAAGCAAACTGATCATTAGAAATGTCTTGCTTCCTGCCTGTCAAGCATGAGGTTGTGAGTTCGAATTCCCTGTACCAGAAAAAAAAGAAAACCAAAAAAAAAAAAGTCTAGTTTAAAGTTGTTTCTTTTCTTTTCATTTATTATTAAGGTGTTTAAAGTTCCCCTATGACCAAAAGGAAATAATTGACATAACAGAGATACCTCTTTCTAACTGAAGTCTGTCATACTGAATCTATTATTCTAACTCCAGTTATTATTTCATCTTGAAAATTATAAATATATAGAAAAAAAGTTATTTCTATTTTGAAAAGTGAATGGCCATATTTTAATTTTTTACGTTTTATCTACCTTCTATTCTATTCAGAACAAATTGTAATATTCAATTGATCAGACACCATGTAGTGGTATCTCTTTGTTATTTAACAGCTCTGTGGTATCTCACTGTTATTTAACAGCTCCTCAGGGCTCTGACATCTCTTCTGTGAAAAAGTGAGCAAATCAAAGAATCACTCTTCTTCCAAATTGGCCTAAAAATGAACAAGCAGAGGGCAATGCCAAATGCTGTGCAGTTCAGCAATGAACTCACATGCAGAACAGGTGTTAGAGAAGCCAGGAATGAGACATTAGCTTCCTTCTCACTTGTCTGGCCTAAAGCTTTCTCTTACATGTAATCTCAACTCATTGCTACACAGTTAAGACTTCCTCTTATCATTTCATTAAGTTTTGAAAGACTTCAAGAATACTCAGGGCATATTAAGATATAGGTGTGTGGCTGTATGCTGGGTTTTTTCACTTGAATATTACTGGTGAGTAAGGGTGAGAAAGTTTTAATTCAGCCCCAAAACTAATGCTTCTTAGACCAAAATAATTTGAGGATGAATAAAATGGAGAGTTTTAATGGTTTTGTTCTTAACTTGGATATCAAAGTAAGTATAATCCAGAGCTGGAGGTGCAGCTCTGTGATAAAGCCCTCAGCATGCAAAGGGCTTCAAAACTTTGGATTCTATAACCAACACTGCAAAAATGAATGAATGAATGAATGAATTCCAAAACATGAACTTAACTTCAACTTTAGTGATAATAATGCACAAGTTAGGATGGAATCCTTTCTTTATTTGATCTTCCAAGGAAATCTAGTCCTTTCTTAATATTGTAAAATGAGTTGAATAAATATAAAGTAAAGCAACTCATCATAATTGGGAGGTTTTCTAGAATTATAGAATTAGGCATTTTTAAATGAGTAAAGCCATAGAATAGCACACAATGTTTTCAAGATTTAGAAAAAAATAGTTCTAATGTTAATATACATTAAAATATTACAATTACTAACACTAATACAATTATATTAAAATTTTATAAGCAATACAAATATTTTAGCAGTATTACTTTATTTAACATAAAGACTTGAAACATCTGTTGTTAATCATGGTCAAATCGATCACCTCCAAATTATTTATTAAGTTCAGCAATTTTAATGAATTTTCCAGATATTAGTTTCTAGTAATTTGCTATATGAGTATTTAAGTTCATGTAAACATAAGAATGTACGGATTTCTCCCACCATACTTAAGAAATACATTAAAACTGTAGTAAAAAAGACAATGGCACTTACGTATGAGAAGTGTATTTGGCCGTCAATAAAAAGTTACAAATACATAGCTAATGGAAACTTAATTATGATGAATAAACTTGATTTCAGTGAGAATGAAATGGACTCTTTACTAAAATATGCTGGGATAATTTGTTACAAGCAATGATTCAGTATTTATACATTATTATTCCTAATTAAAGTCTTGGTTTATGTTAGGGATGACTTTTTCTGCTGTACATCCTACTTGTTTTTAATATGTATATTATGAAATCTATCCAGTATTTTAGTATTATATGGGATAGTTTCACTGTCCTGAAAACCTGTGCCCTCTTTATTCCCTTCTCTTTATATACCCCCAAATACCAAGGAGCATGACCACAACATAGTATAGTAGATTTGATTTAGTAAGAAGCTCTCTTCCAATGTGGCTGCACTATTTTATACTCCCACCAATAACAAGTAAATCTTAAAATTGAAGAGCATCATTGTTATGAAGAGCATCATGTTATGTCTGGGTGTCCCCCTCAAAGCGTCATGTGGTCATGAGGCAGGCTTTTAGAGTTTGATTGATTATGGATGTGAGACCTACACCCACCCAGTGGTGGATAGCTTGCATACATAAAGGAGAGGAGGAAGCTGCTTGCAGCAATTCTTATTTACGTGCTTGTTGCTTTTGCTGTGTTCCACCACTATGAACTGTAGCCCTTAGACATGTGCCACCCTGCCTTGTAACCGGCCAAGTATAGACTGAAACCTCCATAAACTTTAAGTGAAATAAACCTTTTCTTCTTTAATTTTGGGTGTCAGGTATTTTGTCCCAGCAAAGAGAGGAAAGTAACCAAGATAAAATTTGGTACCAAGAGTGAGGTCATTGCTGTGACTATACCTGACCATATGGCTCAAGAGCCTTTGGAAATGGCTTGTGGGAAAAGCTTGGAAATGTACAGAGATGTTGCCTGAAAAAGTAGAGCTGCAATGACTTTGGCTGCTCTGTTTGGGAGATTCTGGTCAGAGCTCAGAATTTCAGAAAACTGATAGAAATCCTGCTGGTGAAGATCAGGTTCTGGAGGTTTCTACTGGGAGGAAGAAACGCATTGGGTGCTGGACTCCAGATGATGTGTGCCGGTTAATCTGGCAAAGGAAATATTAAGGCAATTGAATGCTGGGGAAGTGGCATGACTATTGTTGGGGGCTTCTTGCCAGATTTATGTTGAGAATCAAGAGCAAAGAGCCCAGCAAGATGATTTAAAATGTTATGAGTTTGGCCAGAAAGGAAGCTCCAGTAAAGCTATGGATTGCAAAAATAGAGCTGAGGAGATATCCGTAGCTGAGAAGGAAGAGAATAGAAAAGATGACCTGAGGGCATCACAAGAAGCAAGTCTCCACCCTTTGCAGCCTCAAAACTGCAAAAACGAAAGACTTTGCTTTGAGAAGAAACCCGTAGAGTGCCTTGTTCCAGAATGGTAGCAGCCACACCAGGTTCCAGAATGGTGGCAGCATAAAAAATTAGTTCTTCAGAATTGGATTCAGGATGCTCAGTGATCCAGGCACTGAAACCCTATTGCCAAGAGAGAAAAAAGCTTGGCTATTGCTCCAGGTGGCAGCAGACCTTGGCATCATCCACGTGGCACTGGATTTAGGTGCATACAGCATTTAAGAGTTCTGAGGTTAAAGAGGCTTCCATCCACATTTCAGAAGGCCTGGAAGGCCAGGCAGCATGCCTCTGAGAGGGCAGTATATAAAGCCGTGAGTGTGAAGCAAAATGTGTACTGGAGACCTCAGAAGTTTGGAAAAGCCAGGAACATGGATTATCTAAGGAAACCTGCAAGGAGGGAGCAAAGTGGGCCTAAAAGAGATATCGTGGGAGCTGTAACCACTGCAAGTGCCATAGGGATGGAATCATGCAAGCCCATTGGAGTTCACAACATGCCACAAGTTGTTTCAGATTGTGGATGTGGAACTACAGCACTTAATGTTAGCCCTGCTGGATGTTGGACTTGCATTGGTCTCAATGCTTTGTATCCTTCTGTTTGTAACTTTTAGAATGGTAATGTTTATTTTGTGCCATTTAATGTTGGAAGTCTTTAACTTTTCATTTGTACAGGGACTCACAGCTAAGAGTTTGTCTTATATCTAGGAGGAGACTTGGGACTTGGACTTTTCAGCAATGCTGAAACTGTCAATGACTTTGGCAACTCTGGCAGATGGACTAAAATGCCTTTTGCACAAAAGGATGTGCATGAGTCTTTGGGGGGCCAGAAGTGGAATATTATGGTTTGTGTCTGTGTGTCCCCCTCAAAGCCTAATGTGCTTGTGGGTTGGGCTTATAGAGCTTGATTGATTATGGGTGTGAGAGCTACACCTGCTCTGGGGTGGATAGCTTGCATATGTAAGGGAGAGGAAGAGGCTACTTGTCGCCATTCCTCCTTTTTGTGCTTGTTGCTTTTGCTGTGTTGCACCGCCTTGAACTGTAGCCCTCTGCCATGTGCCACTCCGCCTTCTAACCAGCCAAGTATGGCCTGAAACGTCCACAAACTATAAGAGAAATAGACATTTCCTACCTTAATTTTGAACATCAGATATTTTGTCCCAGCAAAGAGAAGAAAGTAACCAAGACAGTCATCCTTCTACTTTGCAATTTGTTGTTGGCATTGGAATTGGAATCTACAGCTGTCTGCAGGGACCAGAAATTCCCAAGGCAAGAAACAAAACTTTGACCTCTTACAACAAACAAAACTTAGACCTCTTAACCACTCTGTCAAAAAATTAAGTTTTTATTAAAATTCATGTGGAATTTGCTGTTTTGTATGCACCTAAGAAAATTATAAAATGTCATTGGTTCTTCACAGTTCATAGGATTTAATTTCTTTAAATATACATATTTGTCTGCTTTTCATGTGATTAATTTGCTATGTTGTATAACCTTTATTCCACATTCTATTTTCTGAATATATTTGGGTAATTTTTCTCAGATATTTAGCATACACATATACCTTTGAGATTTCTTTTTCTTATGGGTATGCTGTTATGATATTATGCATAGAGTTGTCTAGATTTTCCATATTTATTTTTGCTATTTATTTCTGATTTAATTCTATTGGATCAGACAACAGATTCTAAAGTACATCTTACATTTATTAAGACATTTTGTGATTACATGAATCATCTATTTTGGTGAATGTACATGAAAAGAATGTATATTTTTCAGAACTATTTTATAAATAGCAATTAGATCAAAATGATTAATAGTATTTCATATTCAGCTCTTTACTGAATTTTTGGGACCATATTATCATAAAGTATGGCTCTTCCCCAATGACACTACTATTTTTTTTTTTTTTTTGGTTTTTGGTTTTTCTCTGGTACCAGGAACCGAACTCACGACCTTGAGCTTGCCAGGCAGGCGCTTTTGCCGCTGAGCTAAATCCCCAGCCCCTGACACTACTATTAAAACAAGTAAAAGACAGATGGCTGCATGGGGGAGCTATATGCTGACAATCAACTGCTGCAGCCCACAGGTTACATACGCTGCTGTGTTTACTCTGCTGGTAAAAATTAGCCCCATGATCCTGAACTGAGAAAGAACAGAGACTTCTGTTCATTAGAAATTTTTAACTTAATGTTAAGGAGGAGAAAGCATACTCTAGGTAAATATGCACAGCATGAAAAGTATCATGTACACTAAAATCCAGAAAAACTACACTATGTAATTGGTAGCTATTAGAACATTTTGAAAATAGCAAATTGGAGAAAAGTAAATAAGTGATGAGTTCAAAATTTAGCATGGTGCTTTTCTTTTAAGGAAGGTAATGGGGTGACACAGGGGAAAGCATATGTGTACATTTAAGCTTGTGGTATAATTTAAATTCTTGGACTGAACGATGTATTCATGGGTGTTTGTTATCATTTTAAAATGCCATTATAAAAATTATGCATTCAGAGATTGTGTTACTTCTTCCATAAAGCAAGCCTGCAAGGTAAATTATGTGTTTTATTATATGCTTTCACTGCACCTTACCTACCCTTATTGTAACTTTAAAGTTTCCATATAATTATATTTGTTGAATAACCATTGTTTCCATTACAATAAAAGCTCCACTAGAAATGTTTATGTCTGTTATGTTATTATCTCCAGGCATAATTTCTTCATCACTATAGGTATTTAATAAATATTCTTTGAATAAGTGAATTAGAAAGCATAGAAAATAAAATGAAGAAGAACATTACCCAGTTTGTTATACAGAAAAAAATATAAAGAGCAAAATGTTGTATTTTAATTGTTGTTACAAATTGGTATTATTTCACGTAGTTGCAGTCATACTTTTATTTTCATGCTGCTTTTCTTAACAGAGCAACTCTTCTTTTCCATACTAATACAAACACTGAAATATTTTTTTTTTTTTGAGACAGGGTCTCACTATGCAGTTCAGGCTGGCTTGAGCTCACTTTGTAGCCCAGGCTGGCCTTGAACTCCCAACGATTCTCCTTCCTCAGCCTCCCAAGTGCTGGGATTACAGGCATGTGCCACCATTCTCATGAAATTTTAATCTTATAGGGCTTCACAATATTGCACTCCAAAATTTTCCATAGGCACCCTATCCATCCTTCTGGTAAATAGGAGAAACTTAGATTTGTCATTGCTACTTGTTTTGTTTGGATGGTTACCATAAAAAATATAAGATTGGATATCTGTGCTCTGAGAGCTTTTTAAATAGATATCAAGTTTTCCTCTTAGATTATATATCTATAAAAAATATCTGGGAAAATTTCAGAAAAATTTTGCAGATTTTTAATGACTATTACAGAGGTAATATTTCCTTTTTGCTTTACTTAGAACACCATTCAACTGTGATCTTAAAGATTAAGGATCTGTCACACTGAGTGGCTTTGGATATTTGTTCTTGGTGTTATTTGAGATAAGGTGACATTTTTTCCCAGGAGCGAGCACTGCAAATGCTATAAGAAAAGGATTTTATGAGACTTCAGCTACAATTTTCTACAGAAGATCGTAATAGATAAGACAGAATCTTGATTCTTCAAGAGGACTGTGTGGAAAGTCACTGCTGAATGCCAGTTAGGCCAGCTCTTGCCTTAAGGACAAAGCCAGAGCAGCACAGGGAGATGGAGTTGCTCCCAGGAAGGCTCCTTTGAGATGGGATTTTTTTTTTTTTTTTGGTTTTTCTCCAGTACCGGGAACCGAACTCACGACCTTGCACTTGCCAGGCAGGTGCTTTTGCCGCTGAGCTAAATCCTCAGCCCCAAGATGGGATTTTGAAGACAGCCCCAAACCTTATTCACTGCACTACCACTTTGGGACCTGAGAAGCACCCTGCATCTTAATGTTCTTAGGGGAATGACAAGTGCTTCTAGGAAAATCTCTGTGGCACCAGACTTCTTATTTTAGCCCAGATCAGCAAATTTCCAAAAAGAGATAGCAAAATCTGTTCTGAGAAATGATAAATGACAGAAAAAATCCTTGAATAGTGTGGAAGAGTAACTGACAAAGTGGAAGTTTTGAGAAGACACAGTTAGCGGCAGTACCTAACCTTTCGGTATTATTTTTGGACCTCACAGAGAAAATGTGAGGTTACAAAGCAGCTTGGAAATTGTGGAAGGAAAAAATACATGTTTAAAATAAACATTGTATTTACATTTTTTTGATGAGAGTTAGAATAGGCACTTCATTTCAATACAGGGAGATAGAACAGATCAAACAATAAATTTCTTAGGCAACAGGGTCAAGATAGACACAAGACACATTCATCATGGCTTTCTGCTCAGGCCTACCATTATAGAAAAAGAGTGTGTATTTCATGGAGCAAAAGAAGATAATCTGGCTCTTATTTGTAGTTAACCAGTAACTGCTATCCTCAAAGGTTGTGAAAAAATAGTCGACTCATGGTTTTCAAAATATTGGCAGCACAGAATCTTTCTTTCATTTAAAATCTCTCCAATGGGAAAATTTTAAATGGCTCCAAATGTTACTCCACTGATTAAGGCCTTGGTGGAGGCTTCAGTGTGGCCTGGAGTCCCTCACACACACATTCAGCAACTATCCAGGGTTCCAATGTATGGCTTGAATTGGATCCTAGCACTGTGATATATACTTTAGCTAGGGATCAATGAAATGGAAATATAATGTAGAAGAGAAAATTTTGCTGCCACACACATCAGTAAAGATCCATGTGAGTGTCATATACCTTTTCTCTTTTTAAGTGTATTTACACAGAATACTTTTTCATTACATTATCATCTCATATTTTCCATATTTTATATGATATCTATTCTTTAATTGCTACACACCAAAGTCTGATAATATGTCTTTTGTTTGTTATTAGTAAAACAGCAAGGAAGATATTTCATTTCTTCTTCTTCTTCTTCTTCTTCTTCTTCTTCTTCTTCTTCTTCTTCTTCTTTTTCTTCTTCTTCTTCTTCTTCTTTCTTCTTCTTCTTCTTCTTCAAGACAGGATCCAACTGTGCAGTTCAGGCTGGCTTCAAACTTGCAGTGATCCTCTTGCCTCAGCCTCCTGAGTGCTGGGATTATAGGCATGTGCCACCTAGTATTTCCATTTCTAATTGAAAATTCATGAAGTAGAGCTCTAGAAAGTTAAATCCCTTGTCTAAATGCAAAAATTTTATCAGTGACCTATCTATTTATGCAAAATTTAATCTCTCTGGTTTTACAACAGTGCATTGTTTTCTTTATGGCACTTTGCCAGTAGGTGAAACTATGACTTTGCAGGTTTAGGATGTTGTCTGTCTCCTTTAATCATACAAACCCCTTTATCTAGTTTAAATATATTTAAAGGTAGCTTTTCCTTTTTTTCTGCACACAATGTTATAAACAGATGTTTATAGTATCTAAACTGATAAAGCACAACATAAAAATTTAATAAATATCTTCATGAGAGGGGATGGGGATTTAGCTCAGCGGCAAAGCGCCTGCCTGGCAAGCGCAAGGTCGTGAGTTTGGTTCCCGGTACCGGAGAAAAACAAAACAAAACAAAACAAAAAAAATCTTCATGAGAATTCAGTCTTGTTTCTTCTTTTCTTTCAATTAAGAATCACTAATAGAATGTCTGCTCAGAAATCAACCATGGCCAAACAGCCAGGGCCAGAATTCAAGGTAAAACCTTGTCAGATATATTTGGTGAATCAACACAAACAACAGGATGCCTTACACTCTGTTGACATTGTCCATCCATAGACTATATTTTTAAAATCCTTTTTGCATATTATGATCACCTAAAAAGTTTGGATTCTCTTAATCTAATTTTGAAATCACATTTCATTACATCTGTGACATAAATGGTTAAATAAAATAACCTCATTGCAGTGCATTTTTGCTTGATGTTTGGATTCAAACAGGAATTTTTAGAAATGAGGCAAAAATAATATTGATGTTGGGTATATCTATTTAACACATTGCTGAATTTTTAATAACCTTTCCCTGTGTAGAATGTCTAAATTACTAGTGAATCAAAAGGAACAGAAAAACACACATGAAATATAAACATTCTTGAAAAAGGACCTTGTGACACCAGAAGCAGGTGTTATACATTTTAGTCCAACTTTTCCTAAAGAGACCTGCAAGTATTTGCAAGAACACTGGTGCACTGAGGAAATGGAAAAACACAGAGTATTTAGGTTTTTAGTGTCCAAATGCTAATAAGGATACCCAGAAATTCAGAGCAACACTTCTACCCACAGGTCCAACTAGTTGCTTATTGCAATCAAGTTGTAAATTGAGGTTTTACTTAAATCTGCTCATCAGGCCCAGTGGCTCTTTGAACTAAACAGGTGTCTGTTACTGCAGTTTCTAAATTAAGATAAAAATAATTACCAACAATGACACCATCCACAGCAAGTCTTGATCCTATGTTTCATAGGATAATATCCTTGAAAGAGCCAAGTAGAAGATCCTGATCATCACCCTTGGTCTCTAAGGTAAAACATTTATAATATGTCATTTCTGAGTGATTCTTGCAGATTAGTGCAGCCAATAACGGCAAGAGATTTCAGGACAGTGAATCCAGTAAAACCATGATTTAATGTGTCCTTTGTCCCAAGCAGAAAGTAGGTAAACCTTGGTGAGTGGGCTGCAAATGATGAAATCAGTTAATGATCTCTTTTGCTGATTTTATTTCAAATTATGTTCATTATCACATTATATTTCGTGTCTTCCAGGTTTATCAATAAAACTCTTCAAATTATATTCAATTATTGATCTTCAATATATTTTTTCTTTCCCAAATATTAGCAGAAAATCAGTATGTGGTTGCTTTAATTTAACAAGATAATGCTATATCAGTCTGCCTCAGTGCTTCTATGACACTCAAGACCTTTTAATCTTCCCTCCAAGGTCATATGCTGCTCTGCTGCCTCGATTACAGTAGGCTCATAGGACATGGTGAGCAGAGAGCAGCAGGTGTGCCAGACGACTGACGGAGCGTTATTGCCAGGGGTGGGAAATGAACCATGTAATGATGCAGGGCCCTGATCCTCCAGCGAATCTCAGAAATTTAGAAGTCTGGAAATACCAGGTTATTCTTTTCAAACTGAATGATACTTTGCTTCACTTTGTACTCTACCACAGCGAATGGCTATAACACATTATACATCCTTTCAAATTTGCAAGAAAAAGAAAATGCTGATTTGGTTGCTATAATTGGTTTCCTGAGTAGCTGAAAATGCTCTCAGTACTGACAGAAAAACAGAAAAGAGAAGATAGTGTAACTGATTTGGGGTATATAATAGTGACTCTCTCACTCAGATAAGACCTATGGAATTGAAAATCTAAGTATATGTGGCATGCCAGGTAATACAAGGAATTAGAGGTGACATCTCACACAGAGAAGCACAGCAAAGTTTCTATGGTGTTCTAGTAAACTCAGACCTTCACTGACAAGTATTTATTCTTCTTGAGAAAAAATAACTCATAGCTCAGGCTTTGTTAGAAATTGAATACCTTATTTCAAAATTTGGTGGCCTGGTAACCTGAGATACCTATCATGAACTGGGTGTTATCAACTTGTATATACAAGAAAAAAATAAGCATGTATTTCAGATCTAAATCATGAAATGTAAATTTGAATAGAATCTAAAAGTGCAAGTGTATTAATAAGCAGTTCATGCTCCTACTCTGTTTACCCTTAACATATTCCACCCCTCCCTAAACATACAGCTGCAGATGAAGAACCACACTCTAACCTGAGCAACATGATTTCCTGAAGACCTTTCGTAGCATGCTGGAAATAGGAATAGAGTTGTGGTATTTCAGCCTTACTTACAAGTAGAATTATATAGCAGCTAATTCTTTTGGGGATGAGAAGAGGCTGAATAGCAAACAATCTACATAAGTAGGTGATAAAAACTGTTTAGACAGAAAAAGACTTGGAAAAATTGGTCTATGAGGATAGTTGACTAGATTGCTTTAAAAAGAAGTGTGTAGATATAACTTTTGGAATTGATTTAGAGTAAGAAAGTATTATTGAGCAGGAAAATGCTCAACAAAAGGTCTCCACTGCAAGTGGAGTCACTCGATATTCTAACGCTTTCAAGTTGGCCTCTTTCCCAAGCCTCCTTACTGTGTAGCCAAGATACTCTCTGACCTTGATGGCAGGGTAGAGGTTCTGCAGTATGAGAGACTTCCTCATTCCACAGTTCACTATCTCCCGCTTCTGTTGTATATATAATGCTCAGCATCAGTAAAAGATTAAACCTAAATATATTATTACCTAGGGATCTAGCCAAGCATATGATTATGGTTTAAAATGCTGGACCTTTTCCATCTTGAGGGGAATAATAATTTATCTAGACTGAACTAGCATTTACTTAGGTGTTGAATTTTCTTTCCGTACCTTACGTACTTCTTCCAGCAAACTTATCACTGGACTAACTGAAAATCTTATACAATTTTTGCATCTGATCCAAAAAGAATTTGACATAGCCAAAATTAAGACAGCCTGACAATCATAGAATTTATTGTTTTTCTTTGTACCCTATTGTGCAGAATTACCAAAGTTTATAGAAGTGAAAAGATATGTAGAATGAATGGAAGTAAAACAGAAATTAATACATAACAAATTGAGCACTTTCCAATATGCAATGCTTAACAGATCAAGTGCCTCCAATGCACCTACCCTATCTCCATCCTTTCACTCTCATGAACAGATTTCGCATTTTCTGAATCAAGCCAGAGAAAGAAAACAAGGAATGAAAGTATGGGATATACCTCTCACAAAGTGAAACCATCTCTGGTTTCTACCATCTGGTCTTAGAGCCCTGCCACGAGGTTTTGAGTACAGTGTAAGTTATGCAGTCAGAAGCCCCTTCAGTAGAGTCACTGAGAGTCTGAAGTTGGAAGCTGCTCATCTCAAGATCTTCATGCTGCAGAACAAAAACAGGAGAGAGGTATATGGATCCTGATAGATAACCCAAGGTAAACAGGTTTGCTATGAGGGCAGCTGTAGCATATTTAGAACCCAGAGTCTTTCCTGGGATGCCTCCTATTCTGGCCCATGAATTAGTAAAATTTATTGCAAGATTTCTGAAACTTCACAAAGACTATAATAACTTCACTCCTTTAGGAGCACCAATAAATACCATTGTTCAGAAATTGTAGTTTTATCTAGCTTATCAAGAAAACAGCCTCATCTGCTTTCTATATTGACTAATGGCAAATGAAATATTTAGTCTCTACTGCTTCATAGAGACGATAAGCATAATTAACTGTGATAATCTTATTGTCAGCTGCAGAAACATAACATTCTACTCTGAGTATTCTAGATAGTATAGCTTAAAACTGAGTTTAGATACTAATGGTTTGAGTGTGGGTTTTCAGGTCCAGGGAGCAATACTGAAAAAGAAAAGGTAACAAGTCCAAGGGAAGTAAATCAAACCGTACAGTGATGTGTTTTTGTGCTCTCACAGTTTCTAAAAGAAATACAGCTGGTTTCTCAGTCAAGGGAGGCTTTGGAGTAGCTGTCTGAGAAAAGCCATACCTCTAGGGTCAGTTGTGGACAGTAAATGGAAGCAATGAATGTATGGGTCATTCTCCAGTTCTTGACTCTCTCTGATTAAATTCCAATCCACAGGCAGCCCTTCTTTTCCAGGTTGTTTTAGCTAGCTTCTCTGAATAGTCACTGGAAGAGTCTAAGACTAACTCATGCCATCTAGAATGGGCCTGGACCCTGGAACTCCTGTCAGTCTCTAGTACTGCAGAGTAAAGGAACTTGGGCAAATGCCCAGTCCTTGACTCTGCAAACGGCTGTAGTGTTATGAGAAGACATACAGAAAATAATACACTGGGCTCTGTGACCTTGTTACAGTTTGTGTCTGCATGTCCCCCCAAATCCTCATGCAGTCATGGGGCTGGCTTCTAGGATTTGTGATTGATCCATAATCCAATACTGGGATTATGGGTGTGAGTGCTACACCCACCCTGGGGTGCGTAGTTTGCATACAGTGTAAGGGAGGAAAAGAAGCTGCTTGCTGTCATTCCTTCCTTTCGCCCTTGCTGCCTTTGCTATCTACCACCACTATGAACTGTAGCCCTCTGCCATGTGCCTCTCTGCCTTGTAGCCAGCCAAGTATGGACTCTATAAACTGTAAGCAAAATAAACCTTTCCTTCCTCAATTTTGGGCATCAGTTATTTTGTTCCAGCAGTGAGAGAAAAGTAACCAAGACAGACCTACACAAGCACTTCTGAAGCCAAGCAAGCCACCAATGCCTAGGACACAGGTATGTAAGAATAGACATTGGCTGGTGCACACATCTGAGCCTGTAGTCATATCCTGATGGATCTACCCTCTCTTCTTTCACTCTCATGAAAGGAAGTATATAATTTTAGCTTACCCCCCCCTTTCCCATTCATTTCCTTTTATATATTAGAGATAACTAAATTTAGCAAATTTGGTTCACAGCTTACAAAACATCAAAAAGTTCTAATTAGAAGAAAAATAAGCACACTACGATGATTTTGATTTGATTTTAGTATAGGGTGAGAAATATGGGTTTAGGTTCATTCTTTAGCATGCAGATAAACAGCTTTGCCAGACCCATATGTTAAGAGGCTATCTTTTCTCTGGCTTACATTTTTTGACCCTTTTGTCAAGAATCAAATGGCTGAAGATACATAAGTTGGTTCTATATCTTATTTCACTGGCCAACTTTTCTATTTTTATGTCAGTATTCTGCTGGTCTTATCATTGTGATGTGACAACACATAACTTGCTATGTATAATCTTGCTTTGCCCTCTTTGCTCAGGATTGCTTTAGCTATTCTGGATATCTTCCACTTCACTCTAAATTTAACAATTTTTTTCTCGTTCTGTGAAGAATGCCATTGGAATTTTAACTGGCATTGCATCAAATGTATAAGTCATTTTGGTAAGGTAGTCATTTTGACAAATTTTGCTCTGCCTGTCCAGGAACATGAAAAGTCATTTTAAGTCTTCTTTGGTCTCTTAATTTGGAGTACCATAGTTTTTGTTATATACCTGACTCAGTTACTTCCTAGAGATTTAATTTGAATTTAATTTTTCAAAAACTAACATGAATGGGATTGCTTTCCTGAATTCTTTTTCAGTTGTACAGGAATGCTATTGATTTTCTCTATGTTAATTTTGTATCCTGTGACTTTGCTGAATTTGTTGGTTCTAAGTGTCTTTGGTGGAATTTTTTCCATCTTCTACGTAAATGATCATGTCATCTGTGTATGGATAGGCTGACTTTTTCCTTTCCTATTCATGAGCTTTTTGTTTGTTTCTCTTGCCTACTTTCTGTAACTAAAGTTTCAAGTAGTATATTGAACAAGTGCAGTGAGAGTGGAAACCCTTGTCTTATTCTTGATTTAGAGGGGATGTTTTCAGGTTTTACTCATTTAGTATAATGTTGGCATTGGAACAAGAACTAGATATAAAAACAGAAACACTGAATACACTGGAAGACAGACTAAAAAACTTGAAACTATAAGCATAGGGAAACATCTTCTAAAAAGAACCTCAATTGTTCAAGAATACCAAGAATCAGCAAGTGAGATTATATAAAATATACATCCTCTGCACAGCAAAGAAAACAACAGGTTAAAGAGACAACCTACAAAATGGGAACAAACTTTTGCCTGGACAGAGGATTAATATCTAAAAATATAAGGAACTAAAAGTAATTCAGACACCTCCCCAAAAGACCCAATCAAAAAATGGGCAATTGAAATGAATAGGTACTTCTCAAAAGAAGAGTGAATGACCAGAAAGTACATGAAAAACAACTCAACATATTTGACCACGAGATTCAAAATCTTTGACACATTTTCAGTGTGAAAATAACTCTCAAACTTTGTCTTACTCCAGAAATAATGGCTATTGACAAGAACAAAAAAAGAAAGACATAGGTGAGATTATAAGGAAAAAAGGACAATTCCACACCACAGAAATCAGTATAAAGATTCCTCAAAAAAACGAATTCTATTTAATTTACCTATTCCCATTCTGGATATTTTCCTAAAAGAGTTCAGTCATCTCATTACAGTAATTATAGCAGTACAACTAACAACACCTAAATTATGGAAATAACCTATAGATCTACTAACAGATGAATGGATTAAAAATGTATAAAGAAAACCTTTATGGTATGTTTAGTTATAAGAAAGATAAATTTGAATCATTTTTGGGAAAATGGATGGTGCTTAAGAGCATAATGCTAAGTGAAATAAATCAAACATGGATAGTTAAATATCACATGGTTTCTCTTATGTAAGAACTCAAAATACAAAATAATTAAATAAAAGAGAAATAAAAGAGAAATGTCAGGTGTGATGGCTGATACACTGTGTCAACTTGAAAACTGAACAGCTCATAAGCTTAACTAAGTGACTCAGCAGGGGCCATCCTCAGCTTGTGGAAGAGGATGGCACGGAGATGGTGAGGCAGTAGCCTGCATGCAATGTAAGGGAGGGAAAGAAGCTTGCTCTTTCTGCTCCTCCCCTTTTTGTTCTTATTGCTTTTGCTGTTTTCTGAAGCCATGAACTGTTGCCCTCTGCTATGTGCCACTCTGCCTTGGAACCAGCTGATTATGGACTGAAGCCTCCACAAATTGTGAGCTAAATAAATCTTTCCTTCCTTAATTCTGGGAGTCAGGTATTGTGTCTCAGCAACGAGAGAAAAATAACAATACAATCATGAAGTATAGCAAAACTAAAATACTGTGAACAATACAGTTAGCTAAATGTTTGTATTTGAATTTGGTACATATTTTGGAATATGCGTATGCCCCAAAACATAAAAATTTAAGTTACACTAAAATAACCACATTGTTTAAAGTATTGGAATTAATATAAACAAGTCTTCATCAATTAAAACTATATGTTGGGACCCCAGTCTTCATTTTTTCCCATTTTACCAACAGAAGTCTAATTTTATCCATGAAATTGTACTTCTCTTTAAATAAAATGCTAATTCATACTATTCTCAACTGTCAGGAAGCCTAGACATGGACAACTTCCTTTGCATATGATAGGAAAGGAAATTTAATTATTTATATCTGAATATCACATATACTCGACTATATATTCTCTTTTATTAACACTGCAAAATATTTTGATTTCCTACCAAAAAGCCACTGTGTCAACTAAATAGAGAATATGAGCAAGCGGAAGAAAAATATCACTCATTACCATTTTGGCCCCACCATCTGTGTTAAGCCAAATACTTAATTCAGACACGATGAGCCAAGGAGTGTAGAAAGACAGAAATAATCACAAGAATAAAAACAAGACATAGAAGTCCACTTCAATACATAAGTAATAATATCAGATTAGAAATTTATATGTTAAAGTAGAAACTTTCCAAATAATGATAATCCAATATGAAAAATTTCATTACACTACTCATAGATTATTCTTAATAGGTTCATAAGGTAGACTTCTAGTAATGAATTAACATAATTTACCATATTTATATGTGTGTATACATTTTCATAGTATAAATTTATATGTGTATTGTGATGGATTAACTAATGGTCAGCCTGGAATGCCCAGCTGAACTGAATCAGCGTGGTGCTGGGTGTGGAGAGCGCACCAAAGGATTGTTGCCAACAGCATAAAAAGAGAACTGAAGGGGAAGATGGTGTGCTATTGATTCTCCTGGAGAAGCTTGTCATGATGGTTTTCTTGGGATGACCACAGCTGTTCTCATCCTTGGAGGAGCTTGAATCTTTGCTGTCACTGGGGATGGTTGAGGTTCTCTTCAGGGAAGCTCTGTTCCTTACTGTGAGTGGTGCTTCCTGGCTCCAGTGCAGATTTCTCAGCCTGCTGGCACATATCCTTCACTCCGCTGGTGCGGATTTTCAAGCTTCTACTACTGACCTTTAGGCCTTCCCGGGGCAGAACCTTGATACAGACTTGCATGAGACATTGTCCTGGGTTCTAGGCCTCCAGTTAGACTCAAGAAAGCCATAAATAATAATAGTGGCACATAATTTTTTACCTGGAATATTTTAGTATTTCTTCAGAAAAAGAACCAGGAGATAAAATCTCTGCCAACATATATCTGAATGAGAAGAAGTTTTTATCTGGAATTTCTCCAAAGGCCCATGTGTTAAAGCTTTGGTCTTCAGCGTGGCACTATTGGAAAGGAGTGAAAACCTCTAAAATATGATCCCTCTTCAGCGTTCTCAGATCTTGGATGTGCCTCTCGGGGTGCTGGGGACTTTGCCCCTTTCCAGCTCTTTCTCTTTACTTCCCAGTTGCCATGAGGTGAAGATCTGCTTCCATTAGGTGCTCACACCATGATATTCTCCCTTGCCAAAGACCAGGGACTGAAACCCCTGAAACTGTTACCAAATATCCCTTTGTCTTTTTTAGTTTATTATATCAACTATTTTGTTACAGTAACTGAAAGCTGACTAAAACAGAGGAAAAAGCAAAACAAAAATGATGATCCATTCTTCATTAAAGCAAGAATTTGGGACATGAGTTACTAATAAAATATAGGAAGTGGTTTTTATGACTTGCCTGTCTCGGATGAATAGTCACTTAATGCAAAGTTTGTAGAAACATGCTACATGTTTTGTAATGTCTCTTCCTGCAAGCATCAGAGTAGGGCAATCTGAAGTTTAGGGGAGAAACAGGTACAATCTAAAGTTCAAGGGAGGAAAAGGCACAATGAGATGATACCTTTACTTGTGTCAACATATGCCAGTTTCTGCAGTTGCACACATTCTTGCCAATGAATGGTACTATTGTGTATAATTTGCTTATTTTGTTTCCTGTGGAAATTCATATTAACCAATAATCATGAAAAAATATTTTATGTTATAAATTTGTTTTGTTGGGTTCTATTTGTGAAAATGGTTGCAGTTGTACATTGTGATGTTTTGCTATAGTGTCTGTAACTTCACAATGCCGTTTTCTGCCTGCATGTACAATCTTTGTGCTTTTGTATAACTCACTCATCTCATTTTCTACTCATTCTTCCATGAAAATCTGCTTTACCAGGACAATAACATGTGATTATTTCTTACATTGGTAATAATACATCAAGGTAAATAACAGACTGTATACTGCCTGCCTGACCTTTTATGATTTTTCTAGATTTTTGATTATGGTTGTTATACAGATTATTTAAATCAGAGATGGAAACAGGACAAAGTAAAAAGTAATTTTTCCTGTTCCACTTCAAAGTGCTTTAATTAAATAAACTACTGAGACTCCTTCTGTGTTTTTCAATATTTTCACTGTCAAAGAAAATGACACCTTGGTACTCTTAAATGCTAAAGAAAATGTCAAAGAAAATCTTCACTGTCTTTCTGCATTCAGGAAATGAAAGAAACTGGGCAGGAAAAAAATTAAAGCAAAACAAACATTCAATTTCTTCTCCTCCATGTTAAACACAAACTTTTGTTTTTTTGGTACTGGGAATAGAACTCAGGACCTTGCACTTTCCAGGCAGGCACCTGTACCACTGAGCTATACTCCCGGCCCCCAAATTTTGTTTCTTGTGAGTTTATGTTCACAATACATAGTTACTCATATCATTTATCAGCCACTTAAGACACTTTGAAGAAAGAAAATGAATGCTTCAGTAATTATCCTAGGAATGCAGTAATTAATTAGGACTATCCCAGGGAAACCAGGAAATATTTACATTCATACTATAAGGTATTTCCTTTCAAAACCTTAAATTACTTATTTATGAAATACTGAAAATACAATGAAAACAGTCCCGGAAAAATTACAGCTTTCTTTTTCTCCCTCTGTTATTTTCTTGTTCTTAAGTATATCTCATGTTTTTAAATGCATAAATGACATACAATTACAAATAAAATGATATTTAGAAATACTGACAGTAAAATGTATTTATTAATCTAAAACTTGCAACATCTCACAGGTGGTCTAATTACTAGTATAACTTTAAAATCACTGTAAGTACAAATAATCTTTTAGGCTCTGTGTTGTTAAAAAATTATAATTTCTATTGATGACCAAAATCAAAAACACTGCTAAATATTGAAATATCTTACCTAATCAAAAAGAAATTAACATAAATTTTATTTAGAGAATAGTGAAATTAAAGATTTTTTTCCTTTTCAAATTTCAGAAACTCCTACCTGACTGAACTCAAGTTAAGGACACTCTTCTTAGAAAAACTGTAAGAATGCCAGAACAGTAAAAGAAATAATCAGGTTGACAAGTTCCTAAGAATTTCAGAGACTTTAGAAATTAACCTTTCTACAATTTGTGTCTTTGCTTTTCAGAATCACAGAAAAATTAGCAAAAATATTATTTTATGCAGATTTTCTATAATACTTGTCTAAGACATTGGATGCATAGCCATGAAAACATTATATAATTCTGATTAATTATAAAAGTTGCCCAAATTACTCAATAATGGCCTATCATATTGTTGGAAATCTTCATTTTCTGCTCTGTGATCAAATCAATGCTACTTTTGTTTATTGTTTCCTTTTCTTTCTTTTTTTTTTTTATTTTAAGGATAAAAGGAGGGAAACATTAACAGACATACAACATTTTACAACATATCACAAGCACAATACAGACAATACA
>NW_004955502.1:5531298-5564643 GCF_000276665.1 Chinchilla lanigera
GCTTTTCGGCTGGGAATCGCGGTGGTATGAGTCCGGCCCACACTCGGACCCAGGAGCGCTGCAGCTCCCGGAGAACTCGCTGCCTGGGCGCAAGGCGCGGGTGTTTCCTTTTCTTAATGAGCTATAGCTATTATACAAGCACTTCATGGAATTTGGGTCTGTGCCAATCACCACTTCAAGTCTTTAAAATATGACATCATTTTCTAAATCAAAATGAAACATGTTAAACTTTGCACTAATTACATTGCTTTATTTAAGTTGAAAGGTGGTGAGCTACAATAGATAAAATTTGGAAAAGGTCACATTTCAAATAAAAGTACCCTGGCACTTCTTTTCAGATTCCTTTAAGGTCAGAACTAGTGTTACTTATTTTCAGAACCATTTTCTGTACAATTAATGGGATGGACATGTTTTTGTTCTCTTAATTAATTTGATGGTGTATTTTCAAATTGATCCATATTAAACTTCTTCAACCTATCAGCTTTTTATGAAGTAAAGTGATAAAGACTCACTTGAATGATTTTATCAGTTTTTATTACAATATAGTCAGTGAAGGAGTATCAAACTGTATATATATGTGTGGACAAGGAGAACTTAGGAATATATGCTTGCACAAATATCTGAAAAAAAAATCAGAAAAAAGTACTTTCACACTTGAAAGGATACCTATGGCAGTATCCAATTTAAAATAACCTTATATGCTAAATATTTAGAAAAGGTAAAAAGCATAAGAAAAGCAGAAAAAAATAACAGTGTGGTAATCCCTCCTTCTTAAGAAGTTAGAAAGAATGTCCTCTGTGACACTCATGGAACAGGATGAAAGCGCACACTTTGGCCAAGGTGCTGTACATAGCCAGCCAGAAACAAAACAGCGCATTTGTTTTGCAGAAAGTAGAATATTAGCTTTCTACTTTGTCTCTTATGAGTGGGTTTAGGCTTGTTTTGGTTTGGTTTTGCTCTCTAGAGGATAGTGTGCTACAGGGGATTCGACCCATGAATATTTTACCACTGAGCTACATCCCCAATACCTTTTTATTTCTTAAATTGAGGCAGGGTCTCACTTAGTCATGCAGGCAGGACTCAAACTTGACAGCCTCCTGTCTCAGCCTCCAATCAGTGAGTTTTAGATAGCATGATAGCCTTGAGGATTTTAATTATTTAAAGGGCTACTGAAGCCCCACTTACCCTGATCAGAAGGTGTCTTTTCGTGTTCAGTTTGAGGTACTGACAGGGCGGTTAACACAAACACAGGAAAGGCAGAGGAACAGCTGGAACTCGGGGGTATTAAGGGTTTAGAATTCACACCAGCAGAACTACCTTTCCACCGTTACCTCTCAGTTTGCTTCACATTTCATCTCTTAGACCGGCACCTTCCCAAGGGTATAGAACCATAGTCATTTTACTGCCCATGCTTTGTGATTCACATTTTTAACCCAATATATATTTCATTAAGTAAATGTGAAATATAATTTAACATTATTCTGACACACTTCTGGTTCAAAAATGTGTGATGCAGTCAGATGAGCCTGGCTTTGATCAGGAACCAGCCCTGGACTAATAGCCCAGGGGCACCGGACAGCCCAGGTGAATCGCATCCCTGCAGGGAAGAATAATCTGGAGTGAAGAAAGGACCGAGGGCAGGCTACTGTTTAAGAAAAGAACGTTGTTTGGAAGACAGTAAAATCCATTGCAAGATGAGGATTTGGGGATGGCAATTTAGGACTAAAAGGAAAACAGAATGTATTGTTTATATATATTTTTTCTATGTAGTGAAGTAAATGAAAGTAATCAGATTACTAGACTTTTGAATAGAATAACGTATGGTAAATAATTTTTTAGAAAAAAACCACAGATCTTATTTCTAAGACTTCCACCTAACAAGAGATTAATAACAATAAATTCGGGGGCTGGGGATTTAGCTCAGAGGCACAGTGCCTACCTGGCAGGCGCAAGGTCCTGAGTTTGTTTTCCCAGTACCAGAAAAAACAACAACAACAACAAAAAACAAATAACAATAAATTCACAAATAAATGTCAAAAGCAAAATCATGCAGAGATTTATCAAGCATATCAACATCAAGAAAAAAGAGGTAGAAAAAATACTTTAAACAAGGTAGGACTTAGGAAAAAGACATTCAATAACGATTTAAGAGCTATTACAAACTATAATATGTGGCATTTATCATAAAATATTTGGGTAAATATAAAGACAAAAAATAATGTATCAAATTATGTACAGTAATTCTTAGAAAACATATAATAAGTTAGTAGAAAAACAGTTTGTTGGTAGATCTAACTATTATTTAAGAAACCTTTGATATAATACACACAGTATAAATAAAAATATAGAGTGAAAATGATACGGTAAACCTAAATATTTGTATCTAAAACTGCAACTTTCAATTTTAAGCAGCCACAATCTGAAAAAAATAGATGGTATGCTAGACCGCTGGGGAAATATCAATAATAATTCCCTTAAAATATGAACAATAATGTTTAATTTAACTTTAGAATTAGCTCATAATGTAGCAAACATAAACAGAACAAAAGCATAAAAATTAAGTAATTAAAACTTGTAAATAAAATCTCTTAAATGCCATTGCCTTAAAGAAAATTCACATATGACTCCAGACTTTTAAAACACAACTTAAATTAGGACACTATATTAAATCTTTTGGAAGATGAACACATCCTAGAAAGGTAATATTCAATAATTTTTAAACAAGAATAATTTGAATATAAAACTCAAAAGCTGAGAAAAACAAGTTTAAAATTAAAAGGAATAATAAAAATAAAAATATTATAAAATGTAAACAGTAAAAGTAAAATCAAGTGTAAGAGACTGTATTTATAAATATTAGAGATAAAGCCATGGGAAGTCTAAAGAAGGAACACAGGAAAACAAAATTAGGACTGGAGACAAAGGAGCAAAACAGGGAGATCACAGTTAAAAGAGAAATTTTGCCAGTATTTTTCAAGGCAAATTCCTAACTCTTCTAAAGCTTAGGTGGAATGTTACAGATGTCACTGTTTAGGTCTAACAGAATTACGAGATCAAAATGTTTAGAGAGTGAGTCTCAAATCTGCATTTCTGCCAAGTAAATCCTATTTATACTGAGGTTTGAGGATTACTACTCTGCTAACAAATATTTAATTTCTGTTTGTTTCTCTATTAAAACTGTATTGCCAGCACTGGAAATGTAGAAAAATGAACCAAATGCCCTAGGAATATGATATAAAACATTTCATAAATAAATAACTGTTTCAGATATCTAAAACAAAGAGACATTATCCAAGTTGAGTTACAAAGAAACAGACCTCTGATGTCAAAGCAGGATTAAAATGGGATTCTAAGTGACTCCCAGACTGAGTTCACATGTGACAACAATCTTAATTCAAGAGCACCGTAAAGGAATTGTCTCTGAGTGTAAGACAGGCTTCGATAAAAAATGCAATGATCCTTTAATAGGAAAAAATATATTTTAATTCATTTCATCAATATACTAAGAATATTCATAAATTATTACAATTAGAGACAATATATGTCAAAAATCAATGAAAACTCAACATTGAGACTTGATGGAGTTACATTATACTTAAACTTGATTAGAACTCTCAGTGTAACAAATGAAGAATGAAACACTAAATTTCAATTAATATTATGGTACACAGTACTCTTCTCATTAACCTTATTTGATGTAATTTCTCTAAAAGACAGATAAAACCACAATATAAACATGGAGAGCAGCCTCTAGAGAAAAAATCACAAAACCACCCTAAAGTATAAGCATACTGGAAGCTTGAAGCGGAATCTGCTAAAAGTCCCGGAAATAGCAAGAGAGTTGAGCACAATATCTTGAGTATGTCATAAATGTAGAAGAACCAGTCATATTCCCGTATGCCAGTCACGATCAGTTTCTTTCCCCCTATGGAATGTACAAATCCATTTACAGTAGCTAAAAACAACTCTGAAAGATGATAAGGCAAAAATTTATTTCCTTAAAATTTATTTCTCTTGTCCAACTAATTACTCATTTATCACCAGTAGTTACCCGGCAGTTAGGGACCTCTAATGACAAGGCTTTGAAAGACTCAAACTTGTACCAACTCATAAGTAACAAATTTTATGAATTATTACAAATTTTGATTTAAATAGACTTTCTTATTCCTATCTTCTTTATTTTTGGTACCAGGAATCAATTCAGGGCCGTATGCTTGACAACCAGGCACTTGTGCCATTGAGCTATATCCCTGACCTCTTATTCCTATTAAAAGAATGTCAATTTTTATAAGTTTATAAAATTAATCTCATTATAATTAAATTTCAAACAAATTATGAGGAAGTTATATGAGAAACCCAAAGTATAAATAACTTGAGCAAAATAAAAGATAGATAACAAGCAACAGGGAGATGGATCTTTTCCACAAAGGAAGAGACTTTACAGATGGAGGCAGGGGAACAGAAAGAGAAGTGAAAAGAACAGTGATGTATTAGGTGCATGTACCAGCGCCTCGGAATGAATATAATCATTTTGACTGCTAATATATACTAAGGACAATTTAAACTTTTTAAAAAACTAACAAAGCCAAAAATTGTACATTAAGTCTATAGCATTCTATAAAACAGTAAGAGAGGGGCTGGGGATTTAGCTCAGCAGCACAGCACCTGCCTGGCAAGCGCAAAGTCGTGAGTTCGATTCCCGGTACCGGAAAAAAAAAACCAAAAACCGAAAACAGTAAGACATAAATAACTATAAAAGTATATTTAATAGTATAAAAGTATAAATATATTGACTGTAGTTTATAAAAATTTAAATAGGATTTAATTATAATGTGTAAAATACTGCATGATTAGTGCAAAATTGAACAGAGAATAAAGAAGGCAAAGCCTGACAGCTATCTTTTCATATTTTTATTTATGCCCTTTAAAAATCCGAAAACTTTTATAGATAATACTTTTATAGTTTTTTATAGATACTTTTATAGAACTTTTGTAGATAATAAAACTTTTATAGATAATTTATATAGATATTATATAGATAATTGGTACTTATATAAGTAATTTATATAGGTAAAACTAACATCAACAAAGTCAAATACAGATAAATGTTCAATTGGTTTGGGATTAGAAAGGACTTGCTCATGCTAATAGTCAATGAAAGGTATTATTTTAAAAGAACCTATTTAACTGTATAAAATGAAACACAGACATAGCACCAAGAGCTGGGAACATATTTATAGCAAATATGACAAAAAGATTTATATTCTTAATAAACATACAAATATTTTGTAAATAAGGCAGGCAACACTAGAAAATACAAATCAGACATGAACATTTCTCAGTTTCCATCATAATCAAAGAGGTGCACATTTTTCAAAAGGTAACATATCCCAAGAAAACTGTTGAAACACAACAGTGTTGTTATGTGGCTGGTGAAGATTACAGAGACAAAGGCGTAATGATTGTTTGGAAAGAGGCCGCTCATAACCACCCCACAGCCCACAGCCCACAGCCCACAACTTCAGTTGTGCATGACCCTCCAAGGGGTATATCTGGCACTATTTCTCCTGTTTCACTGGGTCTGAGACCATAAGATTATAACTTGTACTACAATTTGAGAGTCTCGTAACTGTAGCATGCTCTGACCCAACATGCTATGCATTATCACCTGTGATCACTTTCGCATTCAGTGCCTTTTAATGATCAGATTTTATAAAAGACCCAATGTCTACTTCAGTAAAACAAATGATAAATGAAAGGTCTATGAGATGGATCAATGGCCTCCTACTGAACTGGAGTACTATAGAAAAAGGATGGACAATTCAAGCTCCAAATGTGTTCATTCAAAGTAAAATTTGAAACTCAGGGGAACTTTCTGTGACTGCACAATGAATTTCTTATCACCTTCAGCCACAGGGATGAAAGTGTAAAAGTAACAGTTAACACATACTCCTTTGGTTGCCAATTTACAACATGAATTGAATTGCAACTTTGTCAAATCTCTTATATAAATCTTACAAATGAATAGGACCAAAAGAAATGGAGTTAGAATTTACAGAATAATACTCATGGTTTAGAGCAGTGGTGTAAAATTCGATATGCTACCGTTTCAGAGGGCTTCTGTAGTATTGGCATTTCTTTCATTTGGGGATACTACTGGCGTTTAGATTGTAGATGCTAATAACTTTAAATGCCTTTAAAATATAAGAAAATACTGCACAAAGAGCAATTATTCTACCTAAAATGCTCTTAGCACTGCTATTGAAAAATTTCAGCTTAGCCCTTTAGCTTGTGCTGGTTGAACATTCCTGGACTCCAGCCAGACACAATTTTTTCAGTGTTGCTGAAAAGTCCTTTAACAACATCATCCAGATAGTTACCTTGAAAAATGAAACAATTAAATCTTGTATTATCAAGCAAATATTAATATTCATTTAAATAAAAATAAGTATTTTCTCTCTTATTTAAAATTAGATGAAAAACAGGTAACTAAGACTTGGAATGCGTTCCTAACCGTCACTAGCATTCCAAGCACCAATCATCTTACTAGTTTCTGTTGTACTGTCACATTTTTCAGGATGGCGTCTTAATCCCCAGTCCCAATTCTATCACCAGACCACAGCTTGGAAAGAAGAATGAAAATCTGTGACACTTTGTGTATTTAAAGGAGCTCTAAGAAAGGTCACTCAACTTCTATAAGTTTCACTAACATGACTGGTCCTCTGGCTACCATAGGTACAAAGAGGGTTGGGAAGTGCACTGTTTATGTACGGTATGTAGTTGTCCAGCCGCCTCTAAAAAGCCCCACCTTGGACCACACGAGGCTTTGGGAGGACATCCAGACACAGCTGTAACAATGGATGGGAATGAGGGTCAGTGGTACTAAGTGAAGAGAGAAATATTATGTTTGAAATTGTTATATACTTACCAAACATTTTAAATTCAGCTGAGGTACTTGCTGAGGTAGATGGA
Organism: Chinchilla lanigera; assembly: GCF_000276665.1. Lineage (NCBI taxonomy): Eukaryota > Metazoa > Chordata > Mammalia > Rodentia > Chinchillidae > Chinchilla > Chinchilla lanigera. Next base: position 5,538,271 of record NW_004955502.1, read on the forward strand.
AATACAGGTAAAATATCTCTAATCTGAAAATCTGAAACCCCAAATTCTCAAAATCCAAAACCTTTTGGGCTGCAGCATGATACCACTAGCAGAAAGTTCCACATGTGACCTCACATAACAGGTTCCAGTCAACACAAGGTGCACTAAAACCATGGTATAAAATTACTTTAGGAGTGGAAGCAAAGCTTTTGTCGATAAGGAGGGGAACAGGAGTTGAAGGTAGGGGGAAGGGATTGGGGAAAAAAGAAGAATCAAGATATACTATGTATAGGTACAAATTCCCTGTGATGACTGTGATAACTATGTATGTCTGAAATGCACCAGTAAAATTAATTTTAGACTAAAATTTTTAAAAATAAAATTATTTTTAGACTATATGCATAGGGCATAAATGAAATGTAGATGAATTTCATCTTTAGATTTTTGTCCTATCTCCAAGATACTTTATTATGTATAAGTAAACATGTTAAAACATGAAAAATCTAAAATCCAAACCATATTGGGTCCCAAGCATTTAGAAAAGGTTTACTAAACTTGTAATTTTAATTGACTTTCTTGTTTCTAAAGTATACACTTTGCAGTGGTCTAGATTAACTAAATTTGAGATGTAATAAATCTGTTTCCACAGAGATAAAGCAATGAAATAGAAAATAGAAAAATAGAAAAATAAATACTTTATAAGTTTGTTATGCAAAACTTATCACGAGTTTCCATCTAAGAATATTGATTTATATTGATATAGATACAAATGGTAATCCAGAAGATAATCCTTTGCCATAATACTGAGAAATACACTTGCAGTAATATCACAGTATATACAGAGTCTGCCAAAAAATGTACACCCTTCAAGGGAAGAAAAGCTTGTACAAATATTTTAATACTAAATTTATTGAACAGCGATGAAATTATACAAGTTATCTTTGGCCTCTACAATTACAAGAGGTTCTCAAAGTGGTGGCCATCAGCTTATAGACACTTCTTACTAAGGTGAGCTTCTGTTTGGGTAACCATGGTCATCCTTATCGCTGCACATGCATTTTCGATTTCTTCTGTAAGGCCTGGCAATATAGTGGGTTTTCTGTGCTATAGGCCCTCCTCTAGGGTCCCCCAAATGAGAGTAACACCATCTGTTGAAAAAACATTGTATTATTTTTCTTTTCCTGAGGGATTTATATATTTTTTGGCAGACTGTATATATGGTATATTCTAGGGGTTTTTTTAAATGTAACTTCTATCCCTATAGCAGGGTAACTGGGAATTAAGCAACAGGAAATAGCATGCTCTTCTAGTATGACTGGCCTCTATGGATACTGTTCTGACTAGAAAATAGTGCAATCTGCTGATTATGAGAAAAACCTACCACATTTGGAGAAATGACCTGTCAGAGGCTATTCTTTCTCAGACCTTTAGTGGTCTAAGATGTAATAAGCAGTGAGGGGATGTAATAAGCAGTTAAGAAGGCAGTTATGCTGTACCTCTTGGACACTGCATCTACATTTAGCAAGAAGAAGACAGGGCAAAAGACAAGGCCAAATATTTTCTTCACAAGCCTGCCAAGTTTACCCAGGTAGTGAAGTGCTCTTCAGGTGAGTCTGAGTTCTCCCTACTCAGGACTGTGCCATGTGCCATGGCCATGGAAAGGCTGGAGCTGGAGTACAGTTCCTCTATCCTCCAGAAGAACAGAGAGGCTGGAGCAGGTCTGAGTGGGTATTCAGGGAACGAACTTTCCTGCCTTGGGTATGAAGTGCGTACTGGTCAAGTGCTACTTTTTTTGGAAGCTAGTAGAACCCCAGACACATCTTTTGTAAAACTGTACTTTTGGAGACAATAGCAAATCAGACAAACTTATGAACTGTATTCATTAATGGAATAAAGGCTGCTTTGATAGAGCTAGCCCAGAAAATCCTCTTGAGTGCCTCTCATCAACATAATAAACAAAACAAACCATGTATCTGAGGAAAAGCATCAAAAGACTGAAAGAAGTTCTATGAACCCTAACATTAATATTTACCATGATTGGCCTGTGCAGAGAGAAGGCTCTTGGAAATGATATTTGATTAGCATAAGCTTAATCAGGTGGTGAGTCTGGTCACAGACGCTGCTCCAGATGGAAACTCTTTCCTTGAGCAAATCACCACTGCTCCAGCTACCTGGTGTGTGCTTATCAATCTGGATTTTTTTCCGCTTCTTTCCTAATTATCAGAAAACCCCAGAAGTTATTTTCTTTCATTTGGCAAAGGTATCTGCAGACACCTGGCATCCTACAGTGGGTTTTTGTTAGTTTATCATAACTGAAACTCCAAACCCATAATTTAGTCCACAGGAAATTTAATCATCCCATGATCTCTAAGGCAGCATCCTGATCTACTTTGTGATGATATCCTGATCAGAGGACGTGCTGACATGAAAAACAGAACTCTCTAGATGCCTTTGTAAGGCACACATCAGAAAGCAGGAAATAAATTACATCAACTCCTTAGGTAAAGCCAATAGTTCAGAAATCCAAGCCGTGATCAGAGAACGCATTTTTTGTTATCCTGTGTCAAAACTGTAAAGCAGAGCATGACATACAGAAGTAAGTCATGTTGGAAGTGATCCCAAGAAGCAGTATTGAATGACTGAAGAGAACAAAATAGGAAAGAAAGAAGAGTCAATTTGCAGTCAGTCTCCCAGGTACAGAGAACATGCCTCAAAAATATTCACCTAAGAAATGGCAAAAATGATTTCATTAGCTCCATCTGCCATGATCAAACTTTGAAACTCTAAATTGCAGATGCATAAAGTTGTATAGATTTTCACATTTCAGACCATTCCATCAAATCTGCCTGAGACCAGGAGGAAATATATAGTACAGTTGGGATTTTTGTGAAACTACAAAATATACCTCAAAATTTCTGATTGAACCTGCATCTAGCTTTGCCTAGCCCCAATTAGTTACACGCTACCCATGGGACATTGAATTTCCTATACTTCCAGATTGCACATGGATACAGACTGACTGAACTTTTGGAGGTTTCCCATGCTAAATCATCAGAAGGACTATGGGAAACAGGTGAAGTCTGTGTATATCAGCTGAAGCAAGGAAGTGTGTGTTACACTTAGTTCCAGAACAGTGAAAGGAATAAATGGTGGGCTGAGAGAATGTGATATGGTTTACTTGACATTTTGAATAAAACTTCCAGAAAACATTTGCTTTGCAAACTCCAACTCAAATAGGAGGCACATTTATGAAATTCTTTGTGTTTTCAGGATGGCAAATCACATAGTTGTATGTACTGTTTCAACCTCTTTATTAAATGACCTACCCAAAGGCTGATGGTCTTGAATGGGTTCTAAACAAAAGAAGACTCTTGGCTGTGACGGGTATGACTAGACCACAGATGCGATGTTCTCGAAATATCTATGCCAGATTGTGATGCTGAATAATGACTCTTGCAAATCATGGTAGGAAATTTATAGCAGATGTCCCTAAAGTTTGAAAGTTTGAAATGTGTTACTCTTGATAGGCAGTTTTTGCCTTCTGAGTTTCCATAAAATTGCAATGTCTAACTTCTAGAAGAGAACCATGAGCCACAGCTATTTCTTATGAACTGAATATTATCTGACTAAGCCATAGAATGGTGGTGTCAACAGCAGCATACCAGTGAAAATTTGTTTATATGAGACTGAGAGTAGGTAGGTGCAGAATTCACAAGTGAGTTTCATAAACAGGTTTCTTCTGTAGATGTTGTACCTGAAGGTGACCATGCCATTTTCCTCAACTTGGAACTCATGGAATTCCCTGTAACTAGTGACAGAGGAAAATATGTGAGCCATTTTCCTAGATTTCTCAGCAAGACACACTGACACCTGGTTGAAACAGAGTTCTGTAGGAAAACAGCAGCATGTGTTTGTCTTGGAAGGCCCATGGAGATAGGAAATATTTATAGTAAGCAGAAATTCTGAGTTATTCCTGCAAGTTATTAGTTCTTAGGAAATACTTTGGAGATTTGTTAAGAATTCAGAGTTCATAAGATTGGACATCTGGAGAAAAGGTGGCTTGAAGGCAGAGTATACAGATTAAATGCATCTGGAATGTAAGAATATTTCTATCCTATGTGTTAATGAAAATTTTAAAAATGTCTCCACACAAGTGAGGAACTCAGTAATCAAGTAGATATTACATTCTTCCCCATGGATGTTAGTTAATCCAACTCATTTTGGAACAGCCCAGTGGTTATTTGTTAAGCTTATTAGTAAGGAATCTATATTGTTTGGAGCAGATGTTGTACATGGGCTCAATGACATGGATATCCCCTATTCATGGACTGACCTGGCTATTAGTAAGGTTGAATATTCAGTTTGCCAGTAGTTCCGTCTGACTCTGATTCTCTTATAAGTACTAAGTCCTGGGGCTTCATTGAGCAAGTGTGTGAAAGGTTAATTATAGTCGATAATTTTTCTTTTCACAAATGAGATGGCAGTTTGTCCTCGCTGAAACAGACACTTCATATGGATTTGGATTTTCTTTCTCAGTTTTCAAATCTTCTGACAGTAATACCATCTGTGAGTTTTATTTAATTCTATATAAAACATCACAGTACTCACCTCAACATTTTCATGACCTTGGAACTTTTTTCAGTAAAATAAATAACATTTTAATTTTAATATACTTTTATGCCCTTATTTCACTATTTTCAGTGTTCAATTTTTATTATGTCCAAGGGAATCATTATTGCTGTCCACTTAAGGGATATTTTCCACAATCTAATGTGTTGCTTAACAAAATAGATTGTTATGATAAAGGTATTAATATGTTGAAATGTGTGTTAGGTCCCTTTGGTCCACTCAACATTTATCTTTATAGAAGTAGTGAAATACTCAGTGATAAGATGGTAGGAAAATCTTAGCTATCACCAAACAACAGGATATTGTAAATTTCCCACTGGGATCCTAATACATGGGCATGACTTTCCCCAGAGGTCATACGCACTCTTTTAATAGCATTTCTTAAGATTTTGTATGGTAGAGCCACAGAAGAGCTTGTGATGTTAAACTTGTGGTTATTTTGCAGACCACAATATCAGAGACTACTCGTACTAATCATCATCTCAATGTCGTCTCCAAAAAGGGATCAAAACTTGGTAACAATGATCTAGCAGTCTTGTAATCATACCTGTGTCTCAGTTAGAAACTGTAGGACATCTATGTTAAGAACTAGGTACTATTTTGTTTTCAGATAATGTGTTAACCATAATGTGAAGCAGCATAACTTTTCCTTAACTTCCCATTATTATTATTTTGGGAGGAAAATTTGTTGGGGAGTAGGAATGGGGAATAGGAACAGCTCCTAAGAGACAGGAAGGGTCCTGAATGGGTTGCATAACTCCCCATTATCTTTAAGCTCATGAAACAAATTATATTCTCTGCTGTCCTCCTCTGGTGGATTATGAAACATGAAATATCAAACTAATGTGAAGACTGCTTGTTCCATATAATGGTACCTTGCCTGCACAGAGTTATTCCTCTTAGCAACCTTCTTAGAAAAATATTCAATTGCTTATTCTTTTGTATGATTTCATATTTTTATAGGTACAATATGCCACTCATGTACTTTATACTGTTGTGATCTTTATGTACTGTTTCTAAAGGAACTAGATGGATTTGAAGCACATGTTAATAAAGCAGATTCAGAACATTCATATTTATGAGTTAAACAGCTGAATTCTATTACTGGTCTGCCGCCGTGTCTTCATGAACTTGAGCACTCAGTTGATTCAGTCAATTACACTCATGCACATTTACCTAACCATGTGCCTGGTATTATGTAGGCCTTTCTTGGATCATGAAAAGAGAGCAGTATCTTTACTTTCATCTGTTTCAATAAAATGTGCTCTCAGACTGCTTACTGAATCAATGATTCTATTTCTCCTTCGCTAGGATATCTATTGAGCAGTCGGGAAACTGAACCAGCCTTTGAAAGGAGCTGGAAGGGGAGCAGGGCTGCTGGGAAGTGGAAGGTGAGTAGCTTCGATGTTGGAGGAAGATCAGGTCAGTTTGTCCTTCAGATTATTCATCACCAAGTGTGGGACAATTTGGTGTCAGACTGGGACTCTGATCCTAGCTCTGTCATAATCTTCCACCTTAACACTTGGGAAACATTTAATCTTTTGGATAATAAGAGCTCATTGTTACATGAAATATAATAAATCTCAGTCCATTAACTAAAGTAGGCAAAAGAATAGCATCTGTATTTAGTTTTAATAAATGTATATCAGTTTATATAGAGCAAAAATTTATTGGGCTCAAATTCTACAAGTTTATATTTAAGATTGGTGTAATTAACCAGCGTCTTTGAAAATAAGCTTAAAACTAGGTGAACCTTCTATCACTGGCCTCCAGTATTACTGATATTTTGGACCATGTGGTTGTTGTAGAATACTGTCCTGGGTCTTCTCAGAAACATCACTGGCCAATACTAGATGCCAACAGGACCTCCCTCCCAGTGTCCACCAGCTGAGTTAACCAAAAATGTCTCTCCATACATCACCAAATATTCCCCAGCAGCAAAACTGCCCACAGGGTGAACCATTGCATTAGGCATAGTTAGTAACTCTTAATCTAGCAACGTTGTAGACACAAGCTATTAAAGAATGCCAAAGCATCCTATATCTATTTCCCAACATTTAGATCCAGTTAACTAGTAAATACTATGCAAAACTTAATTTTGTTTACTACCAAAGACAAAGATTTTTTTAGATTAGTCATCATGATATTGTACAAGTATAGAATACACAGGGGCAAATGAACAATCATAAGTATCTAAAATGTGGAAAAATTATATTTGGAATATTTGTAAAACATTGGCTCTATTTCTTTTTTTAATTTCTTTTGACATGTTGGTAATGCATAATGACCATTTTCACTGTGTGTATTGGGTGCAGAAACATGGCTCATGTTCATGTTTTTACATCTCCTTCTCCCCTTTCCCCTTCCTTTCCTTTCCTGGTCCCTTCCCATTCTCAGTAGATCCATCTCCCTGTTTCTTTCTATCTATCTTTCACTTTGCTTTACACTTGATTTATCCAGTATTTTGAATTTCACACCTGAGAGAAACTGCTCAGTGTTTAAGCTGCTTTATTTCTCTTAGCATTATATTTTCAAGGTTGTAGCCATTTTCCTACAAAAGTTCAAATCCTTCTTCCTAGCAGAGCAGTATTTCATTGTGCACAAATACCACATTGGTTCTATTTCTAATACTGTGTGGCTACTGCCAATTAGCATAATTGTTTTATTATTAGACTTTGAAATTGCCGCATACATTTTCTGTCAAACTGGTCCTCTTTGGAGATTTCACTGTCAGCATTCAGCTTGGAGCCAAGAAACTCAGACAACTGGCCATGTCCACAGAGGTAGTTCAGTGCAAAGAAAGAAAGGTGCACTGATATTGCAGCACCTACTTTGAAGGTTTTTGAAACATAGACAGTATTTCTCAAAATTTAAACAGTAGCTACTGGATGAGTAATAGGGATCTTCCTGATGAGGTGTGAGCCTATCCCCCACTCTAAACTTTATGCTATCTTGAGGAGCAAATGACATTCACTTCCTAATATTTCCCTTTTTTCCTTAGGTCTGAAATAGATACCTGCTTTTAATATACAAAATAGGAAATGAAAAGTCACTACCTTAGGTATCATTAATTTTTTTAAAGTATTATGTATTACTGGAGTTTATTGAAGACTTTAATCTAACATCTATTAAATGTAATAAGTACTTACATATTAATATTGCAAGCTCACATATAAATTTAAGTATCATGCAAATATTCAAATTCTCATAATTTAAGGAGAGAAAGTTTGTTCTCAAGGCATATCTTTTTATTCACTGATTTCAGCAAATAAAGTGAAAAAAAATTCACAAAAAAAGTTTTAAGGTCCCTAAGATAGGAGCACATGCTTAAAAATTATAAGACACACTTCCAATATATCAGATTGAAATAGATCAAAACACTTGATAAAATCTGTGTTGGTAAGAATGTGGGGCACAGATACATACTCTTTGTGAAAATTTAGATGGTTACAACTTCTATGGAGGAGAATTTGGCAAAAAATTACAAATACATGTAGTGTTTATCTCAGTAGTCACATCCATAGCAATTCATCTCACAAGCATAACATAGGGACATGAAAAAGAAACAATGCAAATTCCATAATGTTCATCAAAGCATCTTATGTAATATTAAAGATTTGAAATACTGCGTCATCAATTGATAACAGGAAAAATAAATTAGGGTTCATTCTCACCTATGATAAAAGGAGAAAGAACTCTATTTAATTCTTCTTTTTGAGAATGATCTCAAAAAATGTTGTTAAATACAGAAAAATTAAACTATGTTATTCTGCCACTTATGGACATATATATTGTTATTAACATATCAATATACATATGTGTTCTAGGTCTGAATATATGCTAATCATCTAGCAGGGCACACACAGATCAATGAAATGAAAGAAACTGAAATGAAATGAATAGAAATTATTTAAATGAAATGAAAAGTGGAAGTATACTCTAGGGTATGTCAGGGAAATGGGTGGCTAAGGACATAGGGGAAAGAATCCTTCTTTCCATTTCTTGGAAAGAATCCTTCTTTCCATGTCTTGTTTGTACAGTTTGAATTCAAGCTATGTGTCTAAGAGTAGTATATTCCTTTTCAAATGTTGTCAGGTTTAGCTAAGCCTGACTTTTCAGCAATACATGAGGCCTCTTCACTCTGAGAAATTTCTGGCTCCCAATAACAGAAGACCAGGGAGTGCTGTGAAGGCAGAAACCATCCCCAGCCTTTCCTTGTCTTTTGGGACCCAATAAATACTTGATTTCATTACTCTTCCCCTGCATGCTAGCAACTGAAAGACATTTTACAAGCGCACAGGGTGAGTTTATTAAGTGTCAACCCCAGGTACACAGGGGCTGACCAACTGATCTCCTGCACAAACAAATTAATTGGTTGATGTCACTGAGGCCAGAGTTTGCCCAGCACATATTTTTAGTTGGCCCCTAAAGACTGCATAACTACCTAGAAGAAACAGAGTAAAGAATAATCTAGATAGTTTTCACAACAGGCAGAATAATGACACAAAGAGCCCCTTTTAGTATGATTTTGTTAGGTAGGCTCCTCTTTGAGCTTAAAATTGATGAAACCAATGGCAATCTACATGTTTTGGAGTAGGGGTAGTAAGCTGAAAATTAAGAGAAGTACTCAGGGCCTTTGCAAACTCTAAGCATTAAGGGAGCCCCTGTAAGAGAATTTGTGTGAATCCTAACCCAGAACCATGAAGTTCCTTGATCACTTGTGACATACACAAATTACCAAATTGTTGTTGTCGTTGTTTTACATAATTCCTCCTCAAAACCAGAAAAAGAAGGCTATGGTCTCATCGTTGTGTGTTCTTGACATAGTTCACTGGGGATGACCTGGTTAAAGATGTCTATCTAAGCCCACCTTGCTGCCGAATTTCTCACCATCCCTAACTGTCTGCTTACTTCCAGCCTGTCCATATCCCACGCAGTATCTTCCCTCTTTCTCCAGAATTACTGATGAGCTCAATAAGCCCTGGCTGATGCCTTCTTGGAATTCTCCTCTCTCTCCAGCTGTCCTCATCACTTCCTACTTACGTTCCTGAGGAGTTTGCTCCGCAGCTCCCTGCATTATGATACTCTAGGTCTATGAGAGATAAATTTCCATCTCCGCTAGAGTATTCCCCAACATGTACTGTCTTTCTAAAAATTTATCCCATTAGTATATTTTATTTTATTTTAAAGAGAAAAAAACCAATAAAAATACAGTCAGGGATACAGTTCAGTGGCACAGTGCCTGCCTGACAAATGCAAGGTCCTGAGTTCAATTCTTGATACCAAAAAAACCCAAAAAACCAGATTGCTAGGGGATAAAAAAGATACACAATTTCAAATCCAGATAACAGGAAATTAACAATCTTTATTATATTGCATACTGTTATCTTTAAAGTAGTTGCTCAGATTGCCGGATATAGGCATGAAAAAATTGATCAAACAATATAAGCACTAACTGTTTCTTTCAATGAACTAATAGAAATTAGTACCATCATCTTAGCTATCTTGTGTACAGAATTTTATCCTCTTCTACAATTCACTATACTCCAGGCCCACGTCTTATCCTTGTTCAAGATATCCCACATTTTCCCACTGACTTCAACTCTCCAAAAGATGAGAAAAGCACAATTTTTTGTCCCCATTCAGTTCCCTAGGTGGGAAATCTGTCTAATTGCAAAGAGATACTGGGCTGCTTAATTCATCTATTTTTCTTGTATCTTCATCTGGACTCCCTGTTGCTAAACAGATCTTTACTCTTTACCTATTTATGCCACATCACATTCTCCATGGCATTCCTTATATTCTTTATTTCCCCTTCTTCTCAATTTCAGTGCGTGATTTGGCTTCTGTGAGTAAGTGTGCTCATCCAGAGACAGGACAGTAAATGTTGATTTTAATTATGAAACCTGGAGAAATAAATGTTAAAAATTCAGGTATTTCATTGCCAAAGTATATAGTATCAACAATTTTGTAATGTGAATGAATCCAATTTATTACACCATCTTACATAACTGCACTGCATATGGAACAGAATAGATCAACAGCTCTTTCTTCCCGGGAATGCTAGGTGCAGGGATGAGTGTGGTTACAATGCATTGATGACAACAGGAAATGAGATCATTTCCGAGGAAATATGAAAATCAAGAAGCGAACTACTGTTCAGTTTTCTAACTCATCTTCAGAAATATTTCCAGTTTTATAGTTCCCAGATAGTTGGGATCCTTACAGCGTTAGGAGAAAAAAAAGAAATAAACAAAGATTTTATGGAGGCCTCAGAAGAGTTTGAGCTTCATGTTCAATAGGAAAAATGGTCATACATCCCAGTGCCCCAACTTCACCTCTGCTTAGATGCTTGTTTATAACTGTTTTTGACCCATGGAGAGTGTTGTTTACCACTGTGCTGAACATCCCGTGCCCGCCACAGGGTCAGTTAGGATAGATCTTCATTCACACAAAGTTTACATTGGATCACTCTAGAAATTCATCCTCATTTCTCTAGAAAACCTACTTCCCTGAACTAGATGAAAAGGTGAAAATGTACTAGTTGCAGCCATTTCTCTAAAAATAAAGCAAACAGACTAGTGAATGGAAGCGCTAAGTGATGCCTACGGACACCACTTCAAGTGGCTACAGTTTGCAAGCTATAATCCCTTCAGTGGATTTCTAAGAAAAGTGTTCCATGCTTCTGTTTGATGATTGGTTCTACAATTGCATAACCACTTCCATTTTAAAATCACATGTCAGTAAAGGCGCCACAGTAAAATGTTGGTGAAAACAAGGTTTTTATGAATATTGAAATGTGTGTCATGCTACTGTACCTGCAAGAGTAAAGAAACGTTTTGAAGTGTCTAATCAGGAAAGATGACACAATGAGCAGAACAGATAAGATCCCTGCCCTGTTCCAGCTTGAGGAGCCAACAAATCTTCAAATAGATGAACATGCACATTTATCAGGTAATAAAAGATACTATGGAAAAAATGAATCAAAGAAGTAATAGTGTGTTGTGTACATTTTGTAGTTTTTATTTGCTGTGTATGGTCCATATTTATTGCAATTAGAAACTTGCAAAAACATCTGCTTTTATTCTCTTTTCATATTATTTTCCTACTTCCTAACAAGCTAACTTCATCAGTTTCAAAAAATGAAATGCCAAGGTTACAAATTTAAATTCTTTTAGTTTAAGAAATTGCAGGTAGAATGCTAGCAAAATCCCAAGACTCAGTGTGAAATGGGCAAATACCTTCACTTCTGCCCTCCTCTGTCATCTTCACTGCAGGCTGAAGTCGATTTGCCATTAACTGCATTCTGTCAGCCTCTGAACTGGATCAGGTAGTCTTTACTGCGTGAGCCAGGGTGCTACTTTGTGGTGCTGTACACTGCTTGCTGCTTGCTACCCTGAGGGCAACTGCTGCATCAGGAAAGTGTTGACATATCAATTAGTCTGTACTCAGTGTATAAAGTCCTTTGAGTGTTTCAGGCCCAATTCTATTCTTGCTTAGAAAATCAGTAACCGGTCTACCTAGGAAATAGCCCCACCTGTTCCCGAATCAGATGAGAAACTTGATCTTACTGCACACTGGGAAATGACTACTATTTCCAGGCCAGGCTTTCCTGACCAGAGATTGTCCCAGAGGAAAGAATCCTCAGCGTTTACTGGAACAAGTCCAGAACTGTAAGCCCTGATCATCCAGACTGAGCTGTCCAAGGGAAGGACCTCAAAGCAGCCCTGCTGACACTGAGACAAGCATCCTCTGACCCAGCAACTGTCTGGCCAGGCACTGCTGGGTTCTCAAATCAACCCGGAAGGAAACATCAGTTTATCTTGTTTGTTCTCTATGATATGGCCCATTCTGTGTTGTCTTTGCCATGTCTGGGTTTGAGTTAGAGACAGCTGGTTCCTCTTTCTGAGCCCTGCTTAAGTTCACAGCTCCACCAGTTCCCTTGCTGGGGCCCTCACACTCTGAGTCACACTCCCCTGTCTTTCTCCCAAGACTAGACGCAACACATGTGTCCAGAGCCCGCTGAAAGCATGTCAGTTGGCCAGTCCTGACCTTGTTTATCCTATCTCACATGTGCTTCCTGCAAAACCACAGTAAAGGCAGTGCTCACAGTCACCCCCATGCAGTGCTCCCTGTGGGCAGTCTCAGTCACTCTTCCACTCCCAGCATGATGTGGTTGTGCTCTCTCCAGGGTGCTGTGAGTAATAAAACTGTAAAACTTGCTGTTTTCTTTCCCCTGGTCTGCGTCTGGCCTTGCCGTATCTTCATCTTCTCAATCAGAAATCACAGAAAAGGAAAATGAATGGCCCGGCATCACATAGGTAGTTCTTGGCAGAGGTGGGTCCTGAATTCAGGTTTCTAATCATACCTTCCTAATTCATTGTTCCTTTCTTTAGACTTCACATGAAAAGCAGAAGCACCAGAGCATAAAAATATAATGAAATAGAGGGGCTTGGCATTTAGCTCAGTGGCACAGGGCCTGCCTGGCAAGCGTAACATCAGGAGTTCGATTCCCGGTACCAGAAAAAAAACAAAAACAAACAAACAAAAAAACCCAAAAAACAAAAAATATGTATACATAATGAAATAATAATATCACTAATTTTCTCAGCAACTACTGGGTCTTTTTACTTTGTTTGACACTGTATATATACAATGCTTCAAGGTGTATATTATAAACACAGGTGCACTTTACAGATCTGATACTTAGGAAGGGAGCTGGCTTTTGCCAGGAAGCCACTTTCTACTTCATCATGGGAGAAGGAATTCACAGAATCAGAATCCAAACACTGAAGCTATCAGACTGATAGAACACCAGCCCACTGCCTTCTTTAAGTAACCTGACCTCATTGTTAAAAAATAATAAAATAAACTGGAAGCCACAGTTTCAATACGCCCTAAGACTAACCACATAACCACATAATCAAGACTTGTCTTTTTGATTTCCCCAAAATGCTAGCTTTAATCAAAAATCAAAAACAAGATGTAAGCTTTATATCATTGTCAGCATGATTCATTGAGATTAAATCAACCAGTCATAGACACATCAGCCAAAGCAGCAATACTTGCCCTAAAAGGAATGTTAATGTATAGCAGCAGTCACAAAAGGGCCAAAAGACTCCTTTCTGCTTTATAAATGGTGTCATGAGTGCTGGGAGCAGGGATTTTTACCATGGTGGATCCGACATCTCCCAGTTCACAAACTGTTCTTTGTAAGCTCAAGCAATCTTTAAGATTTTTTATACTTTCTGGTTTTATTTTTGACATCATAGAAATCAAAGATTCTTCTTCATACACTGGAGAAAGAGGAAAAATCAAGGCAAAGAGGAGATAAGTGACAGCTGTGAAGTATTTAATCTTAATGAATTCACAGAATAAAATTAGCATAATCTTACATAAGGAAAATGTGTACTATCGCTTCCCCCTCCTTGTCCTCTGCTTACCTATGCCCTAGGTGTCTAGGTTTTAGCATATGTATTGAATGCACATGACATACCAGACACTTTTCTAAGGGCTTTGCCTTCACTGCGCACAAGAACCCAAGAAAGTACTATTATTCCTGCTTTGTGAAAGCGGAGGCACTCAGCCACAAAGCCAAGCAGAAGGGCTCAGGAGCCTCCTGGCAGCCACTGTTTCACCCTTCCCTTTCCACGTGACTCACAGCCATAAATCTGATATACCTGGCATTTTTTTCCACTGACATGACCCAACAAATATTCAGGAAAGCCTCAAAATTATAAGCATGGGATCTTCTTTATAATCTTCCCTCAAAATGTTTCAGCTTTCTAATAGTCAAGATGGAGAAAAGCCAATTACCAAGCTATCATTAAAAAATGAGCTATGGACAACTTGGGTGTCAAAAGATTTTCTGGAGAACCAAGTTTCCTGAATATTAGATGAAGGGGAAGTTTGGCTTTGGATGAAAATAGTGTCTCTGCTATGATACTACAAATACTATACTGTAAATTCCAAATCAGAAAACAAAATCATGACCTATATTTTTGCAGATTGGATTTCAGTACATTTGTGAATATTGATTTTTCTTGGAAAACAAGAAAACTTTAGGGAAGAGGATGTGGGATCATGGAAAGGCGTCTGGCTTGGATTCGAGGACCAGGTCTGGTTGTGTCCACGTGTCTTCCTCTCTCAGCTTCACTTCTGATCACGGGTGGCGGGGCTATACTGTGAGTATTTAAGTTGTAAAGACACATCAACTGCAGAAGGTCCTGGAAGACTGAAAGGGAGGGAATCCACTAGAGGACCTGATGGCTGTGGAAAGTTCCCCTTGGGCATAAAGGGAGACATGGAATCGGGCCGGACAGGGAAACACATCGATGAGTGCTGAGAAGAGTAGGGGTGCATCCTCTTAGGCAGAACCAGGGGGACTTTTTGGACCCTGTTGCTTTGACCCAGCTGCTCACAGTGTCCAGGTACATCAAGAACAGAGCTTCTCACCTGGCTCTCCTCAAGTCCTCCTTATTTTGCTCCTGTAAAATTTTTATAAGACTTGGAACTAATTGGTATGTTTGGTTTTTCTCCGGTACCAGGAACCGAACTCACGACCTTGCGCTTGCCAGGCAGGCGCTTTTGCCGCTGAGCTAAATCCCCAGCCCCCTAATTGGTATGTTTAACATCCAACAAGAGTCATTCTCACCAATACAATGAAATTATTTTCTACAAAAATGTTTTAGCCCAATGTCTCCTTGGGGCACAGATGACACAGATGGGGAGGCACCAAATGACATTAGACTACCCTAGCGCACGACCTATTGGGGTAAAGCTTTATTTGGACACAGTGAAGTCTCCTTGCTCGCTAGTGGTTCCTCCAACAACAGCGTTGAAAAGTTGAAACAGAAACTTAATAAACTGTGGGGTCACAAAGTAAAATGCTTCCTGCAGGACCCCTTTGAGAATAAGCTCACTGAAGCCTGTTTTATGGATCTCAAAGGTAACTAAGAGAATTTCTGTACTAACTGTCCTCCTAGATTACAGAAGTATCAGTGTGGTCAGAGGCATCCTCTGAATATGTATTTATTCATAGTTCAAGGGTATCCTCAAGATCAAATATACCTCAAGGGAACTGGCACTCTTTCCACTACATCAGGCCTCTAACTACCATGTCACCTGATTATCCTTATCCCTGCAGTTGGCCACACAGTCCTCACATCTCCACTATTACCTTAGGGCTGGCAAGGAGTATAGAGACAGGTTACAGTTAAGCAAGCAGTCATAGCAGCAGTATGCACTCCTAGTAGAAAAGCACAGATATTCTTGAGTATCTCAAAAATTTCATGACTGTCTCAAACATAACTCATATTAACAAGTTTAGTGGAAAATTGCTAGATGGAAAGAAATGTTCTTTTCCTGCACTTCATTCAACAAGCAGTATTGTGACAAAATTACATAAAGTGGCTTAATTAGCAGAAATTACTGTATAATAATTTATCAAACTTTAAGTAGGGAGGCTAACTTTAGATATTAAAATTTCCTAGGGAGCCACAGTTTAAAAGCCTATATATATCATCACAGCTACTGGCTGGTACCCTCTCTCTTTTCCTAGAATAGGTTTGTTTCCTGTTGCTTATACATTTTGCTTCCCAGGACTCCATCTTTGAGATAAGATTGTAGAAGATGCCAAGAATTCTTTCAGCTCTTCCTTAAACAAGCACTCATTTCTCCTCTCCTCTTTGAACAATACTGTCCCAGTGCTGAATGACTGTCTGTGGGTTTTTAATCTGAGGACAAGGCACATTCTATGATTCACCTTATAGTCCTTTGAGGAAATGCACAACATCTCCTTTATTACCAGTGGCCATCTTGTCTTTTCCATCCCTCTGTTCAATCTTTTGTCTTTCTAGAACAGTATTATATAGTCATTTGGGGTTTACAGGCTATTGTTTAGAATATGAAATCAAACTCAGAACCTCTCACTTGCTAGGCAGGGGCTGTGCCACTGAGCTGTGTTCCCAGGCCTACCATAGGAAATTAAAGAAGGCCTAACTAACTGGAAAATCATCCCATGTTCATGGACTAGATGTTTTAATACCATTAGAATCTCAATACTATCCAAAACAATCCATAAACTTGTTGCAATAACTATTAATCTCTCAGTAATAATTTTGCAGAAATAGAGAACTTACCCTAAAATTCATATGGGATCTCAATGGCCACTGAATATTCAAAACAAGTTTTAAAAAAGAAGAACAAAGCTGGAGGTCTCAAACTGTTTTAGAATCTTACTACAAAACCACAGCAATCGAAAGAGTGAGGTCCTGTCATAAAAACAGGTATGTTGACCAATGAAATAGAATAAACTCCAGGAATAAATTTTTTTTATATAAAGTAAAATAACTTTTGACAAGAGTGCCTAGACCATAAATTCAAGAAAGTACAGTTGTTTCCACAAATGGTGCAGGGAAATTGATGACCCACATGCATTATAAAGAATTTGGATCCTTATATAATATCATATACAAAACTAATTAAAAATGGAGCAAAGATCTAAGTTTAATGCCTAAATCTATAGAGCTTTACAAGAAAACAAATGAAAAATGTTTCATGGAATTCGGTCTCAAAATAACTTCCTGAATATGATACTGGAGGTACAGGTAACAAATGAAAAAAATGGACAAATTTGATTTCATGAAAAATTTTAAGAGTTTGTACATCAAATGACACTATCAATAACCCATAGAATGAAGTACAGAGGCAACCCAAAGAATTGGAGAAAATATCTGCAAATCATTTATCTTACAAAGAATTAATATGCAGAATATAGGAAAATTGTAAAACTCAACATCAAAATATACAAACAACTCAATTCAAACATTGGCAAAATATTTAAGTAATAATTTTATCACCAAAGAAGACATGCAAATGGACAATAACAAGAAAAAAATGCCCCATATCACAAATCCTTACAGAAATACAAATAAAAACTATGAGGTATTTATCTCATGCCCAATAGTGTATCTAGTATTAAAACACCAGAAAATAACATAGTTTGGTGGTAAATGTGGGAAAATTGGTGTACTTATAAATATTAATGAAGATGTAAAGTGGTACATTACTGTGGAAAGCATTTATGGTAGTTCTTCAAATTATTAACCATAAAATAACCATGAGGTTTACTAATTGTACCTCAGGTTATACACAGAAAGAACTAAAAGCAGGATTTCAGAGAGATATCTGAACATCTATGTCCACTACAGCAATAATGTGGAAGCAATTCAAGTGTCCGTGAGAGGATGAATGGGAAAGCAAAATGTGGTATATACATATACATAAAGGAATATTATTTGACTTTAAAGAGTAAGAAAATTCTAACACATACTACAAATTGGATGAAACTTGAGAATCTTATGCTAAGTGAAATGGGTGAAAAATAAACAGTCCAACACTATGACTTCACTTGCATGAAGTAGTGGAATATCCAGCAACACAGAGACAGAACCTAGAATGGAGATGAAAGAAGTAAGCCATAGTTTCATACAGGCAGAGCTTCAGTTTCACAGGGTCAGAATGCTGGAGACAGATGGTGGTGCCGGTTGCGAGTATTTTAAATGCACTTCACACCCCGCAGTGTACACTAACAAATGGCTAAGGCTATAAATTTAATATTATGTGCATTTTGCCAAGATAAAAAAATTTCTTACGTAAAGCAGTTAAAAATAAATCAGACTGAGACACCACTAATCTTGGTGTCATTCATAATAAAATACAGGATAGAAGATTCGATTTTTCCTATCACCATCTTTAACATGCACTGCTTCCTGATACCTACAAAACACCGCCCATCTAATCAAGTGTAGGATCTTGCACTTTTCAATTCCTCTATGATTTTCTTTTTTTTCCTCACTATCATCATCCAAATTCCAGAAATTTTTTTCCTTTCTCAATTTTAATAACAATAACCCTTTATTTACCCATTACCTCCAATCCATTTTATAGTGTTTCAGGTTTATATTCCTGTGTTCAACTCTTAATCATTTCAACAATTTTCCCAACTTTCCAGTACTTCTCAAATTACATGTGTGCCTGGATTTCATGGTCCAAAGTCCCTACAGTGTAATTTGAAATGATCTTTAGAATTTATACTCCACATTTTATATTGAATGTTTGATATTCCATCCAATTAAAACTACAGTGCCAAAGTCTCTCCTAGCTTTATGAATTCTCTTCTTTGTAAGAGAGAATATCATTTTTTGCCTATGACTTATACTCTGAGTAACATTTTGGCCATTCTTTTAAGATCATGATGCACAGTATATTAACCACTCTTATTCTCTAATTACCTGGTTGTGAAATTTTTACAAAAGTAAAAAGTGTTTCATATTTTCTTTATTAATATCTATTAGTATTGCATTAAAATTATAAACAAAAGATGAAAAAAGACATCGATGTTAATTTCCACCAAATTACTCCCCTTCACTTCAAAAACATTTTTTCCATCATCCTTGCCACTCTGTGAAATAGTTCTGAAAGGCCTCTTTCATGTGTTTACAAGGTGTGATAAAAAATATAGTGAATCCTGCTGCCAAATACCATCCAACAGAAAGGCAAGCTCATAAAACCATTACAGATTTGTTCCTCCACTTTTTCATCAGATCTGGCACTGCGCAACTTCTGGCTCTGCCCTAATGTCAAAATGATCATGAAAGGTAAATATTTGAATCAATTTGGGACATCAAGACAGAGAAACAGCACAAGTGCAGACACTCAAGAAAAAAACTTTCATAGCTGCTTCAAAAAGTGGCAGTAATGATGGGATAAGTATGTTCAAACTGAGGAGTGGCAAGAGTGTTTTGAGAGGGATTAATGGCAACGTGTCTTTCACTGCAATATTTTTTAAAATTTAAATATTCACCTAAGTTTTCAATTTTACCCCATTTGTTCATTAAGTTAATACATATCACATTGCTTGCCAAATTGAATTGTTCATTGTATTAACTGTCAATATAGTCCAAAATCCTAGGACAGTTCCTGAAATAAAATGCACTCTCAAGAAACATTAAGTAGTGTCAACATTCTATTGCTTCCTTAGGAATGAAAGTTCCTTGAAACTCCCCAAATTTGTGTGGTATTTCTTATATTTATACCTCTCCAGTAATTTTTTTGGTCATCGTTTGCCATTTAATATGTTTGCTCATGTTTTGGAGAAATTTGTAAGCATGCATTATTGCTATTGAAATATTAAGCATCTTAAGATAAATAATCTATATACTCATCTTTCCAATGATTTCTAAAATAATGGCTGCTGCATATTTTTAAAACAAAATGGCCTCACTGAAATTGAGTAAACTAAACTCCTTTGTTATAAATATCATGTGTCCTATATTACACACACTCACACACATATATGTGTATATATAATGTTTCCCACAGTGTGAACTTGGGATCTTTACTATACAGACTGTTTTTGTTGTAATACTGAGACACCATTTGCCTTTTTTGTTATCATTTTCTCACAACTACACAGTGTGGTTTTTTAGAAGCTGCATGATAAGTGACAATACCATAAATTATATGCAGAAACAAATATGAGAACCCTACTGTCTTCTCTTAAACAAAACATTTATAGAAGCATTACAGCCTGAGAAAAGTTGTACATTGAGAAGAACAAAGTGATACTATTCAGTTAATTCATTGACTGAAAACTCATCCTCTGAAAGGTGACAAAACAAACATGAAAGACAAAGCTGAGCAAAGGACATACTAACCCGTGAGTGCATTTAGGAAAGGTATACCTTAAGCCTGGAGAGAGGGAAAGGCACATTTGCAGAAAAGAAAAACATGTGACAACTAATCAGCTACTTAAAATGCTACTTATATATTATTCAAATTTTCCATTGATGAAATAAGTATCTGACACCAACAATTCACATGAGGACAGTTTAATTTGGCTTGTGGTTTCAGGGGATTCAGTACATGGTTGGGTGGCTCCAAGGCAGAGACATCATAGTTGAAGAGCATGGTACAGCAAAGCTTCAGGGAAACAGCTCCAGAGATGAAAAGCTAGGGGGCTGATATGGGCTAAATTTCAGCCTCCATGATGAACCCAGATACTCATGGATGTTCGCTTTGCTAATCCTGGAAACCATTTCCCAGCCAGGCAAGTCAACAATAAGGTTGTTACTCTTTACATCTCTTATTATTCAAACTCTAAAATTCTACTAAGGCATTATGCATAACAGGCTTAGCAATGAGCTTAAAAGTCTAAAATCGCATTTTGGCTCTATTTATTGTCCAAGTCCCTGAGAAACTTCAGTTCTCTGTGTTGTTGGTAACTGGAGATAATAATTATTGTTAACATGTGCAGATTATTTACTCCCTGCTAAAAGTTTTAATCTTTTTTAAACAACAAAAACAGGACGTGGGGGTTGGAGATGTAGTTCAGTGGCACAGCGCTTACCTGGCAAGCACAACATCATGACTTCAATTCCCAGTACTGGAAAAACAAAAAAATATGATATGAATGACAATTTGTTGCAGTGAAGGTTTACAGGGGAAAAGATTTAATACAAGACACATAATTTATAGGATTATTTTATAGTATTCACTCAGAGAATCAGATGCAAAAGAGTGTAGGAGATCTGTCTATACACTAGAGACCTGAAGAATCTATCTGAGCATCTGGATCCCATGGCAATGTCCTGCACAAGTCCAGCCGAAGGTCTAGAGCCTGTGACAATGTCTCATGCAAGTCTTTATCAAGGAGCTGCACTGGAAAGGCCCAAAGGTCAGTGGTGGGAGCTACAAAGTCTGCAACAGAGGGAGGAAGGATCTGTCCCACAGGCCATGGGATCTGCACTGGAGCCAGGAAGTGATGATCAAAGTAAGGACCAGAGCTCCCCAGAAGAGAACCAAAGCCATCCTTGATGAGAGCAAGGACCTGGGCTCCTCTGACAATGACAATAGCTGATGTCATACCAGGAAAATCATCATGACAAGCTTCTCCAGAAGAATCAACAGCACAGCATCTTCCCCTCCAGTTCCCTTTTCACATTGCTGTTGACAATCATCAGGTGGGCCTTCAGCACCCAGAACCACTCTGACTCATTTCAGCTGGGTGTGACAAGTTGACCGTTAGCTAACCCACCATACAATTATCATTCTTATTTATAGATATAGTAATTTACTTTTAGAAGGAAAACATACTCAAAGTACATAGAAGATAAGTATCTGGGTGAAGATTGAAACGCACCTTGCTTAAGAATCCTACTTTTAAGCAGTTCAGTACTCAGAGTAAACAAACTGTGAGAAAATACTTTGTGCTTCAGTGATATTTACTATGAGTTTAAAAATTTTGTTTCTTTCTCAAGCTGACTTTCAGAATACATTCATTGATATTTTTTAGTGATTTTTGTTAAGAGAAAATATGCATAGCATGTAAGGGGCTTTTGAGAAACATTCCAGAAGAGGAGCCATGTGTGTGCATGTGTGTGCAGACACACACATGTGTATGTGTGTCTGTGCATGCAATTAACTAGTTTTTCAAAATTATTTTGTTATGAAAAGCTTTTATATAATGTTGGTTTCTATACCAAAGTGTTAGTATTCTGTAGAAGTTATTTGCACATCTAAATCATTTCCTGCATGTTACTGAAAACTGTCACATAGTTTTTAATGGGTCCTTACCTGTAAATCAAATGTATATAACACAGTTCTCAGTCATTTTCTTTGCTGGAATGAAATCATCCTTACATTTCAACTTCTACAATAATGTCTATGAGTGGTTTTGTAATAAATACTTTTGAGTCATTTTTCTATATGTCAGGCATAAATTCTTATAAATTTTTAGCACAATATCAAACTGCTTTGTAGGAGCAGATGAGTCTATTCACTGTACTATGTACTTATTTTCAGCCTCACTTTAAAACTGACACACAGCTGTCTGCCTTGGGAATCAAACCACCCGCTCCTACTTGGCTCTGCACCTTGGTTTCCCTCACCACAGGGCCACAAAAGTGACTATCAAACAACCACCATGAACAAGGATGAGGATAATGGTCCAGAGAAAAGACTGGAAGAGATGGCTGATTCAGAGAGGAAAAACAGATGAGCCAGTTGCAGAAAAGCCCAGGGCTGGTGCACTAAAGAAACTCAAGAGGTTGCACCCTGAGAGTGACTTCTCCCTGGTGGGATGGAGTTTGAGAAGAAACCCAGTGCAGCATCTGCTGTATTCCCAGAGAGAGTTCCATGAGGTGCCCTTCTGGGAAGGGGACAATGTGTGGGACTGGGCCACAGAACATTTACCCTATAGCTTCTTTCTAGGGCTGAAATGCTACCCAATCACAGTGACTGTGTGAGAGACAGCCACCGAAGATAGGCAAGGAGAGGGTGAGGGCTAGACATGGATTCCCTGAGGTCCCCAGAAGTTCAAGCTGAGGCCAGAAAGGACATGGGGACTGCACTCCATGATGAGAGGGCAGGCTCAGCCAGTGTGGCTTTCAGAGATGTGTCTAGGTCTGAAGGTGAATATACTGAGTTCAGCAGCCTCCACCCACACCACTGGCCACACCCAGCAGAGACCAGTGCTTTGCCTTGGACCAGCGTAAATGAGGCTGTGTTTCTGGATGGTCACCACAGCTGGGGTTTACAAATAGGAGCACCTCTTCAGCAGATGGGTCACCTCACAGACACATAGGTGATAAACTGAGATGGAGAGGACTGTGGCTTGTTGGATTTCAAAGCCTGAAGGCCCTGGAAGGAAACAAACCCTTTGATAATATTCAGGAATTTTTTGTCAGTGTTAGTTTTTCTTTCAACCCAGTTTTTCTCCTCTATTATTTTGTTTTCTCTTTTTTGGTGGGTTTTGAAGTTTTATACCCTATTTTGTTCTTTCCTTTATTTCTACTATTGCTATCTTTGTTTATCAGTTTGATTTGGTCCTTTATTCCTTTGTTTTTCTTTTATTTCTATTACTCACTTAATTTGTTTTCTTGGGCTTTTTCCTTTAGTTTACTCTGCATTTTTTATTTTCTCTTTTTCCTTGTTGTATTTTTCTGTTACTTTTCTCTAATACTACTAATTTTCTTTTACTCCTGGATAGGATCTTTTGTTAAACTTTTATCACCTTCTTTGC
This sequence comes from Chinchilla lanigera, assembly GCF_000276665.1. NCBI lineage: Eukaryota > Metazoa > Chordata > Mammalia > Rodentia > Chinchillidae > Chinchilla > Chinchilla lanigera. The sequence goes on from NW_004955502.1 coordinate 5,561,963, forward strand.
ATCTTCCATTACTTAATTTTTCAAATTCTATTTTTTTTTTTTTTTTGGTTTTTCTCCGGTACCGGGAACCGAACTCACGACCTTGCGCTTGCCAGGCAGGCGCTTTTGCCGCTGAGCTAAATCCCCAGCCCCTCAAATTCTATTTTTTCATATTCCCATTTCCTGCAACCTCTATTCTTACTAGCATAACCATTAAACTTTATAATCTTATAGATAGTTAGGTGCATATTACTATGGCTGAACACTATTTTGTTGTTAGTAGAGGATAAATAGTCCCATTAAACAGATATTTACAGTAAGTCGATATCTCATTCCTCTTAGTGTTTATACTCTATTCATAGATCTCTTTTCTACAGTTAAGGGTGGAATATTATTAGTTTTTCTGGTTTTTCAATGTGCGGTTTGTATTTTATGCTATTGTTGTTACTGATTTTGCCACTATTGCCAAATTGATATATCTATTGCTCTTAGTTGGTTTTCACTGTATGCCAATATCTGGATTGCCTGAATATCATAAATGATACTCTGGCCCATTCCTGAAGAACTATATACTGATCCCTGGAGATGGCTGGATCTTGGAACAGAAGCAAAGGCCAATAGTTACCAATCCTCAGAGGACAGATACCTCTAAAACCTAAGCATTGACTAAAGAAGGTTCTGTACTAACTGCAAAGCTACCCATTATAATCAACCTAAACATCTCAGCACAGAAAGCAAACAAACAAAAAATTTTACAATGAGAAAATGAGACAACAAAATGTCTGCAAAAGCTCCCAATTAACCCAAATCAGATCCAAGGGGGAATTTAGGAGGCGAAAGTCAAAAGCCAAGCAGCAGAAATATATGAAAGGATAACAGGGGAGGTAACAAAGTAGATCAATAAAATGCTTGATGATTTCAAAGAAAATATAGCTAAACAGATAATGATCATTATGAAACAAATGAGTGGTAAGTCCAGAGAAGTCGTTCTGAAACACAAAAAGAACCGAAAAAAAAGATTCAAAACATACATACACAGCATAGAAAAGAATCAAAGTCCATGAAACAGTTCCAAACATAAATCTGAGGTTAAAAATATAGACACCATAAGTGACCAGTGTGAGGAAGATTGTCAGATTGGAAGCTAGCAATATGGTTGGCTATTAATCAATGAGACAGACCTTAAAAATAACAAGAAAATATGAAAACTGGGTTCAATAGCTTCTAGATGATTCAAATAAGACTCTTCAAAGCTTGATTGAAATTAGTGGAAAATCATAAAACAACAGAAAGTGCTTAAAACTTATATACAGAAGTAATTGTGGAAAGCTTTCCAAACATGGAAAAAGAAATTAGTATACAGATAAGTCAAGCATAAAGAACTCCAAATAGCCATAACTATGACACATCATAGTCAAAATATCAGAAATTTAAGACAAGAAGAGATTCTTAAAATATGTTACAGAAAAGCAAAGAATCACTTCTACAGGAAAACCCATCAAAATTACAGAAGTATTCTCAACACAAACATTAAAGGGACAAAGCACTTAGATTAAAGTGTTTCAAGCCCCTAAGGAAAACAGCATCCAAAGCAGAGTAATATACCCAGCAAAACTGTCTTTCAAAATTGATGGACAAATAAGATATTTCCATGAAAAACCACACATAAAGAAACTCATGACCACCAAAGTAGCATTCAAAAAAATTTAAAGGACATTCTAGAAAGATACAATGGAGCTAACAGTGCCAGAGGTTCAGCAGAATGAATGAACCAGGTAGAGCAACAGTTAAGTAGAAGGAAAAGGAAAAGAATGAGCAGCACGGATAGACAATAAAAAGTAAGTCAATATCTATCAATTGTAACTATCATGTGAATGGTTTCAAATCACCAAAAGGCACATATTACAGAATTGAAAAAAATCAAAACCCAAGCACATGCTGTATACAAGACACATATTTAATAAAAAAATATAAAGACTAAACGTCAAAGGAAAAAATAATATTGCATGTAATTGGAATGTAAAAACAAGCTGGAGCAGTTTTCCTATTTTGAGACAGTGAACTTTAAGCCAAAATTGATCAGAAGAGGCAAAAAAGGATACTATATATTGCTTAAGGTGACTATTCAACAGGAAGAAAAAGCAATTATAAAAGTATATGCACCAAATGGAGGTGCACCCAGCTTCATGAAACAAATACTACTAGATCAAATAAAACATCAATACAAGATCAAATAAACATCAATACAATTACAGTAGAGAAACTCAATTCCTCACTATCAAAAATAGAACAACTAGACAAAAAACACACAAAGAAATACCACAGTTAAATGAAACCTTCAAACAAACATATTTAATAGATACATGCAGTGTTCTACCTGACAACATAATACAGATTTTATTTGGCAACACATAATTAATAAAACATGCTTAAAATTTTATCATGCATATTATCAGATCACAGTAGGATGAAACTAGAATTAAATGACAAAAGAAACTAAAATTGTGCACACACATGGAAATTAAGCAACACACTCTTGAGTAATCAATGAGTCACAAAAGAAATTAAGGAAGAAATATAGGGTCATATCAAATTTAGAAGATTCTGCACAGCAAAAGAACCAACTTATAAGTTGGAGACAATTTATAAGATAGAAAAAATATTTTGCAAACTACTCCTTGGACAAAGGACTATAATCTAGA
>NW_004955502.1:5564743-5660924 GCF_000276665.1 Chinchilla lanigera
TATATATATTCAATAAATAGACTACCCCAAAAGAGATGTAGTAGAAAAAGGATAACCAAAATAAATACTTGCCAGAAGAATTACATATGGGTAATAAATACATCAAGAAATGTTCTATACAACTGGCCATTGGAGAAATGCAAATGAGAACAACACTGAGAATCTATATTACCACAGAAACAATAGCTATAAGAAATAAAATAATAACAAATCCTAATGAGGCTGCAGGGGAAATAAAGAATTCATCTACATCATTTGTGGGAATGTGAACGATCACTGTGGAAATCAGTATGGAGATGCCTCAAAAACTAAAAATAGAAATTTCATCTGACCCAGCCATTCCCTTTCTAGTTACCTTCCTGAAAAAGTTAACGTCATCATATTGCAATGATACATGCATACCCTTGTATTTAACAGCACAATTTATAATAGCTAATTCTTGGAAATGACCTATATCCATCAACAGATGAGTGGATTAAAAATATAGTATCTATATACAATGAATTATTACTTCAACATGAAGGCCATAAAGAATAATAAACTTCAGACATTCATAGGTCAGCTGATTCTCCTTGAGACCAAAATACTCAGGGAAATTAGTCAGACACATAAGTTTAAATAATGTGTAGTTTCTCTTATATGAGAAACACAAACTATAAATAAAGAGCCTGTTAAAACATAGATAAAAGGAAGTAGGCAGAGCTTTTTCAAACGGGAAGGGAATCAGAAACAGATGGTGGGAGGAGGCAGGGGTGGAAGAATTAATGGGAAAACCGAAAATGAGAAACGGAAATAGCACTTTTGCAAATGGGAATGACGTCAAGAGTTGGTAGGAGCACAGAGAGACGAGGAGCAGGGGACAAATAAAAAGCTAGATGTGCTCTGTACATGACCAATTCCCCAAGACAAAGGTAATTGTTATGTATTGCCAACGAGTTTTAATTAAAAATGATAATCAAATAAATAGGAAAGCAAACACACAATTTTGCTTATTTGACGTTCCTCAAGAATGTGAATCCAAAATTTTTAATTTGAATTTTTTGGTAATAAATATAGTTGGAAATTTTCAATCTTTTCCATTAAGCTTACCTACTGCATGATTGATTGATTGTATAACCCAGGGTCTCCTCACTGAGCAATATCTCTAGCTCTTTTCAAAATGCTATTTTTTATTTTCTTGAGATGAATTCTTACTAAGTTTCTAAGATGCTCACTTAGGACTTAAACTTGTGAACCTCCCCCCTCAACTTTCAGGAGTGTTGAGATTAGAGGCTTTCATCACCATATCCCGCTTCTGTTTATTTACTGAGCTGCAAAACTTTCTTTTATCTTTATGAGCTTTTTATATATTTAAATACTCAGCCTTTTCAGTCTTATGTGAGCTTGTCTATTAATTTTCTAGTATGTGTTTTAAATTACGAGAGTTATGGAGCTTGATTGGGCCCTAACCTGCAATTCCGGGGACATGTCTAAAGGTGAGATGTCTGTGGAATCTCATAAAGGACAAAACAGAGAACCTACTGACACTTCTCCTTAGTCCAGATGGTCCCGACATAGGCAAGATTCAAACGGCCAGGTGGGCACCTGAATGGTCTCTTGCTTGGGAGGGACACCCATGCTTTGTTTGTTGTAACACCATGTAAAGGTTTGGAACACTCATGATAGGGAGTCAGTATGAGTGCAAGCCAGAGTAAAGTTACCCCTTTGAATGTGTGCTGAAAATTTCAAGAAAGGATTTTGGGACAGCTGCAACATGAAAACAAAAGCAACAGCTCAAAACTGTCGCCAAGTTGAATGGTCAAGCCTATGCCCTGATTGGCCACCAGAGAGAGCTCTAAATGTGGAAGTTGTTTGCCAGGTTTGGGACAAAACAATAGACGCCAAATCAAATGATTACCCGGATCAATTCCCTTATATCAATTCCTGGCTTGGCCTGTATCAGAGCCTTCCTCCTTGGCTTCATGCCTACACCTGTCAGGAACTCTCCTGGTGATCAAGGCCAATTGTCCAGGTCACAAGTTGCCTGTAAAAGTGACCCCTAAGACTGGAAAGATTTATCCCATCCTGTTTGATGACCCTGATGAGGACTTTCCTCCCCCACATGAGTGACCACCAAAACCTGCCAGAGCTGCCACCACTGCCACCTCTAGAGGCAGCTCCCAGCCAGCCACCAGCCAGCTCCCCAGGTTCTACTGCTCCGTCTCCACCAACTATGCCACCCTGATGCTTTGTAGTCCCCAAGAGCCACCTGAAGAGAGCCCCATCAGCCACCAGCTTCACTCAGCAATCTCCAGATGCCTCTCTGAGGATATCCTGGTGGTCAAGGGGCCAAATGAACAACGTGCTCTGTACTACCAGCCTTTCAGCTCCACTGGTCTCCTCAGCTGGAAGCATCATACTCCCTCCTACTTGGAAAAGCCCCAAGCCATGATCAATCTCCTGAACTGGATCTTTCAGCCATTTCAGCCCACCTGGGACAATTACCAACAAATCCTCCTGACCCTTTTCAGCGCTGAAGAATGTGCCCATATTTTTAAGGGGGGTTGAGCCTGGCTAAGGGCTAGAATTCCGGGCACTGTTGCTGACCCATCTTCCCTCTGACCTGTCCAGATTGGGATTTCAATACTGCACGAGGTCTTGACTCTCTAAGACAACATCTTGAGGCTCTTCTGGCAGGAATAAAAGAGGAGGGAAGAAGCCTATTAGCATATCCAAGGCTGCTGAAGATATCCCAAAACCTGATGAAAGCCCTGTTAAATTTTATGAGTGACTATGTGAAGCATTCCAAACTTATTCCCCGTTTGACCCTGAGGCTGCAAAAAATCAGCAGATGGTGAATTCAGTCTCTGTGACACAGTGTGCCTCTGACATCCACAGAAAAATTCAAATAGTTGATGGGTTTGCTGGCGTGAATGCCACCAGCTGCTTCAGATAGCCCAGAAGATTTTTACAAACTGAGAGAGAGAAAAAAAAGAAAAAGCATAAATGTAAACATAAGGCAGACTGCAGGGCCTACCTTTTGGCTGTGATCATCCCTACTCCCAGAAAAACCCCAGATGAATCAACCCTGCTACCAGAGCCTAGACAACACCAAGGTCTCAAAGGGTCCTCAATTCAAAACAGGCTCTCATCCATATGCCTGGCTCCAAACCAGTGTGCCTGATATGAGCAACTAGGGCATTGGAAAGACAAATGCCCCCTCCACTTAAAAGATCAGAAGGATCCTAAAAAACAAGCCTTTCCCTTTTCAATGACAATTGAAATGAATAGGAAGTTGACAATGACAATGAATAGGAAAGGCTGAGCTCCATAAGACTGGGTCCCCAGGAGCCCACGGTCATTGCTAAATCAGGAGAACACCAATGATTTTATGGGGGGTAGTGGGGCTGAACGCTTTGCTGTAACTCAGCCTGTTGCTCCTTTGACATCCCAGAAAATTCAAATAGTTGGCATCACTGGGACCACTGAGAAAAAGTTCTGCCAAAGCGTCCCATGAGAGCAGTAGATACTTTGTGAAATATTAAAGAAATCTAATTTTGACTTCCATCCAGTGCAAGATCTTCATGCCACTAATGAAGCCACCATAACTGCATCCAATCCTCCTGAACCCATACACCATCCTAGGTTTGCTCCTTCCCAGTGCTGCATAGTTCACCTGCTTAGACCTGAAAGATGGTGGTTTTGCCTATGGGTGGCCCCTACCAGCCAACTTCTTTTTGCCTTAGAATGGGAGGTCCACAACACAGGGTGAATGGGACAACTCACATGAACTTGCCTCCCTCAAAGCTTTAAGAATTCTCCCACACTGTTTGGAAAAGCTTTGGCTGTTGACTTGGCCAAATTTCCCCATGGAGAATTCAACTGAACACTTCTGCAGTATGTTGATGACATTCTGATTAGCAGCCCCACCAAACAGGACTGCTGGGAGGGAACCCAAGCTCTCCTGTACCACTTGAATTGTAACAAGTGCAATGTCTCCTGAAAAAAGGCTTAAATCTGTAAACAGAAGGTTAGATACTTAGAGTTTGATTTAGAGAAGGGGCTCTTAAACCTAGACCTAGAAAGAAAGGAAGTCACTTGCTCCATTCGATGACCTGCCTGAAAAATGGAGCTTAGAGAGTTCTTAGGGGCAGCTGGTTTCTGCCTAATCTGAATACCTTGGTATGCTGAAATGGCCAGCCCATTTTATGTCATGTTAAAGAAACCCACAACAGAAAAAGAAGTAATCATGTGGACTTTGCAGGAAACTGAGGCATTCAAACAAATTGAAAGAGCTCTGGCCTCAGCTCCAGCTTTAGGAGCTCCAGATGTGACTTGCCCCTTCAACCTATTTGTTGGCAGAAGATAACATGTTGCTTTGGGAGTCCTAACTCAAACAGGGGGACCCTGGAGAGATCAGTCACTTACTTGTCCAAGACTCTGAACTCAGTGTCAAAAGGATGGCCTTTCTGATTGCAGGCACTTGCTGCTACAGCTCTCCTGATCCAGGAGGCAGACAAATTGCCTCTGGGACAGAACTTGACTGTCCAGCTGCCACATACTGTTCTTGAATTCCTCAGTAGTCAGGGACACTGTCGGCTCTAGAGCAGCTGCCTCTTGTTCCAGCCAGTCAAAGCTTTAAATCCAGCCACCTACTCACCCACAAAGTTTGGACAGCCAGACCACAATTGCCTTCTGCTGACTGATGAGCTGTCTGCCAGCCATCCTGACCTGCAGATGGAGCACTTAACTGATGCTGAGTACACCCTGTTCACAGATGGAAGTAGTTCAATCATAAATGGAAATCTCCAAGCTGGCAATGTGGTGTCACCACTGAAGCAGTGCTCTTAGCCAGCCCTTTTTCCCAAAGCTGGTGGGCTGAATGGACTGAACTGTGGGTTCTAATACAAGCCCTCAACTGGGCAGAAGATAAAAAGGTAAATATTTACACAGATTCCAGGTATGCTTTTGCCGCAGTTCATGTCCACCGGATGCTATATAAGGAATATGGCCTTTCACAGCTGAAGGAAAGCAAATCAAAAATAGAGATGAAATCTTACAACTTTTGGTTGCTGTATGGAAACTCAGAAAGGTGGCTCTCATCCACTGCAAAGGACATCAAAAGATAAAAGACATTGTCACACTTGGGAACCAGAAGGCAGATGAAACTGCAAGAATGGCTGCCAAAGGCTCTACTTGGGGAGACAATAACTTGGTTCAAAACTTAGAAGCTCTACATAAAATACCTCCAAAAAATGTTCTCAGTCTTCAGCATGGACCTCTCCACTTTACCTAGGAGGAAATAAAATGGACTGAACAAGAAGGAGGTCATGTGGACCTAAATGGGGTCTGGGCCCTACTGGACAATCCAATGATTATCCCAAAGGAGTTAGGTTATACTTTGTAAAATGCCACCTTGACATCATCACCCATGGAGGAAAGACTGCTATGGTCCTGCTCCTGGGTTGCTTTTATTATATCCCAAAGTTATCCCAATCTGTGCAGCTGTCAGCCAGAGATGCTAGAGATGGAGGGAAGGGAAAGAAGAAGGGATGGGTATGTAAAGAATTAAGATGTACATATGCAAACTTCCCATGAGGAATGTAGTCATTATGTCCCTCAAACATGTAGTAATAAAAAAAAGAAAACAAAAACTTGTGCTGAGTGCTTCAGTTTCAATTTCTACTTTCATTGAGAAAAGGATCCACACTATCCAGAGACACATCTTGTTGATATTTAAAATAATGTTTTTCTCCCTTGTCAAACGGACTGTTTCACACTCTATTATTTCAATTATGTTTTATCAGTATTATTTAATTCACTATTATTTTAATTATGTTTTTCATGACTATTTTGTTTACTATTATTTAAATTACAATTTTACCTCTGTTAGTTTTATTGGTCTCTTTGGTCTCTTAGACCAAATTTTGGTCTCCTAGATATTGATTTATTTCCAATAATGAAAATCCTAATGTGACCAACAGATTCTACTTTTCCTTTTACCCAGTGTAGTATTCCCTGAACAAGATGCACACCCAGGACTATGGTATGGGTTGTGTCGTTTTGTGGTTTACTTCACAAGACTTCCATATTTAGCCTCTGTGTTCAGGTAGAGAACCTTGAGATTATGACATGTTAAAAGGAGAAGGGGCATGTACTCTAGCATTGTCAGCAGTAATGCCTTAAACTGAAATATGCTTGTAAAGAAGTTGCATGAGCAACAGCACCAGGATGGCAAATGTGACCAGAGGTGCCCTGCTGAGGCTGCCATCATGTCAGCAGGGGCATGCTCATTAGTTTTAGCATGTGCTGCTGTATGTGTTCAGGGCAGTCTATCAGACGCAGATCCCTTCTCAAATGTATATCATTTGCATTTCTGTCATTGTTTCCAGTCCCATTCTTATTGCCTTTGTCTCTCACCCTCTTGCCCAAGGTCAGCGCTTCACTCACAACTAATTAAGAAACTCATTTTCCATAAACTACTTAAAACAACTTCGTTGTGCTGCCTCTTTCAGTGGAAATATTGTTCCTTTTAAGGTAAGTTTACAGTAGTGTGTTTCACAAAGAAAATCTTGATAATGAAGAATAAGTGATATACCTAACACAAATGGAAAGATTAGAATACCTTATTTAATTTGAGAAAAGATGCAAAAGGTGTTTGAATACTTCATATTTTTAAGTTGAGCTATAATATCTATGGAAAATGGTACATTTTTGTACACATTTTCCATCAGGGCTAATGAGAACGTTGTGAAATTTCTGGGGGCTTTCTTAGCAAAGTCTTGAAAATCAGGCTTCCCCATTGTTTGGAAACCTGAGTTTTATAGTTGTGTCTCTTATTTTTATAGGATACTTTTTTATACTTCTAATCAGAAATCATTGAAGTATACAGTGTAACAAATAATGTCAGAAGTCAGATTAAATTTGTTTATGTGCATAGGAAAAATTAATAATGGTTCTTTTGTGCAAATCAGGTACTTCTGAATTAAATAACATTCCCTATTGAACCACAGTATAGATGGATAGATAGATAGATGATTGATAGATAGATATATAGATAGACAGATCGATCGATCAGATACACTAAATTACCCAAGTCATACCATGTGTCTAAATGAATTTAGCATGGTGAAATTACCAGGATGATTTGTTGTAGCTCAAGTTTTTAATTCAAATGAGTTTAGGTTTACATCATCATTTGGACAGATGCTATTTCATCCAAGAAACAGCACACACACACACACACACACACACACACACACACTCATCCAAAATCAGCAGTCTCAAATTACCTTTCTCACCTCCTTAGAGAACTGATTCTCACCTACTTTCATTTCTTTCTTCCTCTCTTTTCCACAGTTTGTGTAAGATAGGGAGGTGTTGCCCTTCACACACTCACAAAGCTACGCCTGAGTTGCCTGCTGAAGATTCCCCCAGACTCAACCTTCTGCTGTTCAGTCACCTGCTCTTTTATTCTTTTAACAACCCTATTCTTACTTAATGCTCATGTGAATATTCCTGTGCCTTACATAACTGTTCCTTCAACAGCTTTTATGCCTTTGAATACAACAATGCTGCAATTAAAACACCTGCTCAAATCTTTCTCAATTCTTACTCAGATTTTTAAACAGGATGTGAGCTTATCATTTCCAACCATCCTTCCATTTTTGACACTTTTCTGATTGATTTTATTCCTCCAGCCAACAGCTTATCAATGTAGTTGAGTTCTATTAGAAATATTTACATTTTTAATATTTAAAATTATAATAGCAGTCTTCATTCATTTTCTGATTTTTATCTTTCTGATACAATTGTGCAGAAATTTATTTGAAGGAAGAGATCAGGTTTTCTATTATATTTTTATGGTTTGTGTCTAGATGTTCCCCCAAAGTGCCATGCAGTCATAGGTAGGGATCCAGAGGGAGCTGGCTCTAGAGTGTGTGATGCTGGGATCCAGACTAAATTAGTCCACTGATTGGTTTGACAATCAGTCATCAGATCTGGGAGTGGAAGAAGAGAAGGTCATCCCTGAGAGTGAGTGCTATAAGGGCAGATAGTCAGGATAGAATACAATGGGCAGAAAGAGAGTGCTATGGACATTTGTTACTTATTGCTTATTTTGTCTCCTGCCTGCCATGAATTGTTTCTTCTCTGTGAGGCCCCTCTGCCATGCCACCCTGTCTAGGAGGCAGCCAGTTATGGACTTCAACTTCTACAGACTGTCAGCTGAAATATACCTTTTCTCTAACTTGGGTGTCAGGTATGTTGTCTCAGCCATGAGAAATGTAACTAACATATATAATATGATTCTTATGTATTACAAAATATTTCACATAAAATATTCTCAATAAATATCTATTGAGTGAGTGATGTGGTAAAATATCCAATGATGCATTTGTGAATATTTAATTCTTTTCTAAATGGTATTTGAGATAGCACTTGCAAGTGGGATTCTTGATGAACATTTGGATATATGTGTCTCCTTAAGATATATTTGTAAGTATACTTATTCTAGTAGTATATTCTTATACTTTGTAGTGGTATTCCAACCAATTTTAAATCATAAATACAACTAGGTGAAGTGTATAAAAATAATTAATCAGTATTTTTACTCCAAGGGTAAGATCAGAGACAACTGAACAACTATGTATTGCCTGATTTGTGTCTTGTTTCTTCCATTCAAAATTTCAAGCATGTTTTCTCACTAAAAAATTCATTCATTTAACAGGTATTATTTGAGAAATTACCTAAGATGTCTGATCCTCAGTTTTCTCAGTTGTAAGTTATTTGAGGAAATGAAGCTTACACATAAGTAAGACAGTGTCCAATCCTCACCATGTTCATCATCTAGTGCAGAACTAAGACTGGGATAAAAATATGCACACTTTTTATATGAATATTCTAATCCTTGGAATTTATTTAAAAAATAATCCCAGATATACACATATATTTTCATTTCATAGCTACAAACATATTCCTTTAAACATCATGTGAACGTTAATCAAAACAGCAATCTTGATTGCTCAGATAATAACTGTTAACTGATCAATACATTATAGAATGACAGACAGTTTTAGATTTGCTGCTTGTCCTGCATGTATTCTACAAGATGTTAAATATCTTCACCAAGCCCAGTGGCTTCAATTTCCAAAGTGACACTGAAGTAATGCATATAATTTGCTCCAAGTTACAGAAAACTAATTCCATACTCATTAAAGCAGCTAGTTTCTGCCTTGGTTTAGAAGTTCTTTCTCTAGTTCTCTCATTAACACTTGCATTTGCTAAACAAAAACTTATTTCCAAAATAACAGGTCTGTATGAATAATAACATTAAATTAAATTAAACTTTCTATCTGCCATTACCAATTGATATAAACACATTACCTTCCTGGTGCTCAGTTACCAATCTGTGTACCATCGTACCTCATCCATATGTGTGGCATTTGAAGACTGAAAACTTCATTTCAGACCGCATCATTCAAAAAACAAAGGCAGCACACCACATGCATTGAACCTGCACCATGAAACCAATGTGTTTGCCACCACATTTTAATCTTATTCTCCTGGTGTTTAATTTAGTATTATGAATGCAGTAGTATAAGCCCTTATGTTTTCCCTAATTCAAGCACACGAATGCTGCAGATATTTATTAGGTAGTCTATCTTTTCAAAATTGAAAGCTGGAGGCCTTGTGATAAATGCCATGCTACCTAACACACAGGAGCATTTATTCATTACACATTTATGCATTGTATTAACATAACGAGAAAATACGGGGATAATTTCAGGTTCAGGGTATGGAGAATTACTGTGAACCAAGGTGTAGCTGAGTCTATAGTACACTCATTACTAGCCTAACACAGGTACCTTTCATACCCTAGGTCTGAGAAAAGTGAACTGTAAAGAATTTTTATCTGGGAATCATGGTCACAAGGTGTTGTAACCTTGTGTGTTAACTGATTGTGTCAACTTGAGTAAGAAACACCCAGCTAAATTGGGTTAGTGTAGCTCTGAATGTGGAAGACCCAACCCAGGGAGGACTGAGGCCAGGATGGCATAAAAGGGAAGTGAAGAAGGAAGCTTTATTTCTGTTTCTTCAAAAGAGTTCCAGCCTTGGCTTTCACCTTGGACAAGCTTTCACCTGGCTTCCAGCACAGACCCCTCAAACTTCTGCTGCTGACCCTTCAGCTTTCCATTGCAGACCAGTCAACCTCCTTATACAAATTTGCACAAGACAGTGCACTGAGCTCTAGGACGTTCAGATCACCAGTGTGCAGACAGACCTTCACTCTTCCACACACCATTAAGCTGTCACTGTATGCCAATTTTGTAAATTCATATATATTTATATATCTTGCATTAAGTCTGTTTCTTTAGTAAGCACTGAGTGATACACAGGGCAAATTGGCAACTTATAATATGAAGTTTGAGTGTATTTAGCAAGATACAACAACTGAGAAATGTAGAAGTTAGTGTAGCCACAAATTTCCAGAGATACTTAAATAGCAATTTTAATGAATTTCTGTGTTTGAAAGTGGATTACCTTCACAGTAAGCAGTATTTAGACTGTAGCTTTAAGGACCTCACCTCATTTGTGCTATTAATTTCTTTCTAGGACTTCACAAGGTTTTCACGGTTGGCATAAGGAAAGGATCCTTTTTGGGTTCTGGGAAGAGTTAAATAACCATTGATAAACAAGTCAAGAACCTTTCCACAAGGAAGCCTCTTCATTATAGTGAAGATCTCTGTCAGGGTTTAATCATTAAATGTTGTTTCAGTGAGAGGGGACTACAGCCAGTCCAACTTCATCAAGCCTTTGTATTTCACATAAGAGGGGAAGAAACTCATGGTCAACAAGGGTCAGTGCATACACCTAGAACACTGTAGGCAGGGAAAGGAGTGAGGGAAAGGGAAAAGTGTAAAACTAGGCTTGTGAAAAGCTGTCCCCAAACATCAGCACACTAAGTGATTATACTTTAATCATAAGTTTATAAAATACCACCCCTTTCCCACACCTTTCCCACACAAATCCCCCAGATTTGTGTCTGGGGGTCCCCCCAAAGCCACATGCAGTCATGGGGTAGGCTTTTAGAGTTTTTGATTCATGGGTGTGAGTGCTACACTGCCCTGGGGTAGATAGTTTGCGTATGTAAGGGAGAGGAAGAGGCTGCTTGCTGTCACTCCTTCCTTTTTGCTCTTGTTGCTTTTGCTGTCTTCTGCTGCCATGTGCCACCCTGCCTGGAGCCAGCTGAGTATGGACTGAATCCTCCACAGACTGCGAGCTAAATAAACCTTTCCTTCCTTTATCTTGGGCATTTGTATTTTGTCTCAGCAACAAGAGAAAAGTAACCAAGTCACTTACCACAACACCAACAGGGCCTCAGGATAATTATTGTGTTAAAGCTGAAGAAGTTACAAGACACAAACTCTTTCCAGTAGGAGTACTTACACAAGCTCAAAGTCAAAAGAGAAGAAAAATTAAGAGCATAAAGAAAATTTAAGCTATTGTACCTATATCTGTACCAAGTATTAAACAAAGTCCAACCTCTAGCCAAATTAACTTCATCATCACACAAAATGTGATTACCCCATTTCTATTACCCAAAACAACTTGCCCAGCTTTCAACAAAAATTTTACAAGACATGACAAAAGACAAAGGGAACACTCTTAAAATAAAACACAATTATCAGGATTAAATTCAGGTATAGCCCAGATGTTGAAATAATCAGAGATCTTAAATATCTGGCATGGCAAAGAGTTCTAAAGAGAAAGAGTATATAAAGAAAAGAATGAATAAGGTAAGTAGAGACAGAAATTCTAGGAAATAATGAAAAGAAAAGGAAGAAGTAAAATCACAGTAATGGGAATTAATTATGGCTCCTTAGGACACAGAAATGGTTAAAGAGACAATCACAAACACAGTTAATACAATCTGTGCTATCGAAGCTAGCACTACACAGGTTAATAGAAACTGATACTAAAATGTCAGTATAAAAAATACAAGTTTTAGGGGCTGGGGATTTAGCTCAGCGGCAAAGTGCCTGCCTGGCAAGTGCAAGGTCATGAGTTCGGTTCCCGGTACCGGAGAAAACCCCCCCTCCAAAAAAAATACAAGTTTTAGGTTACTACCTACAGTGTAATTCTGGATTTTTTATATATTAATTAGTTAACAACAGTAATTTTTCAATGAGGAATGGGATTATTGGTGATTTAACCATCCTCATTGTACTTTTCAGCAGCATCTTCAAGGACCACATGTTTCCTTGGCAGTAACAAACTGTTTAAGGTATAGTATCATTATAATCATTCATTAGTAATTTCATTGTATTTTGACATTTAATATTAGTTTTGTAAAATAATCCGGTCACAGAAGCAAAATGACAGGTGCTAGGATGTGCAAGAGATTTTTCGTTTTGAAGGAGAAAAGTTCTGTGGAAAAGAGGCAACAAGAAGAGAAGCAGGAGGAAGGAGACAGCAGCTGATCCACACGTGCTCTGGGATGAGACTGCACTCTTGTGAGTGGAATGGTAAGAAAATATTTAAACTTCATGTCATGACATGAAAGATGGATGAATAGATATCCAGGAAGGTATTTGAGCTGGAGGAGAACCCTGAGGCATGGACACAATCAAACTTTGGTTGAGAAATGGAACTTATTAAACTTGTGGAGACTGTATCCTGTATTAAGGATGCCTGGGTTGCTCCGGTCAACTCCACTTGACACAAGTCATGTGGAGACTGTAGCACATGGCAAAATAGAAGGACAGCAGATTTGCTGTGTGCTGCACTGATGAGCATTAGCCAGGCATTAAGTTTTCCTTGCTCAAAGCCTCACTTTGATACTTAAGAGCTATGAAATCTTGGACCAATTCCTCACCTGTGAAGTGAAGAGCTTGTCTTGCTTACTTTTCTCTCATTGCTGAGACCAAATACCTGACAAAATTAAGGAATGAAAGATTTATTTAGCTTACAGTTTGTGGAGGTTTCAGCCCATACTCAGCTGGCTCCAAAGCAGAGTGGCACATGGCAGAGGGCAAGCATTCATGGAGGCGGAACAACAATAAAGCAACAAGAACAAAAATGGAGAACTGCAGGAAGAGCAAGCCTCTTCAGCTTACATATACAAACTATCCACTCCAGGGCAAGTGTAGCACTCACACCCAATCAATCAAGACTCTAAAAGCCCACCCTATGACTACATGAGGATTTAGGGAGACATGCAGACACAAACCATAGCAGAGCCTAACAGTATCCACGGTAGGTGGTTGTTGCAAGGGTATTCGATAAAATAACCCATAACAGACACATATCACAATGCTTCAGATATAACAAACTCTCAGTAAATGATCACACTCTAACAAAATAGTCCTACATGCATAAGACCTGTCAAGGCATCATAAAATACCTGAGGAACACTTAGAAGAGAAGTTCTCTCTTCTTATAATCAAAGACTGGTAAACCAATAGACAGCTGAGTTATTTTTCAAGAAGAAGAAAATTACATTAATCACAAAAAAACCCACAGTTGAACAATTTAAGAATGAGATGCACATTTTTTACGAAAATATTGAAAAATTCAAATTATTTCTCTTCATATCCATAGTGTTTAACTTTCAAAATGGAATGTGTAGAGAAAGAAATGAAGATTCACTCTGAATTGTGATAAGAAGAAAGAAAGATAGAAGTCAGGAATTGGAGATTCATGAGTCCATACTGTAGCTATCCCTGTAGTGAGTCATTTTACATCACTTAAGCTCAGTTATTTTAGGTGAAAAATAAGGGCCTTGGAACACTCTTTTACAATAAAAATTATTATGCTGTACACATCTCCAACCTGGTTATTAAAGAGGCATATCTGAATCTTGGCCTTATATGTACTGGCTGTGAAATGTTAAGGAGGTCATTTTATCTCTTGTCATTCTGCTTTATGGGAATCCAACTATTCAATCTCATAATACTGATGAATTCCTGAAATATAATGTCTTTAGATTGATGTTGACATGACACTTGTCAATTTGACTGGATTCAGAGACTCCTGGAGAGGCAATTGGATGATGGGGTGGTGTACTAATCAGTGGATTCATCCACTAATGATTTTGGCTGAATATGCTGTTAGGAGGTCAGGCCCAGCCAAAGTGGATCAGTGTATCTTTTGCTGGCAGTCTGCTCAACCGCTATGAGAGGGTATACCTCTTTCTATGCTTCCCAACTGCTATGAACTGAGCAGCTTTGCTCTGCATGCACTTCCAACATGACGTCTCTGTAATGGAGCCATCTAACCATGAACTAAACCTCTGAAACTGTGAGCCAAATAAACCATTTTCTCTAAAGTTGTATGTGCCAGGCAGGTTGTTCCACCATGGGGAAAGCTGACCAGTTACCACTTCAAGACAAATTAAAATATGCTATGAATAGAGATAGTCAAATGATCATTGAGCAGATTTTCATTTGACTGAATTCCCTATGTGGGGTGTAATTCTGTCAACTCATTGTGTTTCCATTCCTGTGGTAAAGATGAAAAGGTTTTTGAGCTGAATGTGAGCTTTGAAGTTACCTGCATCAAATCTGCTATTTTATCTATTAGAAAAAAACTTAGATGAAAAACTTAGAGAATTTGGGAGAATTATATTCTTTTTCATCTCAGTTCTCCCCAATATTATTCAGTTAATTTCTCCAAGGCCTATCTGTTCTATGAAATTAGAATTACTTATTCCAAAGAAGTAAACTACTAATTTGAAACATATATCTAGGATTTTGACTGAGGGCTTAGAAAAATTTATATGTCTCACAAATCCTTTAGTCTTTATTCATGTGGCTTAGATAAAATCTTACCTTTTACCATAATATATCAATAATATCCTTTTTTAGAGTCAAAAGTATAAAAATAAATAAGTGTATCTATATATCACAAAGTAGAGACAGTGAGAGAAATATTCTAATGGAATTTGGCACTCTCATGAGAATAAAAGCAACAAATAATGAATTGTTTCTAAGTAATTACATGCCATTCTAATAAAAGGTTTTGGAGCTGGAAGTCTGCTATCAAATCCCCTCAAATTAACAGAGGCTTTTAGCAATCTTTCCTATCTTCACTGAATTCCAGGCTTTAATATATCTAATGACTAAATGATCAGGACTACACTCTGATAAACAGAAAATGCGATAGAATCTTTTACATAACAAACTTTATTTGACCTGAGAGGTGTTATTAAATAGCAATATTAAGTAACCAAAAGGTGGTGAGTTTTACATTTTTAAATAGATAAAACTACTGAACTTATGATGCCTTATCGCTCCTTGCAAAAGAACATTCCCTAAAGAATGAGGTTTATGTAGCCTCATTTCTTCAATTTTGATCATCTTACTGTCCCCAAATGTCCTTATATTATTCCTTTTCCACTGTAGGACCCGCAGGCTCACGTTACTGATTGTGCAGGAACTGAAGGCCCATACGAAGCTGTGTGACAAGCTTGAATGAGAAAAGAATACAATGACCCCAAGGAATGAGGAGTCCAGTCAAAGTTATTGCTCAGCAACCCACAGTGATGTTAGGAATTTTACCAAATTCAGGTATGTGTTGAGTAGGACTATTGAAAATCAAAATTGCTTTGCTGTAATTCTTTAAATTTGTTTCAACAAAAATGAATTAATTTACCCATTTACTTGATTGATTGATATAATGGTTTTCTTGCCAAGCGAATTATAGTTAGCTAGCCACTGTAAGGGGCCATAGAACTATAAAACTTAGATGAAAAGAGCCCACTCATCTACTCTGGGAGGATAATTATCTGCTTTCATGAGTTGACAGTCAAGTGTATTTTTCTCATTATGATTGCTACTCAGTCTTGGAAAGTGACACATGATGGTGTAGTCTTTGAAAGCATATTAAAAATAATTGTATCATATTTAAAAACTAGTATTAATCACAGGACATCCAGCCCCGACACAAAATTTATGATTTGATACTTGGAGCCCTTGTGTAATAGGAAAATGAGTGACTCGGTTTTCGCTAGTGTTAGGAAGACTTCCACAAGACCTCACATGAATTTTAAATATTGTTTTAGGGAGCCAGATATGAAATATAAACCATTCCTTTAAATCATGTGTTTACTTAGCTTATGTAACAATAAATAACCTCATTTACTTCTTTAGTGTATCTACTACCCTGTAACATAATTTATCAGTTTCCAAATACTTGTATCCTCCCATTAAAAACGAGAGGAACTTAGGGTTGACAATTCAAATATAATATCTAAAAGTGAGAGAGTTCTGTATAGGGGTTGCAGTCCTTTCCCACCTCATAAATTTCTACTATCTTAATATCACGACACTGAAGACCAAGCTTCCAGGACATGAACTTCAGAGGAACAATGTATGTACAAACCACAGCATACCTTTAGTAATACATTGTTCGGAACCTTTATTTCGTTAGTAAGACAGCATTTGTAACCTTTAATTCTTTGGACACAATTTCATTTAATTATCTGAACACTTTTTAAAAATAATTACTTTAAAAATTTTTGTTTAGGAATTTTAACAACTTAGCTCCCATCCAGATGCCTTTTATTAACTTTTTCCAATGCATAAGTCATACTTTTGTATTTGTTTGCATACCTTATAACTTTTTTTTGATACTTGGTATTTTAAGCAATTGGAGCCATTGGAGCTGATTTTCATCATCTGTTACTGATATTTCTGAACTAATTCTAACTATTCCATTTGTCATGTCAGTAAACTATCTTCTCATTTACCTAGCAGTCAGTTAATGATTACATAGAGACTTTCTTGCATATCTGGAAGCAATAAACCTCAATATTTGCTGAGGGTCTGTGTGTGTATTTTGAAGATACCTTTACAAATCAGCAAAACAGTTCATAACTCTCTTAGCCATCAATATTTGTTAAGCCTCTCCAAATGCTCTAGGTTGGCCAAAAGCAAGGGCTTAGGTCTCCTCAGGTTTTTCCATTAGCATAAATACAGTCCTGGGAAGGTCAATATCCCTATACATGCATGTTACCCTCTAGATATCCATGATAATGTCAGAACACCCAAAAATTCCTTATGAATATCTAATTCTCTATATTTACCTTTAAAATTCTTTGGTGAATATCCTGTTTGCTCCATTGTTTAGCCACCAATTCAGGCAGTCAAAATATTTTAGCAGTTGTCCCTAATTGTTTTTGACAGGTGTTGTGGGCAAAAGTCTCTTCTCACAAGGCAAGCAACAAGTCAGGTTAAGTGCAAACAACCTTACCAACAAGAAGTACTGTTTGGTATTAAAAAATGACCATCTTCTGGGCCTGGGTCTTTGGGGGTGCTCCATTATCCAGGGCTCTTTGGATGACTGTCAGGCTCTTGCCTTCACAATAATTATGGGTTACCTGTTCTAAAGGCTACTGTAAGACTGGGCAGAAGGGTACAGGAGTAAGAAAACTTAGAGTTACAAATTTTTCTTACTGAGATTGCACTGTGTTTGACAAGCTTTTGGTTAATTTCCAGAATCCTGGAAAATATTCTGACAATATCTGTTACTAAAAATTTTACCAATATCATCTTTATATTTAGTTTATATTTGTTTTGTTTATATTTAATGTACAGCAGAAGATTATGTAAACTTCAGTATTCTGTTTCTGGGATCTACTGTACAACTTAATACTGAAATAGTAGTAATTTTCATAGTAGCTAATATTTACTGAGATATTAGTATGCACCATACCAAATGGTAAGTCATATGTAGAGGGAGTTTTAAGATAGTAATTCAACAGATATTCTCAGTCTCTCTTTTTAAAAAAGTATAGAAACCAGAACATAGATAATTTGTCCATCACCACCAGGTGTTCACCAAGACCTGAACCCATGGAGCCATTGCTCACAAGTATCAAGTCTCATGCATGCTACTCTATAAAATGAAGTTTAAACTGGGGGAAAACACCAGTAATCTAGCTTCCACACCTATAGTGACTTCATGAAAGAGTCATAGAAAGAGAAAGCAAATATTTATCTTTTATTTAGAAGTTGTTTAGTCAGCTACTCTCAGAAATAAAAGGAAAATTCCAATAATACTTTTAAGAAAAAAATGCCTCAGTAGGACAAACCCAACAATGAATTAGGTCATGCCTAGTTACTAAAGCAATGCATGCCATTTATCTTGCTGTGAGTTTATCAGTGTATGGAAATAGCTCCAGAAGAAGCAAAACACAATGTACATAGGAATACGCTTATCTCCCAGAATACAGCATAAGACTATATGGGATAACAGAAAGCAATTCTAACAAAATTCCTTTTATATGGGACTTTTCTACTAAAGTATTGTTCTTTTTGTGAAAAATCAACAATTCTTATATAAAATAACTAAATAATTATTCCTCACCAGTTGTTGTGGTTGTGGAATGCAAGTAAAAAGAATCGATTGTGTGTGTGTGTGTGTGTGTGTGTGTGTGTGTGTTGCTCATCGTTTGGTCTCAGGTTTTATTTTGATTACTCTAAAAACCATGTGAGCTATAATCTGTCGCTTCAGAAAATGAAACACAAGCTCTCATAGACTGGGTTCTTGGTAACAAACGTTCTTTGTACTCACTATGTCTTAGGTAATTCTCTTACACTCTCTGACTTACATTTACTGATTGTTAAAGCCTCTCTGCACAGGCTGCTCTGTCTTCCTGGGCGTCCCAGTCACGGCCTCTCACTTCAAGTCTACTCTGTTCTGCTTCCCCTTGGCCTGGAGCAGCAAATGCACCACCCAGTGTCTGGCCAGACCATGGCCAGGGCCAGTGCCCTGGGAGGAAATGTAAGCCCATGAGAGTTGGCAACCCTAGTGAGAAATAACAGACCAGGCCAGGGCTCTAGCCCCAAGAAAACTCGTGGTTATCAGTTAGTGCAAGGACAGCATGAAGTTTCAGTCCAAAAGTGACTCCTTCACAGCTAAAGAAGAAACACAATGCAGCACCCACAACAACGCTAAAGTGTTTAATAGAGGTCACTTTGAGAGGGGTGAGACTGCACCACAAAACAGCTACAAAGTACTCCACTGCAGGGTTCTTAGTCTTACCCTCCCACAGTGAATGAGTGAGAGGTAACCAGAGGAGATACGCTTGGAGAGGGTATGAGTTAGACATAGTACCCTGAGAAGATTAAGCTCAGGCCAGGAGATATATATAGCCCCCATCATCCACAATGAAAAACCAGGACCTGAACATGTTGGCATCAAGACCAGTAGGCTTTGTGAACATTTAGCCTGCTGCCTACATCCACTATAGGCCAGCAGTTTAAAAGAAATCACTCATTCAGAAAAACAAAGAGATTTTTAAATTTTTGTTATTGTTGTTGGTTTTTCTTGTTGTTGTTGTTTTTGAGACAGTGTCTCACTATGTAGTTCAGGCTGGCCTTGAACTCACTATGTAGTCCGGGCTGGCCTTGAGCTCCTGACAACCATCCTGCTTCAGTCTTCTGAGTGCTGGAATTACAAGTGTGTGCCACCATGTGCAGCTACAAAGGGATTTTTTTAAACTCATTTTTTCACTTTTTTTTCCATCATTGCTTTTTTGGAGTTTGATTTTTTCTTCTTGTTTCTTTTTTTGTTTCTCTTTTAAATTCTGTTTTTTATACACCTCTTTTTCCTTTATTTTTCTCTCTGTTTATTCATTTTTCTTCTTTTCCTCATTTGATCTTTCCTGTTACATTTATCTAACACTATTAATTTCTTTTTACTCTTCAATACAATCCCTTATCTTACTTATCTCTCCTTATTCTCAACTTCCATGTAGTAATTTTTCAAATTCTGCATTTTCAATTCCTGGTTCCTCATTCACCTTACCTTTATTAGTATAACCACTAAGCTTTATGAATTTTTAGATAGTTGTTTAATTTTATGCTATTATTACTGAATACTGTTCTACTTTTAGTGCAGATATAAAGTTGCATTTAGTAGATATTTACTGTATGTCAATACTTGGTTTGTCTTATTGTTTATGCTATAATTAAATATCTCTTTGTATGGTTTTGGTTAAGGCTGATATATTATTGGTCCTTAAAGTATGTAATTACCAGTTTGGTTTTGAAGCTGTTATTGTTGCTGATTTTACTGCTATTGCCAATGTGGTATGGCTGCCACTATATGCTGCTTTTCTAGGTATTCTAATATTGGGATTGCCAACTTGTCATTAACAATATGGTGGTCCATTGCAGAAGAACTGAGTGCTGAGCCAAATACACTGCAGCCTCCCCTCCCAGATGAATGAAGTTGGTTGGACCTTGGGAGAGAGGCAAAGACCAAAAGTTACCCATGCTTAGGGTGTATCACTGCAAATCAGACATGTACTAAAGAAGTCTCTATGCGAGAAATAAGGTCTTCTATCATAATCACCTTAGCACAAAACAAAACAAAAAGAAAATAGAAACATGAGACAGAATGCCTCATGAGACAACATGTACATGTGCACTTTGCAGGCAACATGCACAATACCTCCCCAAACTTCCAAATTCCCAAAGGGAATTCTTGTGGCATGAGGGATGAGGGGGACAAAAGCTACATGACCAAATTATTTGAAGGAATACCAGAAGAGATAAAAAAGAAAAACAGATCATCAAGGTGCTTATGAGCTCAAAGAAGATATAACTACAAAGATAATGAACTTAGTAAAGAAATGAGTTACACAAGACAATAATAAAATGTGAGATGATATCCAGTATGGCAGCTCATGACTGTAATTCCAGCACTCAAGAGGCTGAAGCAGAAGCTTGCTGTGAGTTTGTCACCCCACAATACAGAGAGTTCAAGGCCAATCTGAACTACATAGAGAGACCCCATCTCAGTAAAATAAAATGCTATGTGGGCTAAACAAAATAATTGAAAACATAGATGACTAGTTTATCAAAGAAATAGAGTTCATAAAAAGAAATTCAGATTAAAAATTCTATTAAGCTTATGGACAGCAGAAGCAACCAATATGAGAAAAGCATGTCAGACCTCAAAGCTAATACTGCTGTTAGAGACCAAGTTAAAGATACCTTTAAAAAAATTAGAGAACATGGAAGTTGCTGGATTACTCAGCAAAGGCTAAGAATGATAGTAATTAGTGAAAAATCAAAAGGCAGCAAAAAATGCATAAAATTTATTTGCAAAAATAATAGCACAAAATTTTCTAAATATTGGGAGAAAAATTTAAGAGAAGATAACAGAGGCATATAAACCCCAAATAGCCGTAGTCAAAAGAGAACCTCTTCATGACACCTCATCATCAAAATCCCAGAAGTCCAACATGAACAGCAAATCTTAAAAGCTATTAGTGAAAGGCAATAAATCATTTATAAATGTAAACCACTTAGGAGTACAGTGAACTTCTCATGGTAAACCCTGAAAAGCCAGAAGAGCTCAAATAAAGTGATTTAATCCCTAAAATAGTAACTTCCAACACCAACTGCCATATGCTGCAAAATTACATTTCAAAATTGGAAGAGAAATAAGGTATTTCCATGACAAAGTACACCTTAAAAAGTTCATGATCATTGAGCTGGGACTCTAAAAACTTTCAAGAATATGCTAAAGAGAGACAATGAACCTAACAATGCCAGAAGGTCTAAAAGAATTAATACCCTATGCAGGATGAGCATTTAAGTAGAGGGAAGAAAAAGAGAGTCAGAAACAGGAAAATAGTGCAATGACAGGCATAAATCAATACTTTTCAGCAGTAACTCTCAGTTTCCCAATCAAAGGACACAGATTGGCAGAATAGATTAAGAAACAAAATCTAATGGTATGCTAGATACAAGAAACACATTTAACCCAAAAGGAATCTCACAGATTAAGCCTCAAAGGACAGAAAATAATGTTTCATCAGAACTCCAAAACAAGCCTGAGTAGTTGTTCTATTTTCAAACAAAGTGGGAATCTGAGCTGTACCATTCAAGGACCTTGGAAGTTCACTCAAGGACTTCTCAAAGTAATACACTATGTTAATTTAGGAGAACTATGTTATCTCCAGGAAGGTCTTCACCACAGGAGTGAGATGCCTGCAGTTACAGTCTTTATCTAGTTAATCGAGGTTGGAGTCAAGTGTCCTTTGCTGTGGCTTATCCTGTATTTCATGGTATCAGGCCTGCCATTACAGGCCTCAGTCAGGACCAGTGACTCATAGAGGTGCACTATGAGTCTGCTGCCCATCTCCCAACAAGTGGCCTAGGCCTTGGACAGACTCTCAAGTAAACATGGAAAGCCAATTAGTTAATTTAAATCCTGCTCAGAGCCACTTCACAGTGGTCTCTATCAAGTTCATTATGTATTTGTCAAGGTAACAATTCAACAAGGAAAGATACAATCATAAACATATATGTACCAAACACCAGCATACACAACTTCATAAAATAAACACTACTGAATATAAAAGATCAAATAGCATAAACACAATTATTGCAGAGTCCTCAATACCCCACTTTCATGAATAGCTCAATTAAACAAAAATCAACAGAGAAATATAAGACTTGAACCAAACTTTTGAACAAATGGACTTAATAGATATCCATAGTGTTCCATCCAACAACAAACAAAAAGGTCACGGTAAAAAAACTTACAAACAGACCTGAGAGGCAAAGTTATGGTTGTGAATGGTCACATCAGAAAAATAAAAATGATGGGCCTAAGGTCCTAGAAAAAGAAGAACTATTCAAAACCAAAGCTAGTACAAGGAAGGAAATTAGAAACTTCAGAGCAGAAATTAATGAAATTGAGACTAAAAATAAATAAATAAAAACAATTGAAACAAAGAGCTGGCTCTTTGAAAGAATAAACACAGTAGAAAAATCGTTAGCCAGTCTTACCAAATAGAAAGGGAAAGCAAGATGCAAATAAATGCAATTAGAAATAAAAAAGGTGAAATCACAGTGAAAACCACTGAAATCCAAAGGATTATTAGCAACTACTTCAAAAAACTGTACTCCATTAAACTGGAGAATTGAAAAGAAATGGTACATGCCTAGATACATTTGAAATACCAAAACTGAACCAAGATTTTAAAATCCTGAATAATCCAATATCAGGAAATAAATTGAGGCAGTATTATTGTTTATATGTAGACGTCCTCATAAAGACTCATACATTCATAAGTCAGGATTTTGGGAGGTGACTGGATCATTGGGGTGTGGCAGCCATCAGTGTGTTAGTATTATTCCACTGATGAGTTTACAGTTAAATGTGATACTGGGAGCCTTTAAGGGGTGGTGGTTCACTGGGGGTCAGGCCTGGAAAGGTGTATCTCCTCTTTCCCCTCCTTGTCTTTCTGGTTCCTGCCTGCCATGCCATGAGATCTTTCTCCTCTGGCATGCTCCCCTGCTATGCTGCTCTGCCTTGGAGCCAACTGACTATGGACTAAATCTCTATAAACCACTAGTCAAAATAAATCCCTCATTCCTTAGGTTGTGAATGTCTCATATTGTATTTCAGTGAAGATAAATTAGTTAAGACAAGCAGTACTGAAAAAACCTACAGACCCAAAACAAACAAACAACCAGGTCCCAGTGCATTCACTGCTAAGTTCTATAAGAATTTAAGGCAAGTTATAATGCCAATACTTCTCAGAACCTTTAAAGAAATTGAAAAGGAAGGAGTATTCCCAAAATCGTTCCTGCAAGCTAGTATTACAAAAACCAGACAATGACCCAACCATAAAAGAAAACTACAGACCAATCTCTTTAATAATCATAGACAAAGAAATCCTCAACAAGAATTCAACAAATCCTCAAAAAGATCATACACCATAATCAAGGAGACTTCATCCCATGGAAGGAAATATGGTTTAACACACACAAATCAATGAATGTAATCCATTACATAAACAAGGAGAAGCAAGGACAAAGAATCACATGATCATCTTAATAGATACAGAAAATGCCTTTGACAGAATCCAACAACCATTCATGATAAAAAAAATCTGAAGAAAATAGGTATAGAAAGACCTTATCTCAATCTGACAAAAGCCGTTTATGACAACTCTACTGCCAACATCATAGTAAATGGGGAAAACCTAAAAGATTTGCTTCTAAAATCAGGAATAAGACAAGGATGTCAAATATCACCACTCCTGTTAAATATAGCACTCAAAACATTAACTAGAGCAATCAAGCAAGAGAAGATAATGAAAGGGCATGCATAGTTAAAGGAGATGTCAAATTATCATTATTGGAAACACATGATACTCTTCACAGAAAAGACAAAAAATTCCACTGATAGACACCTAGACTTAATAACCAGATTCAGCAATGTAGCAAAGTATAAAATCAACACACAAAAATCACTTCCATTCCTGTACACCAATAGTGAACTACTGAAAAAGGTATTAGAAAAATAACACCATTTACCATACCATCAAGAAAAGTTAAATAATTAAGAATCTACATAACCAAGAAAGTGAAAAACTGCTGCAATAAAAACTATAATGCTTTAAAAATGGAGATAAAAGATAACATCAGAAAATTTTAAAATATCTCCTGTGCCTGGATAAGCAGAACTAATATTGTCAAATTAGCTATACTTCCAAAACTGATATATAGATTTACTGCAATCTCAGTCCAAATACCAACGTTTCTCACAGAACTAGAGAAAACAACCCTAAAATTCACACTGAACCAGAAGAGACACAGAATGAAGCTGTTATAAACATGTACAAACTCCCATGATAAAATGATTATTTTGTACCGAAAAGACGTACTAATAAGAAAAAAATTAAAAATTTGAGAAATAAAATCTTCCAACTTATTGATGTACATTCATTGACACTTTTATTCTTGTAACAATGTGATTTATATACTGCTATTATGGTCCTTCTTTTATATATGGTCCTTCTCGCTAAAGCACATAGAGAGACTAAGAAATTTAGCCTATGGCAAGTGACACAACTGATCCTTGGGGAGTCAGCTACAGAGAGTTAACTTTCTTCAGAGCAATGAATAATATATGACTACTTGGCAACTCTTTTTGAAAGCACAATGTGTACATGTAGTTTAACATAGAAACCATAATCCAATAAAATTAGTTTTATGGTAGTATACTTTCTATTCTTGCATTGATAGAGTGATGCAATTTACTCTGAAATTAAGAAAGCAAAATATATAGCTTCAAATATCTGTAAAGCTTCCTTTTCCTGACATTGTTTCTACTAAGTAAATGCATACAAAGAAACAAGAGGACTTCCTGAAGACTAACTGGAGATGCAGCACCGGAGAGAACCTGGGAGTAGAACTGATCCACGTGGGAAGCCCTTCTTGCAGTTCTTCACACCTTCCTGCCACACGACCCTGCATAAACACAATGCGCCAACCAGAGTTGAGTTAGGCCAAATGCTGCATTTTCTCCCAGCACGCAGAGCGGAGACCAAATGTGAATCAAAAATGTGATACCTCAAAGAAAGCACAGACTTCCCATAATAAACAATGCATATTTATTTTCAGTCAAACCAGAATGCAGAAGATTGTTGTTGTTTTGGTAGGCCTATTTCCTTATGTGGAGATTTCCTGTGAGTTATTTCACTTCAGTTAAATATTTTGGCTTTAAAGTTAGTGTAATCCACCTTTCTCACTTTCTTGACTGATAGTTTGCTTAAACATCCTGTTCTCCTTCTGTGACCATTGTGATTTTTCTTTTAAATTATGAACTATTTCAAATGCACCTGAAGGATGTAGTCCTCTTGGTCTATATTAAAGCCTACTGTCATAAGGCTTCCATGATTACCTCTTCCGAACTCTGCTCTCACTTCCATCTACTGTCAGTCTGTAAGCTCTGGGTTAACCAAGCACTGAGTAATATTATTTCTAGGATAGTTTGTAAGTGATTTTAATCATTTCAGGTGTCTTCAAAAGCTTGTTTTGATTTCCTAATAACTTTGCATATGATTTCCTTGAGTAAAATGCTTTTTAAACTACATTTTATTGGAAAAATTATTCATCTTATTAATCCTTTAAATTTTAACAGAGAAAATGGCCTCATCTGTAGTTATATTTGTGACCCCCAGCTTTTGTATAACACTGGACGTCACATTTCCCTGGATAGTTGTACTATCGCACTCCTGTGAGTGTTTATCCTCCTGATAGCTCTCATACCAGACAACAGTTTCTCTGAGGAAAAGGACTGCACTCCCCTCAGCACAAATGCACAGAATCTGGAGAATTTGAAGAGCCTAATGAATCTCTTAGAAATAATTAATAAATGAGCAAAATCACTTTAAATGTCATTAATTCCAAGCAATGGGGCTGTTGGCAAGTATGACTTTGTAAAGAATCTGGATACAGAATATTTTATAAAGCAGAGACTATTTTAAGGACATAGACTTGATTACTTTTAAATACTGCATATATTATAAGATAAAGCTAATGGATAATTTTTCTGTTTTTTATTAGTACATATTTGTTGTACCCAATGTTTACACTCCTTCTTGGGGATGGGAACACGTACATAAAACATCTGAACTCCTTTTATTCACCCCCTTTGCATTCCCCCCTTTGTAACACCTGAGAAGTTAATTTTCAACAGGTTATAATTCAGATTCATGGGCAACACATAAGAGTTAGAATCCTTTATTTTCTTGGCATGTGGTTTTCAAAATGCATTCATTTTACTTGCATTCCACAACCTTAATGATTGATGAAAAAGTAGTTTTTAAACATTTTTATACAAAAGATATCATTGATTTTTACAAAAACTCTTATCCCAGTAGAATAGTTCCACACAAGAGGAATTCTGTTAAAATTACTTTCTCTTATTACATTTAGTCTAATGTGCACTGTGTGATGAGCATATTTATAACATGGGGAAAACAAAAAGGTTAACTAGAAGTACATGTGACTTCTCAAAGGATTTTAAAACTTTAATGAAGTCACTTACAGATCTCTTTGGAATACCAGCTATTTCATAAATCAGTTCCAGTGAGTTTCTTTAAGGTAAAAAGAAAAAAGCCAGGCAAAATGTTGAAATAATCCATTGCAATCATTAATTTGAGGCCTATCAGTTTGCTGATGAAGTTGCCTAAGTGACTGAAGAGCTCTAACTTAACAAGTGAAATCATGTTGCTCTGAAAGAAAACATCACCCATGTTCAGTTAATTTCCTTTCGGGGGTGTCAAGATATTATTATTCGGGGCACGAAGAGAGGAATACACTTACGTAAAGCCTCATGGAAGAGATAATTCACCTCATTTCAGTGAATATTCACTCCAGAAAATAGATTTTCCATCTATTCACCAAATGGACAGTTTAGCTGCTATGTCTTCTTCTTTTCAATAGTGTGGCTATCAGCAAATGAAAACAGATTGTCTGATCATCGCTTTTACTTATATACATTCAAAATAACCTCTTAGAATGTCTCTGAGCACACCTAGAAAAGAAAACATAAAACTGTCTATAAAGAGTGAGAAAGAGTTTAGTTTTGTTTTTCTTTCTTAGAAACTGTGGA
This sequence comes from Chinchilla lanigera, assembly GCF_000276665.1. Classification (NCBI taxonomy): domain Eukaryota; kingdom Metazoa; phylum Chordata; class Mammalia; order Rodentia; family Chinchillidae; genus Chinchilla; species Chinchilla lanigera. The sequence goes on from NW_004955502.1 coordinate 5,592,155, forward strand.
AACTTCATAAAATTTTTGAAATTATATGTTAGGTATCACTCAATCTGGTTATGTGAGTACCTAGCCTACTGAGGATATTTAGTATATTTTTGCATTGTTTATCTGAATTCTCTCCATATTTATTGCATCTGTAGTGGATTGACAACTGGTGATCAACTTATAACCCCCAGCTGAACTGAGTAAGGGTGGTGCTGGGTGTGGGAGGCCCACCTGGGGGTTTTTGCCAGCAGCATAAGAGGCAGAACTGGACAAAAAGAGCTAAGGCTGTTGGGAGCTGACAGAGGCTGTTGGGAGCTGGTAGAAACTGTAAGGAGCTGTTGGTTATTTTGGAGGTGCTTGTCACGCTGGTTTTCCTGATGAACTTAGCTGTTTTCACCTTTGAGGAGCTAGTGACCTTGTTAGCACTGAGAATAGCTTCGGTTCACTTTAGGGGAGCTCTGGCTCTCACTCTGAGCATCATCGCTTCCTGGCTCCAGAGGGGAAGAGCCTCCTGGAGAAGCTCTGGCAGTCTCCTGGAGAAGTTTGCTGCATTGGCTTTCCTGATGGGAACTCAGCTGTCTTCACCACTGTTGGAGCTCGGGACCTCGCTGTTGCTGAGGATGCCTGTGGTACCTTTCGAGGGAGCTCTGGTGCTTCGGAGCGTCATTTTCTGGCTCCAGTGTAGATCCCTCAGCCAGCTGTACAGATCCTTCATCCTCCTGGCACAGACTTCCTGGATTCCACCACTGTCCTTTGGCCTTTGTAGTGTAGATCCATGAAACAGGCATGCATGAGATGTTGTTGTGGGCTCTGGGCCTACAGTCGGATTTGTGGGAGGCATTGTTACAGGCTCTGTGTATTCAGCTGAACATTTCTGTGGGATACAGGCCCTTGGCTGGATTCTTTGGTCTTAGTGTGTGGACAGATTTCCTGCTCTCTCTTGTATATCATTCTTTGGGTGATTATTATAAATAATCTTATAAACTATGTGTCCTGTATTACATTGTTCCCCCTTGCAAAATAAGCCCCAAACCACAACAGCATGTATATTGCATTTATATTTTAACCTATAATTATAGTTTGTTTTTATACATTTATATGTGCTTAAAACTGTTACAATGGACATATTTTAATAAATCAAATGAGAAATAAAATGTGATTCTAACTTTAGCTGCCTCTACTGATCTTATATTTTGCAATCAAAATTGTTTTTATTGTTAATTTTAGCAACAATTATTTTCTTCTTCACTCCTAAAAAAAGAAGTAAAAATGTGAATACAACTGCATATTTTCAAAAATCCAGAAACGAAGTTGAAGTAAGTGAACACTTGAAATGTAATTTTGGTTAGCATTTCATCAAATTCTAAAAACTCTTTGGAAGTTCAGATGAGTTATGTGTCAACTTAGAAATAGTCATAGCTTAACCAATAAATATAAACTCATAACTCTGTGTTATGAAAATATAGAGCTTATCTTTATATGAAACAATATGGCAGTAGTATACAACACTTATTACTCATTACACATTATTAAACTGTGTTCAAATCACACCCATTCCCTTAGACTCTTCAGTAAAAACTTCATTATTCATTTATAAATTCTAGCTATGCATATGCATATATATATGCTGATATTTCTGTAGACTTCTTTAAAATTTAGGGCTAAAAGAATGAGAAGGCTGGGTATGGTGGCACATGCCTGTAATCCCAGCACTCGGGAGGCTAAGGAAGATCCTTGTCAGTTCAAGACCAGGCTGGGACAAAAAGTGAGCTCAGCCTGGACTGCATAGTGAGACCCTGTCTCAAAAATAAACAAACAAACAAACAAACAAACAAAAAAACAAGAATGAGAAGTCTTTTCCACCTCTAATACTAGTGTCATTTTTAGAATAAATATTATAAACTTATTCTACTTTTGTATTTATGAATTCTTAGTGTGGAGCCATAACTTCTTTTAAATTATCAGAACACTTTTAAAGACTTTATTTCAGTTTTTGGTGCTATTCCTCTGTCTCATAGAGAAGGTAAAGACAACACCTAATATTTCTACAGTAATTATGCAAATCACCCCTGCCCCCTGGACTGTTAACATGAGCTGTTAGTGTCACGTTGTGACACTAACATTACCCAGGAGAAGAGTTTCCCTAACCACAGCAGCTTAAAGTCCACCATATTAGGAATTCTGGTCATTTGGGGTGGTTAGGGAGAGTGAGCAGTGAGTGGAAATGCTGATGAGAATCGCTGGTTGCCAATGGCAAAATGGCTCTTATCTAGGTATTTAGGTGCCTCCAGCTGGACAGTGACCTCTGTAAGGGAAAGGAGTTGTGTCAATTGATTGTCCCTAGTGTTGGTCAACATTTTTATAGCTATCCTCAAAGGCATGAATGCGTGAAATAATCCATACTGATAAGATCCATATTCCAAACCATAATAAAAATTGAATTTGTCTGACCTTCCTCACAGTTGAGATCCTTCTATTATTGTAAACACTAGGAAAAACATACATATTTTTTCTTTTTTATTATATAACTAAACATTTTGATATCATAATAATTTAAATCTTAAGGATAAAAGTTGAAAAACTATGCTCAGCTTTTCCTGGAGATTAAGTGCAGCTATTCCCCCCATACAAAAACCATAAATTTTCACACCTAAAAGTCTGAATTTTCTCCACTACATATACATAGAAGAACACTTATTCATCAATATATCACTTCCCTGGTCACCCAACGTGCAGTGCACACAACCCTAAAAGTACAAGTGGGGCAAGTATATGCAAACTAAAAACCACAATTCCAAGTTTTAAAACTTGTTCTTAAAACTTATTTGTAGAGCTGGGCATGGTGGTGCACTCCTGTAACCCCAGCACTCAGGAAGCTGAGGCAAGAGGATCTTTGCGAGTTCAAAGCCTGGGCTACAAAGTGAGCTCAAGGCCAGCTTAAGCTGCATAGTGAGACTCTGTCTCAAAACAAAAAATTATTTATAGGACACTCAGGTCCTTTTTACTTCTCAGTTAAGATGTTGCATTGTCTGAGTATCACTCTAGCTCAACACAAGAATTACCATGTGCCAATTTGAGGGACTAGAGATCAAACATTGAAAAGACTGTCTTTCTAAGCGGCTGAATAAAGTATTTCCAAGCTAGCCTGTGTTTCCACTCTGCCGAATGCCTCTGTGTAGTCTCAGCACTTAGCAGTTCTCTACCAGGCTCCAATGGACCCAATCAGGATACATGATGGTGCAACTTTTTAAACAGGAGCCAGTTACTTAGTGCCATTCAGAGCCCAAAGTCTGAAGAATGACCAAAACTAAATCTTTATTGTTATAACTGTAAATGTGATCCAATATACTCACCACTAGTTTTCTTCAAAAGAAACATGCTATAAATCAGCTAACTAGATCCAGTTACTGTATGGACTCCCTAGATATCTCACTGTGCTTAATTACAGATCACTCATAGTAACTGATTTTTGGTATAAAGTGTAGTATGGTATTAAGCCATTTTAGCTTTCATATATGCACATTGCACTTCTGTCTCATAAACTAGAAAAATTTGCAGCATTACATGGGTAAATTAGGTTGCACCTATCCTTTTAAATGGCATCAATATCAATGTCATCATCCTTGTACAACTTCACAGTTTCAGCTTTTGGCATGCTGGCATCTCCAAATATACCACCTCAATGTTGCCATCCTCATCTTCATCACCATCCCAAGGTTCTTCCTCTGACTCCTTCAACCATTTTATAAATGGTCACTTGGACATGAATCTTTGGCAAGTGCTTTCAAAACTTCATTCTTAGGGGCCTTTTCTGGCCAGCTGATAATGACCTCCTCTTCTAAAAGGACTGTGTCATACATTTCCTTCAAGATACATGCGATCTTGGAGAGGGGTTGAGCTTGGCACAGCACCACCACTTACTCCAAAACATGTGTGCAGTGCACACAACCCTAAAAGTACAAGTGGGGCAAGTATATGCAAGAAGGTACCACTGAGCTGTTTTGTTACTGTAACATAATCTCAGGAACCGGCATCTGCACTTCTTAATTTGTTCTCTAATCTTCCCATGAAAAAGAACTTCAGTCAGAATAGAGCCCATGAATTCTACATCTAGTCTTTCTGCTTCAGCAGCAATTTCTTTGTCAGATGATGAATAATGCCCTCTGCTTTCTTCACCTTAACAAAAGCAAATAGAATATTCACACAGTCTTCCAGGGTTCTTTCCAAATCATCAGAGTTTTGGGACTTCTGCATGGTCACTGATTTCACCCATTCTGTGCCTCTGAACTTCCTCAGCTGTACCCTACCCCAGCTGTCTTCCTCCTCTTCTTCCACAGTATGTGGGGAGGACTAATTTTGCTTGGGGTTGGTGAAGGTGTTGTCTCACTGCTGGATACTGACCCATTTTCTTTGTCTTTGCCTTTTATATTTTTTCTTTTCCTTTTATTTCTGCCCTGTACCATGATCACTATTCTCAGGTGGGTTTTTGAGAATGAATGTACAACATTTATGATTTGTGTCAAGCATGCCTCCATAGCCACAGGACTTATAAGAATTACCAGTTGTTTACTTGTTCAGAGTTAGATGCTGATCCATTTCAGGATTCTCACACTCAAGACAGAGAACAAACTTTTTAATGAATTCATCCAACATGTCTTCCAGCTTATTTGCCCCACAAGATCCACTGGCAATGTATCAATCATTCTTTATATCAAACTGGGTCTGTGGTCTCAGCTCACAACCAAAGTAATGGGAGGCTGATTAAGTGTCTTTGTGATATCAGTCATGTTGATGATAACTGTCTTGATTCCATTTCCCTTGTCCTCAGCTTGGCAATCAGATGGGAAACCTTGTAGCCATAGAGGTGGGCTGCAGTGTTGCTGTTGATGTTGACAGATCTTTCATCTTATTAGTGACTTTATCTATAAAGATGAAGAGATCTTTGATTGCAAGTTTTTGGTATCAAATGTCTGGAGAAGAAAGGATGGAATAAATGACTGCAAAATTCTTAGTCTCTCACATGAAAAAGTTTTGCCTTTGAGGTTGTAAACTTTTTGCTTGTGGGTTATGTTTTCCCAGTAAAGATACCAAAGGCTGCACAACTGCTCATTTTTGTCAAGTAAAGATGTAAACCCAGGACAGCTCACCTGAAAATAAGAAGAAACCCGGGTTTAAAGGAAGCCCAGTCCTGAGCAGTAAGGCAGCCAGGCAAGTCTGGTGACCCAGCAGAGGGCAGGGCTGACCCAGTGACGCCCATGTCTACACCAGCAGTGCCTGACCTGGAATGTCCTTGCTCTCTTAATTTCCATTTTCAAAATGATAATTACTTATCAATTTTTGTGACTCTGATAGTCTGAATCATGTATAGAAAGGAATAGAAAGCATTGGAGAGAACTGGTTGATGTTAAAGACAAGAGGAAGTGATAGAGACCCACCACACATATCGTGCATGGCACCCTTCAGACTTCACAGAGAAAAGCTTTGTTTGGAGTCACCTCATGAAGGAATGATTCAGACACACAACAATGGTATCCAAAAATCTACCAAAGGCAAGGTGAGATCTGAGGTTATTTTTGTGACTTAAGACTGAAATTAGGAATTAATTGGTAGTGTCAAAATATAAAATTAGAACAAATTTAAAGATCTCTATGAACTGTAATGAGATTCATTGGGAATGGTAAAATGGTTTCCAGAGGTGAGAACAAGGAAACAAACAACAACCACACACACACACAAAAAAAAAAAAAGGACCAGTGAACATTAGTGTACTTAAGTCATTTTTCTGGTAAGGATTACAGCAGAGGGACTTTCCTGATTCAGGTAGAAAAAGCTGTTTCTGATTGGTTGCTGTGAATTTCCTCTTTTCCAGAAAAACTGTTCTGTTTGAGGATCTGCCTTAGCATTAGTGACTCCATGTTGGTTTGTTCTGATCTGCTGGGTGTGGTGAAGATTTTCGTCCATAACAATGTCTTCACATAAACTCTTCAACAGCAGTCAACCTATGAGCTTGTCAGACGCTCAGGTTTTTCTCTTTCTCACAAGCAAAATTCTAGCAGTTAGAATTCAGCACTTAGCAAGAGATCAAACACTTCTATACTGAGAAATTCAATAGGTACAGAAAAAAGATGTTCATATACCTGCTCCTACCAACCAAAACGGAAACTTCCTGGTCAGAAAGCCTCCTGCAGATGCCTGATCCCCTTCTTTAGTGCCTCACATTTAAACATAAGAAAAACTAAGAATAAGGACTATTTGATTTGTTTTTTTTTTGTTTTGGTTTTTTTTTTTTTTTGGTTTTTCTCTGGTACCGGGAACCGAACTCATGACCTTGCGCTTGCCAGGCAGGCGCTTTGCCGCTGAGCTAAATCCCCAGCCCCGAATAAGGACTATTTGAAAGGAACTTTTGATTCAACAAGGAACCTAAAATAGTAAAAGAAAAATGTAAGTAATACAGGAACAAAAAAACTAATATGCATGTTTTCAGCAGGGGATGAGAAAGATATTGCATCCACAAAACAAGAACAAGTTGCTATGTGTCTTAGTGTCTACTGCTGTGCAACTCACAGCCACAAATGTGTGGCTTGCTGCACACAGTGACCACATCATGTTTCTGTGCAGGCCTTCTCAGGGTTGCACTCAGATGCTGACCACAGCTGGATCTCACTGGACATTCTTTTTCACTTCCAAACCAATGCTTTGGTTTCAGTGTTCCTTTCTTTGTAGTCATAGGACTCAGAACCCTGAGTTTTGCTAGCTGTTGGCTGGAGCATGCTCTCATTTCCTACAGGCCAGCCATAGTTCCTTCCAGGTAGCCCCTATAGGCAAGTGGTTCACTTTACAAACGGAATGTTACTTTCCTCCAACCACCCGGAGCACAGCTCTCTGACTTCTGTCACTGACATAAGAGGCATGCACTTGACTATTTGTCTCAACCAGTACATCCTCTTACTCATGGAAAGTCTACTGATTTCCAGCCTCAGTTACATGTGCAAAATCATCTCCTTCATAACATAATGTAATCAAGAGAATGGATCCCATCACAATGTTCTCCAACCTTCAGTAGCGGATGATTATACGAGGGGCCAGAGATCTTGGAGACCGTTTTGGAATTCTGCCTACCATAGTTTGGAGCAGAAAAAATAACAAGCAAACAAATCATTCTTTATAATGTTAAATACAATTATTTTAAATATTGCATTAGGAGTTTTGAAAGATCCTGTTAAGGAAATAAAATATACAGGAAGGAGAAGAATGCAAAACTCCCAGCAAAAATTAAGAGACAAAGAAATTAATCTAGAAAATTCAACATTCAAGCAATTGCAGTTCTAGGGGCTGGGGATTTAGTTCAGCAGCACAGCATCTGCCTGGCAAGTGCAGTGTCGTGAGATCGATTCCCGGTACCAGAAAAAAAAACAACAAACAAAAAAAAAGAAATTGCAGTTCTATAGTGAATGGAAAAAATTTCAGAGGAGAGTTTTAAATGTAGAAATCAAGAGAATTTCCCTGAAATAAAAAATATAGATGTTTAAAAAGAGAGGTCTAGCTACTACTCAGCACATAGTATGCACATATCCACACCAAAGCACAGCATTATAAGATTTTAATAGATGGAACAGAAAACTCCTGAAGTGTCTAGAGATGAACACAGGAGTAGAAATATTTCTTACAAACAGTGCTAAATGTTAAATAACATTAGAAAGAGTACTTTAAAATTCTGAGGAAAAGTTCCTTTCAGCCCAAAACTCTACCCAGCCGAATTCTGATTACACATGAGAATGGAAGAAAATCAAGGCGTTTTCATATGTGATTCTTCTGAAACAATCACTTCCATGATTCCTTTCACAGAAGGTTCTGAAATAGTCTCTTCAGAAAATTTGTGAATAAATTTAAAAAGCAAAAGATGGAATTCAGGAAATATGGGACTGAGTCAGAAGACAACATAGAGAGACCAAAGTCACAGGTACAGTACTGCTGGAAACACTACAGTGTGCAAAGAGCATAAAGCCTACAGGGAAAAAGGTAAAAGTTGAAGATGCTGAGTTGGAAAATGGGGCGTGGAAGAGTTGGCCCATTATTATACAATAGAAAAGGCTCCAAAGGAGGAGTTGTAACTTGAAGCATGACTGTGCTCTGTAATAAATATATTTGAATAAGCAAAATTATTTAAACAATGACCAATGATTTCTCCTCAGAATTTGGTGGGATAACTGGAGATAAATGGGAGTGTGATAGGAAGGATTTAAAAAAGAGAATTCTTCAATTTTACTAGAGAACAATAAGTGATAGAATCTAAAAGTCATCCAGTCACTAAATAATATTAGAAATACATTTTGAAAAATATCAGAAGAAGCAACTAAATTGTATTTTTACTGCTGAGGAGCAGTAACAGGTTGGAACAGGAGCTCTTTCTCCATGTCCTCCTGACACCATTATTCTTATTATAATAACATCCTTGTACCTTTAAATTCTAAACTTTTAACAATATACAAGTTACTCGTGACAGTCCTTCTCTAAGAAGCATTGTTGCAATATTTTTTACATAAATACTAGCATGAATTTAACATGAACTATTTTTTCAACATTTTTACATTTAACACCAACCCAACCAACTGAAACTTGATTTTTAAGTTTTTCTAGTGCTGGTTATTAACTCAATTATTATTTAAAATTCACTCTTTGTTTTTTGTTTTGTTTTTTTTTTTTTGGTTGGTTGGTTTTTGGAGACAAAGTTTCACTATGTAGTTCAAGCTCACTTTCAACTCACTACATAGCCCAGGCTGATCTCAAACTCATGGCAATCCTTCTACCTCAGTCTCCCAAGTGCTGGGATTATAGGTGTGAACCACCACACATGGAAAATTTCCTTTTTTAAAAAAAAAACTATTTCAGATAAAAGCACAACTTGTGGTGCTTTAGAAATATCAAAGTATTGTCACATATATTAATTATACTTCCAATAACCCTATGATGAAGGCAGAGTAAATGTTATATGTTAGTTAATGTGAAATACTAAATATATTTTTAGAACTGGAAGTTCATAATATTAAATATATACTCAAAATCTTAGTTCTTGTCTATTGAATCATAATGCCTTTCTTACCACACCATACTTTTTATTTTATGTTAGGATATAATATTTTTATCTCACTTTGGAATTTCCAAATCCAGCCCCATTTTGATATTTTATTTATGTAATTGACATTTTTGTTTCAAATGCAGCACTATGTGGATCTGCCTTCTGTTAGCATTGTAATCTCTTTGTTTTTATATACTTGTGGGTAGGAAATAATTTTCATATATGTATATATATTTCCTACTTTCAGTTCTACTTTGACCAAAAGAAGTACATGAAATTATGTTTATTGTATAGATTTTGTCAGCATATTAGTCACATTTGCCTCAAACACACCAGAGTTTACTAAATTTCTCTTAAGGGAAATGCTCTGTTTCAGAAGACTTTCATATCTGTACCCCTGTCCTCAGGATGCTCAGTGAGATTTGTCCTGAGAGTTCTGTAAGGGCTCCATCCTTGAAAGTTCCCTGGAACTCATTTTATCTTCTCAAATAAACTCACCCAGGAGTTCCAGGAGGGGAAGGAGGAGAAATAGTGCTCATTAGTGGAAAGAAAAGATGACACATCAGCAGAAAGGGAAGGTGGCTCATCTCTTCTCAGGCACAGGGAGGGCTTGGGATGGTCATAAAGGCAGCCTAGCATTGCATAGGCAGCCACACAGTAAGCACATAGTGACTCCAAGATGGGCCCCAGAAGGACAATTTCATTTATCACATGAGAACATTAGGGAGGCAGGAGAACTAGAAAAGCTGTCCAAGAAGCTACCCGATACCCTCAGGCTCTGTACACTAGTTTCTAGATACAAAATATTTATAGACATCCAAAATTTAGTACCATGGGAGGAGTGGGGTTGCCAACTTCATAGAGAACAGATGAATTAATGCTTTTTAACTTTAATTAAATACATTTAATACAACTTTGGCAGTAATTTCTCCTAGTATCTCAATTATTTCCAACAGTACCAAGAAAGGCAAAATATGTCAACACAGCTATATCTTATGAAGCTGATTACTTGGCAAAGAGTTATAAATGATAAGTACAAGTCACAATGACACAGACATAATGTAGAAAACTTTATTTATCTGTCTACTTGATAGCCATTTGTTAAACAGCCAAAATGTTCCAGGCACTGTACCTGATAGTGAGGATAATGCTTGCCCTGAAGAAGTTGGCCAGTGAAGAAAACACAATCAAAAATTAAATGCTTCAGTGAGAGAGCACTGATAATTGGTGCAAGAGTGGCCAAGCAGAACTTCTCTTTTATGGGAGGAACAAGGAAGTCATCTTAGTAAAAGAGCAAGGAGCTGAATTTTGAGGAAGTCGGCCAGACTCCAAACTGGATGGAAAAGAGCAGAGTAGTTAAAACATAGGCTCCTGTTTACTGAGCTCAGCAGAAAGTCAACCAGCATATAGAAAACAATAGCACGACTTAAGACAATAGGATTTTGTTTTGCTTTTAATAATATAAACCCTCTTTAAGTGGGAAGTTTGAGGCTGGTACAGCTGTACAGAGAGTTGTGGAAGGACTCAGGCTCCTTTTGGCGTCCTGCTCCACCAGTCCTAGTGGGTGGCTTTTGTTCTCTTGTGTGCAGGATAACTGTTACATCTCCAAGCACCATTTCCCATTGTACACAGAAAGAAAGGGTAGAATGTGAAGGGGAAAGAAGCATGCCTTCCCATCTCTTTTTATTAGGAGAATAATAATTTTTCACAAAGTTGTACCCAGGAACATTCTAGCTCTTTTAGCATGGGCTAACACTTGATTGTATGCCCACCTTCACAGGCTGGAGGAACTAAGGAAGTCAGGGTTTGTGCTTTGGCACGCTGGCTTCCCAAGCAAAAGTGGGGTTGTACTAGTGTGAAGGGGAACATAGACCATGGAGTCAAATTACCACCAGGATTTCCTCATCAGAGAAGATAGGTAGATGTATTTTTTCCTACTCCTCCCACTGAGTTCACCTAAAACCTGGATGGTACGTATAAGATTCTGAAAGGTGAAGAGAAGAAGGTAAATTTACTAAGGACTTAGGTTTAATTTTTGTCTCATATTGCACAAATTTGGGGCTCAAGGAGTCTGCAAACCACATATTTCCTCACATCTGTTACAAGGGCTATTATTTCAAAAAGTTAACAGTTCTAGAGAAGGTATGCTCTTGGTGGGAATGTGAGATAGCACAGCCATCATGAAAACTAGTATAAAGGTTCTCAACAATTCAACATAGAAGTGCCATATGATCCAGCAATCCCATTTGTAAATACATAGTGAAAGGAAATATAATTAGTATGTTGAAGATGTATTTGCATTTCCATGGTCATTATAGTATCACTTACAACAGCTAAGATGTAGAATCAATCTATGTGTCCATTAGTGGTGAATGGTGCTATGCTCTGGACACTGGTCCCCTCCTCTCAAATTCAGTGGCACTGACATGCAATTCCAGCCTGGGAAATCAACAGACACAGGACTTTAGCCCACAGGAATGAGGGTGTGAGTGGCTCCCAGGAGAGCTGTAGGAAGGGAGTCACACAGAGCTTGGGGAGGCCACCTTAGCCCCAGTGGATTAGAATAGCAGAACATGAAGTCAAAGCTTACTCTGGAGGCTTGAGATTTATCACTTGCCTTTTGAGTTTTAGATTTGGGTGAGATCTGTGGTCCCTTCCTCATTTGCTATGTTTCGCTTTCATTTCCCATCAAAATCTATGTTAAAATCTAACACCCAAAGCGACACTTCTAAGAGGTGTGAGCTTTTCCTGCCCTCACTAATGGGATTAGTGCACTTAACAAAATGCTGAAGAAAGTCACTTGTATTTCTGTGGTGAGGACGCAATGAGACAATCGATGAAGAACAAACCCTTCCCGCAAAGCAAATATGCTGATGCATTTATTTTACACTTCTCAACCTTTAGATCTATGCACTTTTGTTGTTTATAAGCTAATATGTTTTGTTATTGTTGCCTGAATATACTAAGACAAATTAATAAAGACAGTGTGGTACATATGTATGCCATGGAATAATGCTCAACCTTAAAAGAAGAAGATGCTCTTACATTCTGCTGTTTGTGATGCCATAGGTGAACTTGAAAGGTATTATAGTAAGTGAAATGCTATTCCACATAAGTGACAAATACACAATGAATTCACCTACATAGGGAATAAAGAAAGTAGAACTCATAGGAGGAGAGAAGATTGGGGGATACCAAGCACAAGGGTGAGGAGACTGGCTAGTTATTGGACATCAAAAAATTCAATGAGATGGGAAGACAAAGTTCAAGAGATCTAATGTATGGCATGTTAACTGTAGATACACTTTAAGTATTTTGTATTTGAAAATTGCTAAGACATACTGTAAGTTACTCACTATGAAAAGTGGTATGTGAAATAATGTATATGCTGATTGTCTTAACTTAGCCATTCCACAGTGTACATAGATAACCAAATATGTTGTAAGATATTTATTCAATTTATAGTTGGCAATTAAAATAAATAAATATTTTTACAACTGAAATATACTTTAAAACAAAAAGATGCCAGTACTAAGATGAAGAAGATGTTGGAATTACCTGCCAGATTTTAAAGTAGCCATAGCAAAAATGATAAAATTATCAAAGAAACATTCTTTAAACAATGAAAATGACTTTAAACCTCAGCAAAAATAAAAAAAAAACAAAGAAGAACTAAGTGGAAATATTAGAGCTGAAAATATAATGTGTGAGAAAAGTAAGTCATTAGTAAATGAGCCAATTAAAAGAAATTTAAACAGTAAATGTTTTAAAATGTCCAAAATATTGGCTGTCCATAAGAAATTTACTTCAAATATAACAATAAAGATAGACTGAAAGTAAAAGGATGGCAAAATGATCATATAAACATTAGTCAGAGGAAAGCAACCGTAGTTATATTATTATCACACAAGTACACTTCAGAGAAAGATACTACAGCAAACAGACAAGGACATTATACATTGATAAAAGGATTAATCTACGAAGACATAGACTTCTAAATGCATATGTATCAAACCACAGGGCTGCAAAACATATGATCAAACATTGAAAGAAGAGATATATCCAGAATTATAGTTACAGAATTCAGCATTTCTTCTTCAACAGTTGATTTACTAGACGAAAAAACCCAGCAAGACTTTAGGAAAAGTCAATACAATTAAATAATAGATGTAATTAGCATGTATGAAACATTGAAGCCAATGATAGCAGAATACACATTTTTTTTCTAATGTCCCTGGAACAAAAATCAAGATGGATCATAAAAAGCTGGTAAAAGCCTTCATAAATTTAAGAGAGAAAACACGTTCTTGGATCACATTAGAATCAGTAGAAAGACAGGAAAATCTCCAAGGCATTTGAAATATTGAAAGGTTCCAGGATACACTATTCAATTCCATTTTGCTTCAAATTTTTATCCAGGGGAATAATCCTGACACTAAACAATTGGAACAAATATCAACACTAATAAGCTGAAGGCCAAGATACATTAGAAGTGAGTAAAAAAATTTATGAACTCTTTAATGGTCCTAATGTGTGATGAATGGATGGACAGATGGATAGATGGATGATGGATGGATTTCACTCTTTACCCTTGTGTTGTATCTTTTTTGTTCCCAGTTGATTATAATTGTCTGGAGAAGGATTGTAGAAGAAAAAATATTCCCTTGTTCTTGTTTGTATCAATGTCTTGAATATAGTGACCATTCAAAAATTATAATTGAGTTTAAGGATTAGTTCATCATCTGAATGAGTTAGTCCATAGAGAGAAAAGGAGAATTAATTTATGAATGTGCCAACTAGAATTGACCTCTAAAGCACTGGCATAAGCATTTCATAAATTACTCTTAACTAGTTTCTTTTTATAAAAGGTACACATATGATTTATGTGGAAAATAAGAAGAAAAGCAGCCAATAAATGTACTAAACACAGGTATTTCCAAGTAAACTTTAATCTTTTTGACAGTTGGACCACACACACACACACACACACACAAATGTGGTCAGTCAACTGCATTTTATCATTTAAAAAAAGGATACAACAGTCTATTCGATACAAATAAGCCTAATGATGTAACTGCCAAATGAAAGTACATGTTAAGTACATGGTACAAGAAATACGAGTAAGATCACAGGAAGTGATAGCCCAGATAGGCTCTGCTGGTCAGAACATGTATGGAACATAGTGATCACTTTTGGTTCTTTTTTGAAAGATGTAATTTAGTAAACTCTGGTGTGTTTGAGGCAAACGTGACTTGCTTTTAAAGTGTATCATTCAAATAATGGTTGAGAGAATCGGTGAACAGAAGCGGGACCTCTAGGTAAAAGTGGTAATTGTCCTTTAGTACTTGAAGAGCAATTGTGTAGATAATGGAGAAAATTCTGCGAGAACTGGGCTCGAAAGGATGAGCCAGAGGGACACCATTTGGTTCAGACGTGGGCAGTAGCATCTCCACAATCAGACATGCTCTCCAAGGGAAGCCATTGCCTTATCCAGAAGAGATAGTAAGGTTTGGGGCAGGGGGCATTAGCCCAGGGCATTAAATAAAAGGTCCACAGAAACTGGGTAAGATGACCTCTAAAACCCACTGTAGGGCTCAGATTCCGTTACTGTGTGAGACTGGTGCACTAATATTAGTGAATGTCTACCAGTTCAGCTAGATGGTCATATTCATTCCATTTGGCAGCAAAGATTTGTGTTTAATCTAAACTGAAAATAAAATCAGAAACAAAATTGAGTCCCTGCAGATTCAAATCTTGAGGTTGCATTTCATGAAAACAGTTTTTCAAATGACTCAGCCAGGAAGTCTTAGATGAGCCCATATTTCTGATCTGATATTATTGCTATAGCCTCTTTAATAAATGGTGCTGGAAAAATTGGCTTGCCACCTGCTAAAGACTGAAAATAGACCCACGTCTATCACCATGCACCAAGCTCAAGACAAAATGTATCACAGATCTCAATATTAAAACAGAAACACTAAATCCATTGGAAGAGAAAGTAGGTAAAAACCTTGAAGACATAGGGGTAGGCAGAGAGTTCATGAACAAAAACCAAACTGTATGTGAAACACTTGAAAGAATCAACAGCTGGGATCTCATCCTACTGAAAAGTTTCTGCACATCTAAAGAAATCACCAACAGAATAAAAAGAAAACCCACAAACTCTGAAAAAATTTAGCTGACTATCCCTTGGACAAAAGTCTTCTATCTAGAACATAAAAAGAATTAAAAAAATATCAGCCCCACAAATTCAAAGACCCAATCCAAAAATGGGCAGCTGAGATAAATACACACTTCTGAGATAAAGAAATACAAATGGTAAATAAGTACATGAGAAAACGTTCAATATCGTTAGTCATTCAAGAAATGCAAATTAAAACAACATTGAGATTCCACCTTATCCCAGTAAGAATGGCTAGCATTAAGAAATCAATCAATAACAAATGCTGGTGAGGCTGTGGAGAAATAGGAACTCTTCTCCACTGCTGGTGGGAATGCAGACTGGTGAAACCACTGTGGAAATCAGTTTGGAGATTCCTCAGAAAACTAGGTCTAGAGGTTCCATTCAACCCAGCTGTTCCCTTCTGGGTATTTTCCCAGAAGATCTAAAAACATCATATCACAGCGATATCTGTGCACTTATGTTTGTAGCAGCGCAATTTGTAATTGCTAAATTGTGGAAGCAACCCAAATGTCAATACACTGAGGAGTGGATAAAAAAATTGTGGTACTTTTATATAATGGAATATTACTCAGCTATAAAGAAAGATAAACTTGAGGCTTTTGTAGGTAAATGGTCACAACTAGAGACCATACTCGTAAGTGAAACAAATCAGACCTGCATGTGTCACACCACATTGTTTCACTAGTGTAAAACCAAAAAGAGTGAATAAAAACTAGGGGGTATGATAGACATTGTGAAATGAAAGGAAAATGCTCAAGGGTAAAGGGCAACTGGGATGTTGGAAAAGGGAAGGGAAAGAAGGAGAAATTTTATATGCATGTTTATACAGGATAGTTAACATAGGTGAACTACTGGCTTTTATTTCTTTGCTGAAAGAAACAGTTAATGATTACATGATTGATCAATATTGCATGTCTCTGTTTTCCTAAGAAACCACTTTTAAGATATCAATATGCAATACAACAAGCATAGTTAATTTCCCACCACTTTGTAATTCTGTATTGTTCATATTGTTCTTTTGCTACTTTGTAAAGGATTATTTGTTAATGTGTTTTCCTTCTTTTATTTTTAAAATAAAAAATATGAATGCTAACTAAGGCTCTAGGTGATGCAGTGGTCATCTGTATAATTTGTAGCATCTTGGCCCACATTTATTTCGGAAAGCATAATCCTCTTTGATAGTATGATTTAAGAAGAAAAGTACTCAAGGATTTACACTTTATAAAAGGGCAGTTCATTTTTACAAACTGAAAATGGTAATGGGTGTATAAATGAGACCACAAAGAAAATGAGTCTTTTCAAAAAATATTTAGAATCTATGTAGTAAGCTACCAAAGACAACTCTATTTTATATGATGTATGCTTTACAGCAGAAAAATATTTACCTTAATTTTAAAAATTATGTTTTGAGAAAAGTGATTATAGGTACAACTATAGATGGCAGGCTGTCTCAGTCTTAACAACAATAATAAAAAGATATGAGTATAAAGACTCAAGGCTCAGACTCCAGTTTCTGGTACAGCAGGATGACTGCTACATAAACTCGGAGAAGTGTGTGACCTGAGATCTAGGACACATGAACTGCAGGACACAGCAGCACCCAGCTCATTTTCCCTCTATTAAGTCTGGTTTAAGTTTGGCCTCTGAAAATCAAGTTAAAAACAAAGCCCTCTGGGTGAACATTACTATTTATACCTTGATAATAAAACAATGTTAATCATGTCTCTCAAGATGTATAATGTGAAAAACACAATTCTGAAGATAAGTAGCTTCAGGAGTAACTGCTTTTCTTAGCATTTTTTAAGAGGAAACACTCAAGAAAAGACTGAAGTAGGTGGCATTTAACTTCAACAAAATCATGATTCTTGACATTTTATTACTAAGAGACTCTAAAATTGGATAACTATTCTCTGGCAAGAGAGTTATATTCTTTATGAGGCCCTAGAGATAAATTCTCAAAGTTCTTTAAGATTTGTGGGGTATTTGGGAAATATGTAAGTAAACCAATATTTTCCCATTAAGACTTTAAATTTACCTTAAGTCTTTGAAGTATTAGGAAGAATTTTTTTCTAGTAAAGTCCTTTTTGATATATAAGCCAAAGATTTCATGAATACATCAGAAGAAAACAATATATTCTCACAAAACTGTTTCAAACCCAAGATTTCTGAAGAAGTCTGTAACTGCAGCATTTTTTCCACGTACTTTCTTGAGAAAATTACTCCATGCACTGCTGACACACTGATTAGGATCGAAGGTAACCAAGCAAATGCTGCATTTGATGGGACTCACTGGAATAACTGATTTGGAGACAAGACACTAAAAAATTCAAAGCCATCTGGTTTGATGAGAAAGACCTAGGTTGGAGAGAAAGAAATATAATATTGTCATCCAGTACTCACTCTCTGGAAAACTTTGAGAAAAATCACTTAATATCCCATGACGAGAGCTACTCTTCTGGAAGAAAACACAATGATTGGGGGCTGGGGATTTAGCTCAGTGGCAAAAGCGTCTGCCTGGCAAGCGCAAGGTCGTGAGTTTGGTTCCCGGTACCGGAGAAAAACCAAAAAAAACAAACAAACAAAAAGAAAACACAATGATTGTAGCTACTGAGGCTGTCTTGGCGATGCTGGAGGTTTTTCAAGTTTGGTGAATTTAAGCACGTTTCCTGCCTCCACACTTCAATTGTTCTTTCCTACAGTAAGCTCAGGAACACAGCAGTCCTGCAGAGGTAATGACTGAATGATGTAAGTTACTAAGCACTTTATAAATGTATATTGTTATGATAATTCCTCAGTCATAACCTAAAGGTCGTTATTATTTTTTTATTTCTTAATTTTTTTTAATTTATTTTAAAGAAGGAAAACACATTAACAAATAATCATTTACAAAATAGCAAAAGAACAATACAAACAATACAGAGTTACAGACAAAGCAATAGGAAATTATCAATGCTTGTTGTATTACATATTGATATCTTCAGAGTGGTTTCTCAGGAGAACAAATAGAGACATGCAATACTGATCAATCAAGTAATCATTAACTCTTTCTTTCAGCAAAGAAATAAAAGCTAGTAGTTCAACTATGTTAGCTATCCTGTATATACATACATACATAAATCTGCTTCTCTCCCTTATCTTTTCCCACACCCCAGTAGCCCTTTAACATTGAACATTTTCCTTTCATTTCACACTGTCTATCATACCTCCTAGCTTTTATTCACTCTTTCAGATTTTACACTAGTGAGACAATACAATGCTTACACATGCAGGTCTGATTTACTTCACTTATAACCATGGTCTCTAGTTGTGACCTTTTACCTATAAAAGCCTCGAGTTTATCTTTCTGTATAGCTGAATAATATTCCATTATATAAAAGTACCACAATATTTTTATCCACTCCTCAGTGTATGGACATTTGGGTTGCTTCCACAATTTAGCAATTACAAATTGCGCTGCTATGAACATAGGTGCAAAAATATCACTGTGATATGATGTTTTTAGGTCTTCTGGGAAAATTCCCAGAAGGGGAATAGCTGGGTTGAATGGGACTTCTAGACCTACTTTGCTGAGGAATCTCCAAACTGATTTCCACAGTGATTTCACCAGTCTGCATTCCCACCAGCAGTGCAGAAGAGTTCCTATTTCTCCACAGCCTTTCCTGCATTTTTTATTGGTTGATTTCTTAATGATAAACACACTCAGCCACCTAATCTTTGAAAAAAGGGGCCCAACAAACTCACTGGAAGAACAATAGCCTCTTTAATAAATGGTGCTGGAAAAATTGGCTTGCCACCTGCCAAAGACTGAAAATAGACCCACGTCTATCACCATGCACCAAGCTCAAGACAAAATGTATCACAGATCTCAATATTAAAACAGAAACACTAAATCTATTGGAAGAAAAAGTAGGTAAAAACCTTGAAGACATAGGGGTAGGCAGAGAGTTCATTAACAGAAACCAAACTGCATGTGAAACACTTGAAAGAATCAACAACTGGGATCTCATCCTACTGAAAAGTTTCTGCACATCTAAAGAAATCACCAGCAGAGTAAAAAGAAAACCCACAAATTTGGAAAAAATTTTCACTGACTGTCCCTTGGACAAAGGACTTCTATCTAGAACATATAAAGAATTAGAAAACATCAGCACCCCCATCCAAATTCAGAGACCCAATCCAAAAATGGGCAGCTGAGATGAATACACACATCCAAGATAAAGAAATACAAATGGAAAATAAATACATAAGAAAGTGCCCAACATCATTAGTCATTGAAGAAATGCAAATTGAAACAACACTGAGATTCCATCTCACCCCAGGAAGAATGGCTATCATTAAGAAAGGTAGTTGTTATTGAAGCAGAGGGATCGTGTGGAGCCACCGAACTAGGTTAGAAGCCAGAATCTTCTTGCCCCCACACAAATTTCACAAACTGACAGGCATGTTTTGTTTGGCAAGCTATATTTGGCTCACAGAATGTTTTCATTTACATATTTTGAAATATTTCTCAATGTTCAAAAATGGGCTTCACAAACAAACTCCAACCTTCAGTTTTATTTAATAATATAAAGCATTTGGTAACATTAGGCTGCCAACTCAAACGAGAACCACGGGCTGACCCAGTGGGTCAGCTCAGAGCCATTCTTTCTATGAGAGGGTCTCAAGTTTCCTAAGGTACTAGCTTTTACTATCATCTCCTCATAATAAGAACAAAGTAACTGTAAGTGATCACAGCGTATGAAAAGTTGTGAACAGTAAAATTATTTTCTTAGGTTTCATTCCCATTCCTTTTTGCAAACCCAGAGTGTCTCTTTTGTGTGAAATACCCAGACTCTCATTTCTCTCTGAACTACCCAGGTAAGTGATATGAAAGTTGTTTCCAAGAATTGGCCATTTATTTGGATGCCACATTCTCTTGTCCTTTTCTGAGCCTGTTTCTCTGCAAATGTAAGATAATAAATAAAGCACACATGCATGTATGCATACACATTTTAACCAATGGGATTCTGTGCTTAATGAATCCAAAATAGAAATGCTAATGAGTCTCAAAATATCACACTGTCTAAATGTACCCTAACTGAGAGAGATGTTTCAAGTAAATTATTTTTAGTTTTCAAAAAAAGTCTGCATCCCTCATTCATTTGAAGGAAATGCCTCCATTTTCATGTTCTCAAAAATCCTTTACATTAGTGAGTCAGACATAAAAACAACACATATACAAATAGAAAAAGAAATTGATTATCAAAAGTACAGCAGCTTATTATACAACCAGAGCGCAATGAAACACATTCAAAAACAGGCACACATCTCAGTGAAAGAGAGTGCACAAATCTTCATTGAAGTCTTTAAAGAATATTATGAACAAAATCCAGACATTTATCATTCTACTTAACTATACCCAACTTGATATTGCTTTTAGTATATAAAATCTCTAAAAAAAAAAAATTTAAAAAGATGACCAGCAATAAATTTGAGAACAAGTTATTCAAAATTTTATTCATTCTTTAAATACAACTTATTTTTTATTCTGAGTTAAATATTTTTCACACACTCTTCTAGCCATTCTGTAGACAAAATTAGGGAATGAGTTCGGTACAGCAATTAAAAATGATTGTTTCTTCAACTGTGGTGGCTAACTTTATGTGTCAAGTTGACAGGGCCCCAGCAAGACCAGATATTTGATCAGATATTATTCTGGGTGTGTGTGAGGACGACACTACATTTTTAAACAACATAAAGCAGATCATTCTTCCTCCTGTGATTGGGTCTCCTCTAATCAACTAAAGATCAGGCTCAAACAAAGTGGATGAATCAGAGAGTACTTAATGGTGTGTCACCTAGAATTGATTAAGAAACTCCTAACAGATTCCTGGAGCCCTTGGTGTGTCCGGACAATTGCCACATATTCCGCAAACTGAAGAGGGAGGACATCTACACTTTACCTGGTTCTTGAGGAGGAAAATATAATTTTGTACATTTTTCAAGTTTTGTTGTTTCAATGCATGACTCTCTGTTTCAGGTTCAAAATAGGAAGCTATTCACTGCCCTAGCTTAATGTCCACCATTCAAATGACTTAAGAATGACCAAGTGGGTTGGGTCAGTTTATGACATGGGTACTAAAAATATTCCTTTCATCAGTAAGTGATGGGCACAGGGGCAGGAGGTCTGGGAGGAGAAGAGATAACATTACCAAAGAAGAAATTTCCAATGGAAAAAGAAATAGATAATCAATATATTTGTATTTACAAGCATTTTTCAAAATGGCCAACACAGAAGTGTTCAGTATATATTAAATTTTTTCATTCTTTACTTAAAGGTATTTAGTGGCTTCCAATTATCTAAGGAATCTTCCAAATATCATAATGTTTGTGAAGGGTCATCAGCTACAACGAGATCTTTCACAAACCTTACACACACGAGCATTTTATGCCCTCTTCCCTGCTCCTTGCACCCCCATCCTGAGGTTTGTATGTACGCATGGCTGGGGGAAGAGAGTGAGCGTGGGAGGCTCAGGTCCCAAATCTGGGTTTTATATCTACTTCTACTGGACATAGAAACAGAAACAGAACAATAGCATCCACTGTAGTGATTTTATCTGGTTTCCTTCAGTGTAGGTTTGTCTGATGTTTCCTTATGACTAGATTGAGGTTATGCATTGCATGGAAGGAGATATGATTGGGCTGCCTAAGAGTACTATAAACAGAAGGGTGTTCTGCAGAAAATCACTATCATCTTCCTTTCTTTTATCTGAGAAAAATACACGTCATCTACACAGATCACTGAGAAAATGTTCTGCTGCTTTTGTTTGATTATAACTTGACGACTGTATTTACATAGTGTTCAACAGTTCCTGAAAACACAAGTGTAATGTACAAATGTTCCTTTTGACAGTTTATTGTATGAAAATAGTTTCATGTTTCAAGGAAGGAAATAAAACAAGTGAACGAGACAAGAAACAAGAATACATGACAGGAAGAATGGTTAAGGATGCAATCGGCAGGAAAGCATCACGGTCTCATCTGCCTCCACCCAGTACGTACACTCAAACCTAGGCAGTCAAAAAATCCGTTAAGAAAAGTACTCAGGATCACAGTCTCTTCATTACTGAAATACTGAACTTCAAATCTTTTCTACCTTTATTTATTTTTCTGCTCCTTTTTTTTTCTTGTGTTCTAAATACTAGCATCATTTATTTTCTGGTAAGCTAGTACGAGTTGGAGGAAATGTTTTTGTTTGCTTTTAGGATACAAAAGGCTATTCTGCATAGTTCTTATTAATATAAAAAGAAATTTATAAGCCAGTGAAGTTTTCTGCAGTAATCCTGGTCAATTTCTGACAACTGAAAAAGTAAACAAGTCAGCTAAAATTTATGAACGTATTTATTAAGCAGAAAGCAACCAATATGTATACATTGTGTATTTCCACATTTATGCTTAAAAATTCATAAACTAGTATTTATCCTCTGAAATTAAAATGTATTTCTATTTATAAACCATAAATAAATATAAAAACATGAAAATATAAAAACTTTAATTTTATAGAAATTAGATATGCAATACAAATTATTAAAACATTTGTTCTTTTGAATAATATATTTTCTGAGATATTTATGAGTACACTTTTTAGTAATCATCTCATTTATCATGAAGAAAGAATGCACGCAGTTATGTATGTGGGAACTAAAATATTTATTTCATAGAAGTATAAATTAGAAGAGTAGATGGTAGGTGTTTGGAAAAATGATAGAAGGGAAGAAAAATGGTAGAAGGGTAGAAAGGTTCAGATAATGGGTGCTATAATAGAGACAGGAGGAAAAAGTACAAGTCTTCTACAACACAGCGGGGTGGTTATACTTTACAATTTACTGCGTATTTTAAATATGAATGGAAGAGATGAGTTTAAAAGTTCCCAATACAAAGTGATAAACAAGAAGAGGAAATGCTAACTAAACTGATATGATCATTCCACATTGTATACACATTTGGAATTTTCACATGATGCACCATAAATATGTACAATATTTTTAAATGTAAAAGAAATCATCCAACAATGGAAAAACATTACCAATGAAAATGTCTTGAATATAAAACTCCTATGATAACTGCCCCAAACAATTCTAAGCAGAAATCCAACTTAACAATTAAAATGTATTAAATTTAATTTTTTGTTTTTTAAATTAACATTTAAAGATAAATTATATGTTCTAAATTGTAAATCTTTTTAAAAACCTTTCAGTTTTCTAACAGAAAATTTCTCATATCCATTAGTGCATCTTTCCTGTGGTGATTATTACCCTAGGTTTTCATAGTGCCTTTTTTACGTGGAAATAAAACAAAATTTCATAACAAAATAACAGCAGAATAAGAATAGCTAATGTGCAAAGCACCATTCTCTTCAAAGTGGGTGCTCAGAGTGCAGCTCTGCCCCTCTGGGTGCTTCCCCCAAAGTCAGAGTCGGTTACTTTCTACTTCCCACTCTTTCTTCCTCCGTCCTTCCTTTTTATTCTTTTTATTTTTTTAATCTCATGTGCTATTTTTATTTTTAAGAACTTTATTGAGGTGCAATTTGCATATATTTAATCTGCACATGCTGGTGAGTTTAGACACATGCAATGCCCATGACAGCTTCACTATAATGAAGGTAATAGACATAGACACTGCCTTCTTGCGTCCCCTTTTTTTTGCATGTATTTGCTTGTTTGTGTGTGTAGGGCCTAAGGAGATTTACCCTCTTAACATTCGTTTGTGTTTTTTCTATTTTATCTTTGAATAATGTTGTGCACATTAGTGGAGGTCAGTGTGATATTTCACCACGTGTGCAGTGCACACTGCTCAATATGGCTTTTCTTTATCCACTCTGCTTTCCTCTTCTGAACTTTTAATAATCACTGTGTTGTGTTCAGCCATTATTTTAAACTGTGTCTAGCTTGTTCCACTTAATAAATTCTTCCACTTCTGTCCACTCTGGTGCAGATTACAGGATTTCTTTCTTCTTTATGGTTGAGTAATATTCCATTGTGTAGATATACATTTTCTTTGTCCATTCATCCACAGATGGGCACCAAGGTTGATTCTGTATTGTAACTATTTAGAATAGTGCCACAGTAAACACAGACACTGAGGTATCTCTTTATTTCTAGAATTTTATTAGTGCAACTAACTAAATAGAAATGTTATGGAAAAAGTTCATTGCATACTTTTATTTCAAACTCAGTGTTTTTAACCTAAAATGTTATTTACTTAACTATTTTTCTCCACATACTCACCAGCCTCCAATATGTTTTTTGGGGTTTTTGTTTGTTTGTTTGTTTTTCTTTGGTTTTTTTTTGGTTTTGGTTTTTTTCCATTACTGAGAATTGAACTCATGACCTTGAGGTTGCCAGGCAAGCACTGTGCCACTGAGCTAAATCCCCAGCCTCCCTTCAATATGTTTTTAATTGTAGTCATTCTAAGTAGTGTAAGAAAATATCTCATTGTAGTTCTCATTTGTCTTTTCCCAGTGCCTAATGATACTAAGCATTTTTCAAATATTTGTCAGCCATTTATATTTCTTTTGAGAAATGTCTACTCAATAATTTGAGCATTTATTTTATTAGAATTCTTCTATGAGGAAGACAAGTTGCTTATCTTTACGTATCAGTGGAGACTCAGTGTTTACTTAGTACCTTTTTCCCTCAAGTTGTTCCAACAGTGGCTTGTAAGGGTGATGGTATCTTATGGGTGTTAGGAAGATGGTAGCTACCATCTCATTTGGCTTAGGCTACCAAGACCCACTAATGGATGCTAAACTTCTGCAAAGTTTAAGAGGAAATAGGATATTTGCTTAATATTAGCAATCCCTCTAAAAACATTTTGTGATTATAAAGGAAAAAACTAGTAACTTTGTAGTACATTATCATAGGAGATAATAGATTATCATGCTAGTTTACCAAATACCAGGATTAACATCACCAATAAGACATATTCACACCATGCATTCCTTATAAACCCTGGGAAATGCAAATGGTCATATATCCTTTGTGGTATACTTCTCAAAAAATGTATACGTTCCATGTAATTATGAGAAAACATTCACAAACCAAAACTGAGGGCTGTTATGAAACGTCGTTCAGAATTCTCAGAAATGTTAAGGTTGTTGAAGACAAGAAACAACAGTGGAACTGTCATGCAGGGAAGAAGAACAAGTAGTCATGGAAACTGAGTCTTCTGTAGGACTCTGTGCAGGGCCCTGCAGCCGAAAATCCCATGAGTACAACACTATAAGAGCACAGTATTGTGCCATGATTAATAGTCTTTGACCATGGCTGATATCTTAGTTTTAAGAAATTTTCTACAATCATATACAGTCTTAACATAAGTGTAAGCTACATGAAGGGTATGTTTGCAACTCTTCTACAAGGCTAGACTTATCACAGAATAAAAATTACCATTATCATTTAAAATAAAACAAACACATTTTTATCCTGTTGATGGTAAAATTACATGGATGGGAATTAGTACAAGTGGCTTTTAAATGACAGCAGAAAATAACCAGAGAAACCCCCCAAATGCTGCTTTGCTCCTCACATTGTTAGTTGCAGTGCTGTAGCCATTTGAGATTACTATGTGGTTAACGTGAGAAAAAACACATGAGAAATTAGAGGATGTTCCAATTTTACTAACTTTAATATTCTTGAGAGCTAGACTTTTCAGCTTTGAGAAAAGAGGAGATAAATAAACTTTTAAAATTAAGTTTAATAAATAAACTTTTTAAATTAAGATAAAAACATCTGAATTTGAATTAAAAATATATGAACTTATGAATGTTTTTCTATATATTTCCCCCTTAGTAGTGCCAACTAAATCTCTAGAAACATAGAAACAGTGACCAAGTAAAGAACATTCCTAGCACAGATACACTCCTAGTGCAGTCTCCTAATGCTGTGTCCCACTGAAAGAAAGCAAGGCTCTTTGGAGAAATGGGCTCCACATCTAGCACAGGAAATGCATAAGATACATTTAGAGTAAGTAGTCATGTCAGATAGTGACAAGAGACAATGTGAATATGTAATGGTTTATACCTAGATTTCCTCCTAAAGTCTCCTGGGATCATAGCAGTGCCTTTTAAAGGTGATTGGATAATGGGGGCATTCGAGCTGACCTGTTGTCAGGAGGTAGAATTTGGCTGGAAGAGTCAGTCGCCGTGAGTGTGACCTAGAAGTGTATATCTCCCTTCCTAACTCTCTTGGCTTTCTTTACTTCCGGCACACCATGCCATGAGGAGCTGTTCTCTCTGCCCTGCCTCTATGCCTTTCTATCCTGCCTTGGATCCATCCAACTATGTACTGAAACCTCCACAGACTGAGCCAAGAGAAAGTTTCTGCTCCCTTAGATTGGGATTATGGGGTTTTGTGTCTCCAGGATGACAAAAGCAACTAAGGGAAATTTGGGTACCTGAGAAGTGGGGTCCTTGTTATGGGGTGACCTGAATATGTGGTTCAGAAGCCTTTGACACTGGCCTATGGGAGGAATTTGGAAAGGCTTGGAGATGCCAGTTAGGGAAATCTAAGACCCTGCAAGCCAAGCTTGATGGGAGATTCTGGTTAGAGCTCAGAAAACCAGAATAATAATAGAAATGCAGACTGTAAGGATCAGGCATGTGTGTTTTCAGTTGGGAACAAGGGCTCCATTAGCAGTTGCACCTCAGGTCATTTTTATTATGTTCTGTCAGAAAATTTGTCTATATTTTGCTCATGTCCTGAGACTTTGTGGGATACTGAGATTAATGATACTGAATAAATTAATCTGGTAGAGGAAATTTTAAGGCAGCCCAGTATTCAGGCTGTAGCATAGGTATTACTTGCTTTTTGTTTTTAGAAAGATCTATTTGAGGTGAGAGCAAAAATCCAAGTTGAATAATTTGAAAAACCTTGTGGTAGCCCAAAAGAAAATCCCTGTAAAGTCAAGGTCTGTAAAGTTGGAACACAGGAGAGCTTGGTTGCTAAAATATTAACATTAAAAAGAAATTATGCTATAGCAGGACAATAGAAATGATGCCCAGAGGGCATTCTGGGAACCAAGAAGACTCCACCCATCCAAGGCTCAAGGATGGAAGAATTTAAAGATTTCATTTGAGAAGAGAGCCCTGGGACACCATGCTTGAGAAAGGCCACTTAGGGAATTGTTCCCCAGGGATTCATTCCACAGTGTTCACTCACCAAGGTATTTAGAGGCCACAATGCCTAATGAGCCTGGATACTGATCCCATAACTGGCAGATCTTGGCATCATCCACATGGTTCTATTTTTATGGGCACACAGAGATCTGGTAATCTGAGCAACTTCGTTAAAGATAACAATATGTAATATAACATCCACTGTTGTTTGTTTGTTTTTTTAACAGCAACTGTTAATTCCTATCATTTTGTTCTGAAACCCTGTATCATTTTTATTGTTTTTGCTTTGTTTTGTTTTTGTCTATGTTGTTGGTATTTTGCTATTGTTCTTTTTTATTTTTCCCTTTAAAATAAAAAAGTTATGGGGTCAGGAAGGATTCTACCCAGATTTCAGAAGAATTCCTGGGATGCCAGGCAGTATACCCCCTGAGAAGGCAGCATATCAAACTATGAGAGTGAAACTAAAAGTGCAGTGGAGACACCAGAAAATTGGAGATGCCAGGAATGTGGATGATATGAGAAAAACTGCAAGGAATGAGCAAAGCCACCCCAAGAGGGAAGCCATGAGGACTTCAGCCACAAGTAAGGCCACATGTACAGGGCTGCCCATGCCTTTTGAACTGACATGCCACTGCCACAACTTGCCCTAAGTTCTGGAAAGGGAACTACTAATCCAAAAAAGGATTCAATGTCTGCACTGCTGGGTTTCAGTCTTGCTTTGATCCCCCTGGTTTCTGTTTCCCCGTTATTCCCATTTGGAGTAGAAAGATTTACCCTGTGTATTGTGTGACACCAGTGTTTAACTTTTTGATTTTTTTTTTTTTGGTACTGGAAATCAAACTCAGGTCCTTGCACTTGCCAGGTAGGTGCTTGTGCCACTGAGCTATATCCCCGGCCAAACTTTTTGATTTTTATAGGGGCTCACAGCAATGATTTTGCCATAAGTCTCAGAGGAGATTTTGAACTTGAAATTTTTGGTAATGCTGGAACTGTTAGGACTTTGGAACTCTAAGAGAAGGACTAAATACAATTTGCATGAGGAGATGTGCATGAGTCTTTTAGGGGCCAGGCAAATGTTATGGTTTATAGGTAGATATCCCCCTAAAGCCTCATAACATAAGTAGGACCTGTGGAGGCGACTGCACTGCACGACATTATAGAGGTTAGGAGATGGGTCCTGGCTGGAAGAGGTGGGTCACTGTGGAGTGACCAGGAAAGTTATCTCTCCCTTCTCAGCTTCTCCTTTGAATATTTCACATGTTCACCATGCAATGGAAAGCTCTCCTCTTTCATGTCCGTCTGTCATGCTGTCCTGCCTTGGAGCCACCAAACTGGGCTGAAACATGATGCAAAATAAATCTTGCCTCCTTCCAATTTCAAGTGTAAGGTGGTGTGTCTTAGTGACAAGAAGGTGACTAAGAACATCAGTTCATATAACTGCAGTATTCTGTAGCAGAATCACAGGCTATATAACAATGTAACTCTAGCAAGACTCCTCTCTGTACATGGTTTTCCATCGTACTGTACAGGGTAGATCTTCAGTAAGTTCTAGCAGTTCAATACCACAGTCACTTCTCTCTCATCCAGTGAGCCTTTGTCCTCCAGTAAAGGCTGTATTCCAGTCTTTGACCTCTTCCTTGGATACCTATCTCCATGTTAGAGGTAGTGTTATTGCTTTTATCCACTCTTCTTATGTTTTCTGGAGGTTGGTTTACTCCTTTCTATCCAGTCCTTCATTATTCAAATGCTTTTTTAGACTTAATGATTATTTAATAATACTATTTTTTGTTCAAATTACTGCATGATTACAATCTTCTGAGTAGGCTGTTGGCAGAAGTAAATAGTAGTATGAATGGGACCAGATTGGTAATGAGTTGACAGTTGTTGGGACTGGGTGATAGCTACAAATGACTTGATTGTACTCTTCTACTTTTGTGTGTATTCAAAATTATCCATAATGGAAAGACAGCTAGAAGCAGATTTCGCATTTTTTCTGTGATGAAACATATAAATATTTATACTGAGTCATAGGGTAAAAAAGACTGTAAGGAGTTCTACTTAAGTTTTGCCCACCAAGTGAGTTTATTCCAAATTTACTAAAAACAATAGTTTATCTTTTGGAGCTTTTTATATAAAAGAAGAATAGATAAGGAGAGCAAATCTGAATACACATGTGTGGAATCTTAATCACTCAAGTACCCCAGAGGAAATTAACTGCACACACAAAACAGATTCCTTTGGGAAGATATAATGAAGAGAATATTTATAAAAGTAAAGTGCTGTGAAGATATCAAAAGTAGTGCTTTTACCACTCCTCAGGCCCACAGATACAGGATCAAAAGAAGTCATCAGAAACTGGTGAACAGAGCCCTATGTAGAAGGCCACCATCAAGCGCTGAGAAATCAAAGTGTTCAACTGTCTAAAGTGACTACGTAGGAGTCCCTGACTACACTCTGTCCTTCAGATCTACTGCTGAATGTAGCTGGAAACCAGGTGGCCAGAAACTGTTGACGCATCTGGAGGGCTTGGCCTTCCAGACAGACTAGACTGGTGAAGATCAGAGGGTCAAAGAGAAACTATAAAAGAGGTACAAAGGTAAGTACTCAAAAATGACTAGAATGGCATGGGTGCATACCAGAAAGCATGAGAAGGAAGTATAAGAAACACAAAGTATGTGTGTATGCATAGTAACAAACCAGTAAATCAGTGTTCAAAACAGGGGAGGTAAGGAGTTGTGAAGTAAGATTAGTTTTCAATTTGATTGGCTTGAGAGCTGTCCAGGGCATCAGTAAGCACATTCTGTGGTGTCTGGGTGGGTCTTAGAGGGGATGACCTTGGAGTCTGTGTGTTTCTCTTCTTCTCAGACGCTGTTCTCCTGCCCTGCTCTCAGCTGTTATGAAATGAGCAACTTTGTCCATCACACCTTTCCCCCATGATTTCTTCTTGTCTGTTTTGAGAAAGAGTTTCACTATAAAGTTCAGGCTGGCCTTGAACTCATTTTGTAGCCCACACTGGCCTCAAAATCACAGTGACCTTCCTCGTTCAACTTGCTCAGTTCTGGTACTACAGGCATGTGCCACCACACCTGACATCCACCATGATATTTTTGCCTTAAAACCAGCTGAACAAGGACTAAAACATGTTAAAATGTAAGCCAAATCAAAATTTTCCTCATTAAAGTTTCAGGTCTTTGGTGTTTTGTCCAGCAATGAGAAAGCTGACCAATGCAAGAGTATTATGTAAACATATAAAAATAACTACTAAGACAAAAACATAATCCTGGTCAAATATCGGGAGAAATGCATAGCCCCAGCAAGAAAAGATACTGCCAAATGGCTTTCTACAGCTATATGGTTATGTAGTTATCTGCCAGCAATGTTATGAGGATCTGTTTTCCCATAGTCTTACAAAGTGGATTTTTGTTAAGCTGTATTATATGTAAAAAATCACATCTTCAAGTAGCCTGGTCTATTTTATCTTCATTAATTTAAGTTGCAAGCTATATCTTGTGCCACAGTTCTATTGGAATCTATTTGTGAACTTTGCATTGCATTTCATTGCTCCAGCTAGCCATTTGTAAGCATCATCTTGTAATTACAGAAGAATTTTAGTACATTCTCATGTCAAGTAAGATTTAGTAGAACTAATCTTATCCTGTTTATTTTATTTTGACATTTTTTCAAACTATTCCCTTTTATTTATTTTTCCATATGGACTTTATCTTATCAAGTAAAAAAATAAAACTTTTGAAGTTTTTACTGGCATGGGTTTATATTATAATAATTTTGAAAAATGGTATCTTATGATGATTATGTATTTATCACATTGTTACAAGTCTCAGAGATTTGCATTAGTGGGACTTTACCCTACAGATACAATGCACATATGTGAAATGCTGCAAGTACAACGCTATTCATTGTGATATCATTTATTACAGATTGCCAAAGTAAGAAGTAAATAGTACAAAAGGCAAATGACATAATAGGAAAATTATTTGCAACTGACACAAAAAGTTACATTCCCTAATATATAGTAAAATTTCTATAAATTCCCAAGATATATCCAGTAATCCAATAGAAAAGTGGGGAAAAACATGAAGCCTCTCCCCTCCACACCAACTGCATTAGTAAGAATTAATCAGGAAAACATAAGCTATAGGAGAGAGAGGAGGGGGAGGAGATTTATTGTAGGGACTTCTGAGTATTATTGGCTTATGCCAGCTAAAGAGAGAGAAGCACGGGCGTTCTGAACTAAAGCCCCAGGAATCAGGGGAGCTGATGATTGCAGCTAAATCCAAGCCCAAAGTCTTGAGACCTTCAGAGGCACAGGAAGGAGAGAAGTGGGACAGTGCTGTGAACTCTGAAGCCTGAGTGGCTGAGAGCCTGAGCTTTGATACATGGAGGGTACAGAAGACGAGTATCCACACTATAGCAGAAAAAGCATGAACTCTCTGCCTACCCCTATGGCTTCAAGATCTCTATGTACTTTCTCTTCCAGTAGATTTAGTGTTTCTGTTTTAATATTTAAATATTTGATCCATTTTGATTTGAGTTTGGTGCATGGTGATAGACATGGATCTAGATTCACTCTCTGGCATGTGGAGGGCCAGTTGTCCCAGCACTACTTATTAAAGAGGCTATCTTTCTTCCAGTGAACATGTTTGGCCCCTTTGTCAAAAATAAGTTGGCTGAGTGTTTGTGGTTGTGGCTGCACCTTCCAGTCTGTTCCATTGGTCTTCTGGTCTGTTTTGGTTTTTTTTTTTTTTTTTTTTTTTTAACCAGTACAATGCTGATTTTATCACAGTGGCCTTGTACTATAATTTCAAGTCAGAGATTATGATGCCTCCTGACTTGGCTTTTTTGCCCAGGATAGCTTTTGCTATTCTGGGTCTCTTCTGGTTCCAGTTGAATTTTTGAAATGTTTTCTGCAGATCTGTGGGTATACTAATGGTATTTTAATGGGAATTGCATTGAATCTATACAACAATTTTAGGAGTGTGGTTATTTTCACAATGTTGGTTCTTCTAATCCATGAGCAAGGAATATTTTTTCATTTTCTGAAATTTTCTTCAACCTCCTTTTTAAGAGAACAGCAGTTTTCACTGTAAAGATCTTTCACTTCTTTTGTTAGATTGATTGCTAAGTATTTCAAATTTTTGGATTCTATTGTGAAAGTTATGGTTTCCTTCACTTCTCTCCCAGTGTGTTTGTTGTTTGTGTATAGGAATGCTATTGATTTTTGAGTATTGACTTTGTACCCAGCTCTACTACTGAATTTGTTGATCAATTCTATAAGGTGGAATTTTTGGGGACTTCCACTTAGAGTATCATGTTATCTGTGAATAATGCTAATTTCACTTCTTCCTTTCCTATCCTTATTCCTTTTATAGCTCTTTCTTGTCTAATTGCTCTAGCTAATGTTTCCAGAACTATGTTGAATAAGAGTGGTGATAGTGGACATCCTTGTCTTGTTCCCAATTTTAAAGTGAAAGCTTTCAGTTTTTGTCCATTTAGTACAATGCTGGCTGTTGGTTTGTTGTAAATGGCTTTGATCAGATTGAGGTAAATACTATCCATACCTATTTTCTGTAGGGTTTTTATAATGAATGAATGCTGAACAAAAACCGAACTGCATGGGAAATATTTCAAAGAATCAACAACTGGGATCTGATCCTACTGAAAAGTTTTTGCACATCTAGAGAAATCAACAGAGTAAAAAGAAAACCCACAAATTGAGAAAAAATTTTACCTGACTGTCCCTCAGGCAAAGGACTTCCATCTAGAACATTTAAAAAACTGAAAAACATCAGCCCCTCAATCGAAAAATCGGCACCTCACATGAAGAAATACAAATGGCAGATAAATACATGAAAAAATGTTCAACATCATTAATCATTTGAGAAATGCAAATTAAAACAACACTAAGATTCCATCCCACCCCACCGAGAATGCCTATCATCAAGAAATCAATCAATAACAAATGCTGATGAGGCTGTGTGGAAAAAAGAACCCTTCTCCACAGTTGATGGGAGTGTAGACTCAGTAAACTAGGACTAGAGGTCCCAACCCAGCTATTTCCCTTTTGGGTATTTTTCCAGAAGAACTACAAATATCATACTACAACTATATTTGTGCACCCATGTTCATAGCAGCGCAATTTGTAATAGCTAAAGCGTGGAAGCAACCCAAATGCCCATCAACTGAGGAATGGGTAAAAAAGATGTGGTATTTTTACATAATGGAATGTTATTCAGCTATAAAGAAGGATAAACTTGAGGCTTTCATAGGTAAATGGATGCAACTAGAGTCCATACTCATAAGTGAAATAAATCAGACCCACATGTGTAAAATACCATATTATCTCACTAGTGTAGGAACCAGAAAGAGTAAATAAACTCTGAAAGGTTTAATAGATATTGTGAAAGGGAAAGAAACTGCTCAAAAGGAGGGAACAACTGGGATGAGGGGAAAGAGAAAATGAAAGGAGGGAAAATATATAGATAGAACAGAAAGAGAATGCCAAAATAGTTACATGTCAATACATTCAACTTATTTTTTTATAAATACCACAAATGAGTCGGTAGGAAAAATGGCAGACATTTAAACAAATGGTGTTGGAGCAATTGGACATTCATAGGGAAAAATGAACCTCAATTAAAAATTTATGTATTGCATAAAAATTAATTTGGATCATGAGCTGATATATATATATGTGTGTATATACATACACACACACACACACACACACACACACACATAGGATAACTGAGTTGTACTATCTACTTCTATTACTTTATTGAAAGGAACAGTTAATGTTTAATTGCTTGATCAATCTTACAAGCCTATATTTGTTTAACTGAGTAACCAATTTGAAGATAACAATATGTAGTACAATAACTATTGTTAATTGTCTATCACCTTGTCTAAAACTCTGTATTGCTTCTATTGTTTAGGTGTTGTTTTGTTCATGCCTGTTTGTTTGTTAATGTGTTTTCATTCTTTATCTTTAAAAATAAAAATTAAAAAGTCAGGTTAAAGAAAAAGAAGAAAAGGTAAATTCACCCTTCCTGTAGTTGACCAGATGGTGCCTGAGCTCATTGATGACAACAGACCTTATATATTCAGTCTACTACCTCAAATATTAATTTCTTCCAGAAATACATTCATAGACACCCAAAAATAATGCCTTACAAGTTGAGTATCCTGTATCTCAAATCTCAAATCTGAAGTGTTTCAAATTTTTAAAAATATTTGCATATCTATAACAAGGTATTTTGAGGGTGAGATCCAAATCTAAATAGGAAATTCATTGATGTTTCTTGTATACCTTATATACATACCATGAAGGTAATAATATATAATAATTTTAGTGCGTCTGTATTTTGACTGCAGTCTATCTCGTGAAGGCAGGTGTGGAATTTTCTACTACAGTGGTATCTCGGTTCACGAACGCTTTTATTTGCAAACAATTTGGTGTGCAAACAGAAGTGCTTCCGAAATTTTATTTTTGTTTGCAAACTCTGCATCAGGTAACACACACAACCTGGGCCATCTTTCCCACACAAATACAAATGTGGCCATCTTTTCCAAAATCATAGCACAAATTAAGTTCATGAACAGAGGTACCACTGTATATTATCACATTAACACTTAAGAAATTTCAGATTTTGTGACACTTATAATATAGATTCTGATTTTAGGGATGTTCAACTTGTACTAGCCTTATGTGTAGCCTTTAAACCAGTTAAATTGAAGCCTAAAATTAATCATCACAGCAACCAAAAGCAAACAAATACAAAAAGCACTTAAATAAATGAACACTTGCTTAAATTAACTCAGTAATATGAATGTTATTTCAAGGTGAATCAAGTCATGTTTGTTAGGCTGTGAGGAAGTATCAATGATGGAAATACAAGATGGCACAAAGTGTGGAAGACAATATTGAAATAACCACAAACATTATAAATTAAACATCTTTTGATACAATGATCCTACTTCCAGCAATAGATAATTAAGTTATAGTCATAGATACAGAAATAGACATAAGATGTGTTAATTACAGTATAAATAAATTAGAAATAGACCAAGTATTTAAAGTACCTTGTTGATTATTAATGCTATATTGTAATGTAAAAAGAAATGAGAATCTCTCTCTATAAATTCTATTAAAAATACCCTGATATATAGTAACAGAAAAAGGTGGGTAAGTAAAATAAAAACTTCAAAGAAAGGGGGCTGGGGATTTAGCTCAGCAGCAAAAGCGCCTGCCTGGCAAGCTCAAGGTTGTGAGTTCGGTTCCCAGTACCAGAGAAAAAACCAAAAAAAAAAAAAAAAACTTCAAAGAAAATAAACTACTTAGTTATAAATCTCACAAAATATATGCAGGATCCATATACTATAAATTATAAACTACTAGTGATAGAATCAAAGAATATCTAAATAAATTTAGAGACATACCATGTTTGTGAATTGGAAAATTCAATTTAGTAAAGATGCAGCTCTCCCAGCTTGATTCATTGATTTAATGCAATTCTTATTAAAACTAAAGAGTTTTTTTTGTAGACAAAGACAAGCTAATCCTAAAATTTATATGTAAAGGCAAAAGACCACGAACAGGATAAAGAATAAAGTGGGAAGAGTCAATATTGAGTATTATTATAAACCTGTTACATTTAAAACAGTGATGTACATACGTGTCAGTAGAACAGAATAGAGAATGCCAAAATAGTTACATGTCAATATATTCAACTTATTTTTTATAAATACTACAAATGAGTCAGTAGGAAAAATGGTAGATATTTAAACAAATGGTGTTGGAGCAATTGGACATTCATAGGGAAAAATGAACCTCAATTAAAAATTTATCTATTGTATAAAAATTAATTTGGATCATGGGCTGAAATGCAAAACACTAAACTATGAAATCTTTAGAAAAAAAGCTGAAGAAAATATTCAGAACCTTACAATAGGAAAGAGTTTAGATATTATACCAAAAATAGAATTTGTGAAAGAAATATTGGTAAAATGGATGAAATTAAAATAAAAAGCTTATGCTCTAAAAGCCCACATGAAGAGGCTAAAAGGCCACCAGCACACTGGGAGTAAACATTGGCAAGCCATATAACCCCAAGTTGTCTTGTATCTACAGTATAAAAGATTTTCAACATTCTACTGGGAAAAAAATCCTATTGTAAAATGGACAAAAGAGATAAACAGACTTTACCAAAGATGACATACAGATGGCAAGTAAGCACATGCTAAAATCACTAGCCGCTACAAAAAATCAAATTCAAAGCACAGTAAAATGCCACTTCATGCCTGAGCAGTAAGAAGAAAGAATTGCAACACCAAACACTGGCAGTCATACATAGTGACAGGAATATGAAATAGCGCTGTGACTCGGGAACTGTTAGTATCTCATAAATACACACATGCACATACTGTCCAGCCTAGCATTTGTACTCTTGGATACTTACCCCAGCAGTCTATACACAAGTGTTTACATCTGCCTATTTGTAATAGCTACACATTGAAACCACCCAAACATCCTTCAACAGGTGAATGGTCAGCCAAGTGTAGAACATCTATACTGTGAAATACAGTCAGCCATCAAAAGAGCAGACTATTGAAAAATACAACAAACTGGGTGAATGTCAAAGGGATTATGTTGAGTGAACAAGCCAGTCTTAAAAGATATAGCATTTTGAAATTATAAAATTTTAACAATGGGGACTATATTAGTGGTTGCTAGATTTTGTTAATTTTACAGAGGCTTGTGTAAAACTGGTGAAATCTGAACAAATTCTGCAGGATGCACCAATATCAATTTTTGTTTGTGATTATTGTATGCTAACGATACTGCATGTTACTACTGGAGGAACTGGTGAGAGGTGAGAGGGGCCTCCTTACACTTATTTTTAAGATACTCTTCTTGCATTGATAATTATTTCAAAATGAAAGGTAATAAGAATCACTGCACAGAATTATATGTTTAATATGCTGTGGTTTATGGGAAAGGAAAACACCTAATTTGTTTTTGTTTCCATATGCACCATGAAACTCCAAATGGATACTAATAACAGCACCGCAGGTAATAGTAGTGATAACCAGAGTATATGTGGCAAGGTAGAGCCACACAGCAACAGAGAGGCAAGACAGGGACAGGGAGGAAATCTTCTTCTGTACTTCATCCATCTCAATCTATTTGTTATTCAAAAAATCTAAATTATTGCTATTACTATAGGCACAAAAATCATTACAATCAACATACATGATCTACATCATTCTTAGAAAATCATTTTAATTTTTAAAAAACTAAAAGCACATAACTCTGTGATTATCACAGTTACCCAAATTGACCTAGTGCTGTTGTGCAAACCATACTTTGTAGCTAGTGTTTCTCTCACTTCCTATGGATTTGGAGTAGGCTGGCACTGGTCAGCGGTGGACTTGAAAATAACACTCAGCAAAACTGCAGCCGTTCACACTGGTCTTGTTCAGGTGCTAAAAATGAATGTCTCACTTTCGGTTTTACAGCCCTGTGGTTTCAGCATATGCAAAGCATTTTTCTCTCAGATTTTAGAAAGAACAAAGCACAAAAGGATCCTCTAAATAATCTCCAGAAATTAGGGTGGAATATGGCTTTCGTGTTTCTTGGAAAATGGACATATGCTACTATTTGTATACTTCTCAGAAAAAGAATAAAAAGCAGAGAAAATGCAAATGCCAAAACTCATATTTTTGAAAACAGTCATAAGGAAATGAGGAGCCTCAATAAAAATGTACAAACAGCACAAACTAAGTTTCAGCACAACTTATTATTGTAGCATATAAAAGCAAAATGCCAGCCACCTCACACACTAAAGGAAACCCATACATGCCAATGTGCACAGGGCTCTTAGGATGGAAATATCTGCTTTTTCTATTTATCTGTTACAGCAGAGAAAAGTGAAAGTTGGTACCTTAAACCAATAAAATATTAAAGATATGCTGAGATTATCCATATTCAAATCTGCAATGTTTCACTAACTTAAATAGCTGTTCTCTGTGCATGTAAACTGTATATATCAGAGCTCATTTAATTTTTAGATGTCTATATGTTTAATATTCTTATTGCGTCTTTCAGCATTTTACCATGCAGCGATTAGTTTGGCCAATATTAAGAGAAGACAGGAAATGGTTTTAAGAGATAACAAAAGAAACCGTAAGGGCACTAAGTTTATGATAAAAAAATACACATGAGAATACACAGATATGCCAGCAATCTGACAGTGAAGCATTATTGGGAAAAGTCAGATGTCTAGAATGTAAGTGAAAGCAATTCGGTGAGAACTGAATCCAAAAGCTCAGAGGAAGGAAACCATGAGGTCAAAAGATGTCTGGCAAAGGGAACTGTCATTACTGATACAGCTTCAATACTTCTGAACATTCAGAGCAACTCTTCAGAGGAAGATAATAGCTAGCCTCTGCCCAGAACACTCTCTCTCCAAGTCAGTTTGTCCCATTCCCTTACTTAAGCTCTGCTTCAAATCCCCCTTTATCACAGAGGCCATTCTTGACAACCCCAATTAAAGTCCACACAATGATGTGTTACTCACATTTTTCTCCATCTCACTTATTGCCACTACATACCTCCTACTTTACAGTGTCTTAGTTCTCGTCTGAGTACTTCCTTCAAGAATTTCAGCCACATTAGGGCATCAGGGATAATTTGGTACACTTCTATATTCCCAGTTGTGGGAATGAGCAGTAAATCAGGAAGTTTTCTATTTAAGCCTCTCTGTGATTCTACAAGGAAAAGGATTTTAAGAAAAGTTAGTTTCCCCACAGTTACCAGTCTCATCAGTGGAAAAGTTTATGACTCAAGTCCACATCTTTAAATTCCACATTCTGTGCTTTTTCTCCAGCATATCACATGGCTTCTCACTTGGATCATGGGAGTTACTACGAATCTGGAAATTTTCATCAAAATTTTGTGGAAATAGAGCATTGTGCAGATT
This sequence comes from Chinchilla lanigera, assembly GCF_000276665.1. Classification (NCBI taxonomy): domain Eukaryota; kingdom Metazoa; phylum Chordata; class Mammalia; order Rodentia; family Chinchillidae; genus Chinchilla; species Chinchilla lanigera. The sequence continues at coordinate 5,631,547 of NW_004955502.1, forward strand.
CATTGTTCAAGTTTGCATAGTTTTTATTTATTACTTTGGAATATGATATAAATCCTCCTTCATAAGCAAAATCTCCTTTTCAGAAATAAGCAAAAATATTTGGGCAAATTTATGGTAGGAATAATATAGAAATAAATAACATCACATTCTTTGTGATAACCTTAGATATTAATGCAGATGTAGAAGCCCATAAAATTAGCTTCCATCATTGAACTGAGGAAGCACTTTTGAGTACCTGTTATAGGTGAGAGCCCCTGCTAATGTCCCACACTGAAAAGATAAATAATACTTCACATTCTTAAATGAATTAAGAGTATGGATGTATAATTACAATATAACAAAAAAGAGACCTTGATAATTTGTTATAGGAGCAAAGGGAATCAGTGACCAATCAGCTTCAAAGGATTAAGCATGTTGGGAGACATATGGACAATTCCAGGTCTCACACCAACAGAGGCAGTGTATGTATTTGGAAGTGAAAATGCCATGGATTTTCAGAAAACTAGGACACTAAATGTATTTGAACAACTCCCAGGGATACAGCTGAAACAGGGAAGGTCTGTGAGCAGAGTAATACTTCCTGCATGCTGTGGAGAAGACTCGCTGAGCTAACACCTGTGAGACCATCTGCATGGAGCCTCATTAAGCAGCGGGGCAAAGCTGGCACTTGTCTTACAATGGAGGATTTGAAATTTTTATATGTCCATAATTCCAAAAGAAGAAAAATGACTCTAGGCAAAAAAATAAATAAATATGTTCCTTGTTTATGAAATAAAATTCCTTATCTGGATATCCCTGTATAATAAAAAGGGTACACATATTGTATAAAGTTGTGTTCAAAACCGAAGGCTCCAGGCAGCATTGTTATCTGATGTTTTCAGTAAGAACCAATGTGCATGACAAGAAGCTTATGAAATACTGAGGCAATCCAGTGTTTAATTACAACTCTACCTGACACAAACTTCACTTGCTTAGATAGCAGGTTGATTTTATAGAAAAGCCGTGTGGGTTTCCTTTCTTCTTCTATTACTCATGTCCTCAGTCTTAGGGAAATGATAATTTCAGACAGTCCTTGGGAAGTGTCAATGATAAATGATTGGGAATATTGCTGCTCCCACGACACAGCTTTTCCTACGAGTTTTTTTTCCTTTCTTTCTTCTGAACATGCCTTACCTTCGCTCATGTCAGCTCACATAAATTAACTTGATGTTAGAGCAGTAAAATCTGTCACAATAAGCCTGATATTCTGTCAAAATCTTACCCCCTTTTTCCTCGTCTATTGTTTCCCCTAAAGTTCCAGTTTGGCACTTGGATGGCAATTTCCTGTGTCTGCATAACTGAGAGCCAACACTAATTGATCCAGTTGTGTGTACTGGTCATAAGAAAATGGTGATTTTCTTTTTCATGCGTCTTGTAATCATCTAATAAGCAGTTCTACATTGGCTATTGAATTACACAATAAACACAATTTCCCGTCATTTCACATTTCTTCAAAGACTTATTGCTGTGGGTTCACAAGAGCAGAAAGAAGAAAAGGAATGTGGATTTACCTATGAATTCAATCAATGCAAATTGCACTTCTAAATTAATTTTTTGGGCCAGCAAAATTTGTTACTATTGTTGTGTTTGTATTAATGCCCAAATTACTTGAAAAAAAATTACCCTAGTCTTTTTTAAAATTAACTTTATTGGTACATTTTAGATATACATAATGATCACATTCCATAGGGAGTTTGTGCCTATACATGATATAACCTGGTTCTTTTTTACCCAGTCCCTTCCCCTTCTTTCAAGCCCTCTTCCCCTCCTTTTCACTAAGCTGTGTTTCCATTTTTTCCCTTCTATTCTCTTTTCCCTTCCTTCCTTTCCCCATTCCCCTCCCTTGTTCTCAGCATTTGTTGATATAGATGTGCCTAATAAAAATTCGTTTGTATTCTAATTGAAACATTACTTAAGTTATTTTGCACACGAGTAAAGGAAGACACACAGGGTACCTGTGTCGTCACAGCCAACTCTAAGGATATAAGGGTTTCATTGAATAGACAAGGAAACAGAAACCACCATCTTTTGGGCCCAAGCAAGGTCTTTTGCCCATAGAATTTTACTGTTTATACCTCTAACCCTGTGAACCTTCCATCAGTGAAATTATTCAGGTTCCCATGGTGTGCTTCTCCATCATTCTGATGAGTGTTTGGAACTCAATGTGAAGCACAGCAGAAGCACAAGAGAACCAAGACACAAAACACTGCTTTTCTTCCAAGAAGCTCTGCTTTTCTCACACTTGACCTTGATCCCAGGAAGTTGCAGCCCACATCCCAGCACAACATCTGTCCTGGCTGATGTGGGCTTCCTTCTACACACACTCGGTGGACTCAGTATCTCCTTACTGCTTCATGAAAGTCTTCCCTCACCACCCTATGAAGAAGTTCAACAGGCATTTCTAGACTGGAAATGTCTTCCCACGGGACACCACTGCATGGGAATTTGTATTTAAAACATTTAAAGACAAAAACCTGAAACTATGCAGACGGCTTAGAAAATGAGTCTGTCCTTTAAACTTTGCTTTCTGGGCCTGGGAGTTACAGCTTTTGAGCACCATGACCTTTATCTGTAGCCTCTGTTGCAATCTTCTAAAATGTACTAGTGTACTTTTCTCCTTGAGGCAGCAAAATCAGTTAGTGTCTTGATGATTCAGCATCTTGTAGTGCCTTAGAGCAGCAGATATACATACAGTTTCTCTTTTAAGGTAACAAGTGTTTCCTTCACTTGTATGCTTTCAACTAAAAGAGTTTTAGGAAACTCTGTGTTTAAAAAATGCTAAACATTATCATGCAAGGTAAAACATTTATTTATTCATTCATTCACACATTCATTCATTTATGAATCTCAAAGTATGAGGTGCTATGCCAGACCCTGAAATACAACAGTAAACAACACTAGAATCACTTAGACAGAGGAACATGACTGGTAAATTCTCCTTTACACTCTCCAGAGACTGCTGAACTCTCTTGACAACCCATTTGCAGGGTCTCAGCAGTGCAATTCATATGCTATTCCATAGAAGGGCTGCAGAGAAGAGGAGCTAAATGCGTTGGTCTGCAAGAGTCAGAAAAGTCTTCTCAAAGGCAATGGCAACTGAACTGAGATTTAATCGATGAGTTTGGGCATTCATCAACGTTTTTTAATAACCCTGCCTTATGCTGTTCTCCATTAATTATGTGTCTTAATTTAGGGTATTGAAGGGCCACATAAATAATCTAATAAAATTATTAAAAATCTCACTTATAAGTGGTTTAAATAATACAGTTTATGTCTTATATATTTGACTGCAAGTTTAAAAAAACTCTTGCCCAATAAAAATATGTCAATATACAGAGGCAGAAAAATACATAATTTCCTGGGTCAAAAGCTTCTCTGAAGGATACCATGGATTTTCTGGAGATTCATAGAACCTATAAGAACCTGTGTGTTAAATAAGCTAAGGCAGTTATGTCACTGTGTCTGCATAGCGTACAGAAGAATACTTAGCAATTATATGGATAATACCATTAAGGTAGGGCATAAGAAATGATTCAGATTCCTAAGCAGACTTTTTCTAATTTCTAATAGGACTATGTATTTTGAGATTCTCAATAGATGTGATTTCCCCCATCAAAAGGTACTTGTCAGTGTCCAGCATATATTTGGGTGTGGGAGGGGGCTTGCAGTGCACATCTACAGAGTGAAAAACAGGGACACTGCTGAGTCTCCTAACATGCACAGGTGGCCCTGCAATAAGGAGTCCTCTGGCAAAAGTGCCAACAGGGTCAAGTTTAGGAAAATCTGATTAAATTGCTAAAATAATCTTCTATGGGGGGGGTTGATGACCTTCAAACTGATTACAGAGAGAAAACTGTAAAGATACATCCATTTTAATACAAATAAATACATTTAATACAGTTGGTACATGTCTTTCTTCAGAGAGAAGGTTGAGGTAGATTATCATTTTGATGTACTTTAGTTTTATAATTATACTATATTTACTTTTGTCTTTTGAGTTTGGTATCAGATTTCATTAAAATAAATAAGGAAATAAAAATATTAAAAGATGATATACTTAATTTTTTTTTACTCTGCTTTTGATCTAAAGTAGGTCACAGATATCAATTTCATAAGGCAGAAGTGTGCCTTTTGTGGAATGAGAATAATCTGGCCAGGCAAACCACCCTGTGGTGTTAGCCTGCAGCAGTTGCTATGGCAAATATCTGTGTTTTATGAATACAATTGAATAACTCAAGCACTCAGAAATGAAAACAGACGATTAAATGGAGACTAAGTGACCTTTAAAATTATTTCATTGCCTCTGGATAGTGTTATGGGCTATTGTAGACAAATGTCTACTCCACATGCATGTGTAACAACTGAGACTACTTTGCTAATTTTCTGGCCTCTCTACATAGGGCCAGAAAAGTACACCACAAGTCTGCTAGAATAGAGCCCCTGGAGTGCACACCAGATAAACACTCTGAGGAAGAGAAACCTACAGTATTCATGAGAAAGGTGGCTTAGTTTTGCTGGGTTCCATTTTTCAGGTTGAAAGTAATGCTCATCTTTAATGGTTGGTACATTGTATCAATTTGAGAAGTTTAGAAGCTCAGTTAAGTACCTCAGTAGTTCTACATCCTAGGGTGTAGAGGACATTACCTAGGGGGGCTGTTTATGCTCCAGGATGATGTAATGGTTGATTCAGTGTGTCCACTTGAGAAGTTTAGAAGTTTAACTAAGTCACTCAGCAGGGGGCCAGGGTCCTCATTTCGTAAACATCCTGAGCCTGTGCAAGAGGAGGGCACAGAGATGGTGTGAATGCTAGATCCACCCTAGGGTCAGTAATCTACATACATAATATAAAGGAAGAAAAGGTACTTACTTCCCCTTTTTATGCTTTTGTTGGTTTTGCTGTCTTCCAGCACCATGAACAGTTGTCTCTCTGCCATACCACACTGCCTTGGAGCCAGCATATTATAGACTGAAACCTCCATAAACTGTGAGCTAAATAAACCTTTCCTTCCTTCACTTTGGGTGTCAGGTATTTTGTCCCAGTAAGAAGAGAAAAGTAATCAAGACACCATCCCAAATTAATTTTTCTCCCTCTAGACTTGAGTGCTCATGGTGTCTAAAAAATATTCTAGAGAAACGTTTATTGTAAAGTGCAAACATGCTGCTACCCGAGTAAACTATCAATGGGCACTGATCAATCATAACTTTTCTAGCATCTCTTAAATCAAAATTAAGCAATTTTCAAGTAGGGTCATAAAACTAATTCCAGCTGCACAAAATACTACCATTTAATAATCACTTGGATTTTAACCAGCACTGAAGCTTAGCACACAATATCAGGCAAGGAGCTTGAAGGAAAAGAAAAAGAAGCTCTGTTAGCAACTACCCTGCTCCAAGAACTGACTCAGGTGTCTACACTTATGTAACAATAATGCAGCCTTCTCACCCACCTTTCAAAGTAGATTATGTTAGTCCTATTTAGAGAGAGCAAAACTTAGACTTGTGGAAATTAAACAATGTTTCCCAAATCACAGGTTAAAATGAAACATCAAGATTTTAAAATGCACAGCTTGATTCCAAATGCCAATAGACAGCTGCACATTCTGGAGGAGCAACAGGAAGCTGGCACCCAATCAATACCCTCTCCGGGCAAAGCATTTTTGGGCTGAGAACTGCCACATAGTAACTTGCTTAGTCCTCAATAATCAACTTGTGAATAAGACAGTATTTTCCCCACGTTGACACATGAAGAAACTAATGCTCTGTGAGGCTGAGGTCATACACCTGGAATTTCAACCAAGGTCAGCTTAGGTCTGCATTCTAATTCCAAATTCACTAAGCTTTCCATGTCATGTACCTTATTTTGTTCCATCTACACATGCATGACAGCAATCAAATGTATAGAATAAGAAGCATTTTGAACACAATTTCCTTCAAGCCAAAGGAGACTCTACAACTTTGCATACTCTTTGTAATGTTTGCTTCTTAATGTAAGTATATCTTCCCTTTATATCTACTCTAAATTTGGAGTTGTCATTTTTTTTTTAATATCAACAAACTTTTGTCCCCAGAATTTATTGGATTTCTTGTTGAAGCAGTATTTTAGGGTTTGAGAGGAGATTGGCAGGGAACGGGAAAGGAATTCAAAGTTCTTGGCAAAGAGGGCCTGTGCTAATAAAGCATATCACTGCAAAAATATAAGGAAAAAAAGAGAAACTATGCATTAAGAAATTTTCTCTATATTATGCAAAAATAACCATACTAATTAAAAACATCTTACTTTCTTCAATTTATTTTTCACCTAGAAATTTGACTTCATTGTAAAAATAGACATAATGTCCTAGGTAGCCAAGTTTTTGAAATATGTATCTGTCAGTAACTTCCCATAAAAAGGACTATTACTCATCACAGCAGAAGCACCTGTATCTAATGATGCCATACCCAGTAGCCAAAGTGTACACTTTCACAAATAAGTTCTCTGGCAGAGGTGAGTGAGCATGGAATGTGCCCAGGTTAGTCCTGGCCATAGGAGACTAGGAGGAGCAAAGGTTGGAGGCAGAGCAAAAGAAAACTTGTGCTCCCTAAATACAACCTTGTTGTTACAAATACATCCCTATGGGTCTATCTACTCTAATGTCTTAAGAATAGAGTTCAGAAAAGACTACTCTCAAAGACAAAGTGAAATGGACATAAGAATTCAGTTTCTGTTCCTGGTCTGAATACAAGTTATTTAACTGGGGATGTTAGAATTCTCTGAACTGCAGAACTGGAAAAAATGGTTGCGACACCTATTTCATGAAGTTGGTAATAATAATATAACACCAGAAATAATACCCTCCTCACCATAGTGCTGTCAGAACTGAATGAGTGGGTGTTGCTACTCAATGGGTGTGTGGAGCCACAAAATCACTGCTCAATCAGGGGGCTCCTGCCCCACCCCAGCTCCTCTAAAAATGAAGGAGTTAAATTTCCAGCGATGCATTTTTGCTGGAATTCAACTGGAAACATCATAATTGTACATGCAGGATATGAAAGGCTAAGCTCTACTTTGTGTTATAGAACAGAACCCTACCCAGACACTGACACTGTTTAACTTCAAACACTCAAATAAAAATCTAAAGTATCATTTTTGAAGAAGGATTCCTTGATTCTTATTTCCAAGCTGGGCTTATTATGGACTTCCACAGTGTCTTTAGTTTTATGAGCAGTTGGTTAAGGTATGTGCCAAGATGTTGACAAACCTTTCTCATAAGTAACTTAAAACAAAACTTTCTCATAAGTAACATAAAAAATGGGGAGGGACTTTTTGTGAAATCAAGAGATACTGCACCCCTTCTCTAGGAAATGAAGTCTTTAAACCATAGTAAGAATAGAACCTACTCTACGAAAAGCACCTTTCTTTCACCTTTGATCAGTTGCTTGTGTTGATATGTGTACCATGTATGCGATACATAATATGCCCTTAGAGTAACATAAGACAGCAACAGGCTTATTAAGTAAAATACACTCCCAGGTAATCGCGCCTTATATTGACGACTGTTATTTGTTTATTTGTTGTTTTAGCCCTTGTTTTGCATTTTTAATTATTTATTTTTTTACAAAAGACAGCTCTTAGTTGGAACTAAGGTAAAAGCACAGGTCTGAATTTGAGGATCATGCTTACCTGATTCATGCTCAGAGTGAGCTGATCATTTGGGATCATACTGAGGATTTAAAGCATCTAGCAGTAAGTATTTAAGAGGAAACATTTAACAGCTATTGAAATTGACATATAAATATCATGTAAAGAAACTGAGCAAACATAACCTATTGCTTTACAAATCACAATTCACTCATCTGCAAGTTTTGGGTTGCTTCTGTTTTGGATTTGAGGCATATATGATCAGTGCCCTATAATTAAGCAAGTTATATTTTCCTGTGGATCTTTATTACTCAAAGTGTGATCTTGCATTAGATCATTAGCATCTCCAGAAGCTGTGGGAGGGCGTAGATTCAAGGGCACTATCACAGACCTCCATCATCAGAACCTGCATGTCAACCACCTCCTCTGTAAGTCATATGCCCATTAAATTCTGAGAAGTACTAGCACCAGATTCTCAACTTCCTATTACATGATTAACCACATATGCAGTGCTCTGTGGTAATGCCAAGAAGGACAAGGCCACAGAAACAAAGACAACAACAACAGCAAAAAACCACACAGGGACTCGAGGAACTTATGGTTTGGCAAAACTGGGAAGAAAAAAAAATGAAAGCAAGAAAACTGTTTCTACACAAAAGCAGTCAGCCCAGAGCGGAAACACTGAGATTAGTGGAGAAAGGATTGATAAATTACAGAGGGGCTGCTGGTCTACCTATGCGATGGCACACTGGACTTAAGCACATGGGCTAAAATGAAACAGCGGGCATGTTTTCACAGCGACACTAGGCTCTGAGCTCCAACCAAACACCTGGCCGTTTGAGAACTATTCTGCCGCTGCTGGACCATCACAACCTTGTCACCATATTTAATGAGCGGGAGATATTGTAGAATCTGAATATCCCAATATGGAGTGGGCAGTCAGAGGCCGTCGTGTGGAATGTTCTCACAGTCAGGGAGGAAGTGAGTCATACCTTCTCCACCGTTAAGCAGGGTGTATGTCGATTTTTCAAAAGCATTTATCGTAGATTAAGCCCTTCATCATCCTTCATCATGTTCACTTTTGCTACAGGAAATATTACAAGACCATCCTTCTTTTATGGCTTTTCTGTTAATAGTTTATTTTAAAAATAAAATATTTTTGACTCTTCCTCTCTTTGGAGATCTGTATAAACAAGTTAAAAGAAATGGGAATTTTCCTTTACAAAATATACTTGGAATAATGTTAAGTCACTCTGTCAATTGGCTCAGGTCCAGGGACTGGTTCTCTCTCAGGGAGCACTGAAATCCTTGTGTAATCACAAGATATGGGTGTTGATTTAAAGCCCAATTTACTGACAGATGTGTGAGATGATACATGGAAACCTCTCCACTGTGGCCTGTGAAAATGCTGAGGAGTAACAGTAATATTACAGAGGAATGACAATGATGTGCCTATAGTCACTTTCTCCTTTTATATGATCCATTTGCTCATACACAAATTTATTTTTGTGATAGTGATATATAAGATTGTACTCTTATTTATATATGACTGTTATAAGATAAATGTCAAAATTACACAAACTTAAAGGTCTACCTTGTGAGGAAAACTGATGTAAAATTATTCCTTACTTCTGTATAAAAGAAAAAGCAGACATGTCTTTACATGCTAAATAGCAAGTGTTCTATGAATATATCAACTTCAAACCGAGGAAGTTTTAGAAAAGAAAAGCAGCAGGGAGAAAAATCATTGTACTGAAAGATGTTCACATGATTACCTTTATTTTAAAGTAAAAATATTTGCCTTCAAACCTCTGATCTCACTCAATGTCATATTTTAAAAAGGTCACAATGTTTTACTAAGTTAAGAATCACTGAGTTTGAACATACTGTATGAAGAAAACTTTAGATTTGCTGAAGGATCTTCTGCCTGAATTGGAAGTTCTGAAAAATCTGCTTTTTCATATGAAGGATAAAACTTCTCTGCTTTGGATCAGGGTTTTCATGGAGCCCAGAGGAGTTAATATCGCCTGCAAAATGTTTAGGAAGAAGTTAGAGATTGCGAATTGTGAGCACCCTTGTCTCACAATTGTGAGACACTTGTCTCTGAGACAACTCAGAGAGACTCTGCCCTCTAGTGGACTGTCCCAAGTGGATTCCGAGAAAAGCTGCAGGAGCTTTACCACAGCTCTCCTAAGAGCACTCACTGGTCTCAAAACTCCAGGAGACACCCCAACTGAAAGCGCTAGAGCCCTCCCCTCATGTACTCATTTGAATCAACAATTTCCTCCCAGATAATGGAAAAACCCTTGACTTCCGAATCAGCTCTGCACAGGCAAAATGAAAATGTACTTGTTATTATTGGTTAGTGGCAATACAACAAAGTGGAAAATGAAGTACTGAGAAAAGATGCGCATGTGGTCAGGTGCTCTGGACTCTCAGATGATGACCTTACATTTCTAGACAAGGAAGGAGGAGGGGAAAGTATTTAAAAGTGAAAAGGAGAATAAATATTTGAGAAACTAAAGAAAGTAAATATTTGGCAATGACTTTGACCATTGCAGCCACTGCAAACAATTGCTTCTGATCCACTTTGTTCTTTGGGGTGAGGAGTGTCTTCAGGGAGGTAACTGTAAAAGTCTGGAAACCTCAGTCATTTCTACTTTTTTCAAGTTCTTGTTATCCGGGCTAGTTTAGTCTTCCCCAGTTCACCTTCTACCAAATAACCACTTTCCTAAACAATAGTGTCCTGCATCCATAAAAAGGACACTGGAAAATGATTGCTAAGAGGAGGTACCATCTCTGAGTGCCCAAAGTCAGGCATCTTGACAAGTGTTTTACACGTATAAGCTCCAAGTCTTTGCAACAAACTGTAAGTCATTGATATTTTGGAAGGAGAACCACACAGCTCTAACATACTTCACTTGTAACTCAAACTTTCTGACTCCAAAATTTTTCCTCTTCTCTGTTTCATGGGGCTTCAGATAATCCAGGCTGCTACTACTGTTAGGTACTACCCAACTTTCCTCCTAACCAAGTTCCTCTTTTTCTTAATTTTGTATCTTAAGCATCACGTAGCACCTAGGAATCTTGCCTGGAGACTAAATATTCCTTCTAAAAGTGTTAACCTTCAAAAAAATAAATACAAAAAAAATAAAAGTGTTAAACTTGAAGACTTGTGACACTTGATGTGCTATAACTTCTATAACTTCTTTGAAGAATATGAGAGCAAAATCTTTGATTCCTTTTAAATTCTTCTACAAATATCATCTAAATTCCTCAAGTCACGGCAGCATATATCAGGGGACAAGAGCATCCTTTCTTATCAATCAATCATTTTCTTTCTTTTTTTTGTCATTTTCTCATTAATGCTCAAACTTTTAACTACAACCCCCAGAATCTAATGAAACCAATTTTTCCATAAAAATAGAAATATTATTCAATGCTTTTCAAACACAAAATGGACTTTTATTTCATTATTTTCATAAATTTCATTTCCAATTATACATATGCTGAAAGGTGGAATACCAAAGGCAATTTTTAGTCACAGCAACTCCATCATACACATGATCTGAGATTTTACTGCTTAAGTGAATTATAGTCCTCTCATGGCTTCTTGGTTGAAGAAGACAAAATTAAGATAATAGAGAGGAAAAGTGAAGAATATTCTTCTGTAGGAAATTTGCTGCACTCAAGAAAAATTTATTCATGGGTGCAGTGTCCATCTTTAAAAAGAAACCCTAAAGTTCCTAAAAACACAAGACAATATCAGTACTTTAGGTGTGTATACATTCACATATGTGTGTGAAATTTGTGCCATTAAACAACATGGAAAATGTTATTTGCTACCACAGCCAATGCAAACGTATTGTCATTTCCATGTAAGTCAAACATTGCCATTTTCCATTTCATGTTCTGCAAAAAAGCCATGTGTCTGTTGCATGAAACAAACTGTGTCATAGGCAAGAGTAACTGAAAAGGAGCTCAACAGTCTTAACTGTGCACCCCTGGAACGAGTAATATACTTTGCATAATCATGTGCAGTGTTGGAAAATGATTCTTGAACTCTTATAACTACAAGGGTTTGCAAGCTTCTATTTGTTACAATATGCCCCAAATCAGTCAATTTAGCCAAACAGTCAAGCAATAATTACGGTGAGTAATTTACAAAATGGCAAATAATCCATTTGACTAAATTGATGGTGTTTTGCTGACATGAGGACACAATCATTGTAGTGCCCTGTAAAGAAATAATTTTAAGTGGCTATTAATTTTCCCCCTTATGAAGTTGACTTAATTGCCTCCTAGGTCCTAAGAAAATACAGGTGCATAAACACAGGACTGACATTAACATACAAACAAATACCATGCTCTATGCACATTCCTCCACGGGAGAAATGTCACAAAAAGCAAACAAGGAATCTTAGGATCCAGTAGAAGAATTAGGATTATCAAATGTCTAAGACGGTATTTTACTCCAGTGATAGGCATAACATTGAAGAAAAATTCCCTTTTTCCCCTAGATTCATGTGAACATTTCAATAGTACATTTTGAAGAGTCTTCCCCAGAGAAAAGATCTGCACAGTAGGCAAGGAGTGTACTTCAGGTCAGGACATCTATTGTCTGAGGATCTAGGCTGAGGAGCTTCAAGCAGAATGTGAGTCCATTTTATCAAGACAACTTGCTTCTGCAGACAAAAGCTATCGACTACAAAAAGCCCTCTGAAGAAAGTGTGAATCTTCTTTGGCATATTAAATACTTCACATGCACATTTTTTTCTGTGCAGATGATCCTTCAGGACTACTTCTTCTTCTTAAGATAATGTTTTATTGTTTTCATCTATTAGTGTGTGATTTCACCCTGCACTGGAGAGCCCTCAGAGTGAATTTCAAATAACTAAGTATTGTTTAACCTTGAGAAAAGAGAAATATTGAAAGTATTCCAGGTTATTGTATTCATTAAGGTGTCAGGCCCGGGTGACATGTTCACAAGATTAAAAGGCTTTCCAGATTCTGATCATTTCGTAAGTCTGAGGTCTGGTTCTGTAAGTTATAAAAACTAGGCTCAATTTTAGCCTCTCTTAGCTTTTTAAAATTCCTTACATGTCATTTTCTAGTAATCTTTGTTCCTACCCAAATTTCAATAGCAAGGCAAAAGAAATAAGTTTTTTTCCTCTTTCTCTAATATAGTTTTTAGGGCTCTCATTGCTTTTTGAAGACTTCCAGACAAGGAAACTGGTTCTCTTGGTTACTTTATAGTTTCACACAGAAAGGAGTCACAGATGGGAAGGAGAGTGCACATGACTATCAGAAAATGTCTCATGCATTTTAAGATTTTTTTACAAGTCAAAATATACAATCTCCTATTGCCCCCTCATTCCTTGGCTGTATAAGAATCATTCCTACTTGATGTCTCTTTTACAGCTCCCTGACTTGGATGAGGAATAAAGATGCTTTTCTTGTTAAAGAAGAGCATACATCTAATAGTAACCAGCGAAAACAATTGCATTAATAAGACATATAGCAGCAATTTGGGCTGAGCCCTCCCTCATGCCCTCCATTCACGGGGATTCAGTGTGTGAAAGGATAGGTTCATAAAATTAGGAGGAAGAGGAAAAGGCAATCTGCAGACTTTGGCACTAGCACACATAATGTTTTGTTTGTTAGAGCTGTAGTTTGATAATCGCTACACAGGAATTAAAAAATTAGAAATCTGCAGAAAACAACTACAGGTGTTGATTCTCAGTGTAACTCTCCCCATCTCCCCTTCCCACCCACCCACTTCCATAGAGTTTCAATTATAATAAAAATAGAGATCTTAGCATCAGAATTTTTCTGTTAATTCTTCAAGGTTTCTCTGTGCCATCCACGCCACATTTAGGGTCTGAAGCACCAAATCCACAACTTTCTCCAATCAAGTTTAAATAAGTAAAACTGAAGACTGAAGATGCCAAAATAACTGTTCTTAAATTAGGCTGTAACACAACGTTCTCCCCAACACACAGGGTAATGAGCATCAAGTACTGCCAGGCTGGATGTAGATCTGTCTCAGAGAGGCTTCGCCCTACGACTACGAAGGGCCACTGGCTCTGGAGGACATCACCATCCAGGACCCCAAGGCAGTGCAGGACCGCCCTAGCCATCATCAATTTTTAAAAGTCGCAACCCCATTTGTGATTGGCTGCGGCAGGATCTGTGCTCAGCGGAGCTGGAGGGGAGGAGGCGAACCTGCTGCTCAGCAGGAGAGCTCTGCATTTAGTTTGCACTGTTCTGCTTCCAGAGCTCCTCGAAGGGCTGTCCTGGCTTCTCAGGACCCACTGCCCTTGCCCAGCAGAGAGCGCATTGCTCCGACCTAGTAACAGCAAAGAAGATTCCACCTACCTGTGGAAAGACCCAACTTGGTCCCCAAAGGTCGCTTGGGCGACCCCACTGCAATGGGCAAGTCAGGTTGTGCACTTAAAGTGTATCAGTTTATGGAACGCCTGTTTGAAGTCCTCGTTGGACATGGTGTAGATGATAGGGTTGATGAGGGAATTCAGGTAGCCCAGCCAGTTGAAGAAGTCAAAGATGGCCATGTGGAACCAGCAGGCATCCTTGCAAATGGGCATCACCAGGGAGATGATGAAGAAGGGCAGCCAGCACACAATAAACGCTCCCAGGATGACTCCCAGGGTCTTGGTGGCCTTGCGCTCCCTGGCGGCCATGAGCTTCTTCTTCTCCAGCAGGGCGTCAGACACTCGCACTTTGACCTGGTTCACGTACACAGGAGACCCGGAATCGCAGGGCACCTCGGGAGCCCGGGAGTTGGTAGAAGTGACTGAAGACGTAGACCCGGGAGAGTCCGTTATCAGCTGGGCTCGGGTCAGGCGCTTACCCGTCCTGTTGGGCGATTGCTTCAAAATCCGGGAGCGCGCCTCCACGTAGATGCGGCCGTAGAGGGCGATGAGGAGCAGGGTAGGCAGGTAGAAGGCACCCACCGTGGAGTAGACGGTGTAGAGGACGTGGTCGGTGTTCACCAAGCAGTCCAGCACCTCCTCCTCCGCTTTGGCCTGGCGCCAGAAGAAGGGCGGCAGCGAGATGCAGATGGAGAAGACCCACACCAGCGCGATCATGCCCGCCGCCCGCCGGGGCGTCCTCCGGGCCGAGTAGCCCACCGCGTCCGTGATGGCCCAGTAGCGGTCCAGGGCGATGACGCACAGGTGCATGATGGACGCCGTGCAACAGGTGATGTCCGACGACAGCCAGAAGTCGCAAAGTGCCTGGCCCAGCGTCCAGCGGCCAGTGACCGTGTACATGGTACTGATGGGCATCACCAGGATAGACACGAGCAGGTCGGTGACCGCCAGGGACGCGATCAGGTAGTTGGCCGGGGTGTGCAGCTTTCGGGTGCGGTACACGGTAGCGATTACAAAGGCGTTGGAGAGTGTGGTGGCCAGGGTGATGAGCGCCAGCAGCACCGCCAGCAGCACTTTCCAGGGCAGGGCGATGGAGTCCTGGTAAATGTGGCTCGGGGCGCTGCAGTTGTTGGGAGGCGCGGAGGAGAGGTTGGTGTGCGGCAGCCCGGCCTGGGCGCCCGCGATCGGCGGCGGGGTGCACGAAGCCTCCGGGTTCCCCATGGCTTTCCTTGCCCAGGCACTGGAGCGCAGATCTCGGGCATGGGGCGGACGCGCGAGAGAGTGCGGATGCTGGGGAGAGTGCAAGACGGCAGGACCATGGAGACCACGGGCTCCTTCGGCCTGGCCGGCAGCGCGGGGGCTCCTCGGTGCCTCCCCCGCCCGGGCTCCGGTGAGCACCCGAGGTCACGGCGCGCAGCCCCGCTGCAGGGCGCGTCCCGCTCCCAGCGCGCCAGGCGCCGCGCGCGTCTCGGATCGCTCCTCTGCGCGCCGGGCTCTGGAGGACTGGCGCCCCAGTCCAGCTCCGCCCGGCTCCTCAGGCACGTCGTGGGGGGCCTCCGGGAGGGGCTGGGGCCGAGCGGGATCGCTCCCCGCAATCGCTCAGGACTGAGTGCTAACCTGGGCGCTCGGGGATCTGCAGACTCCGCCCGCACGAGTTTGCCGGCGCTCCCGCCCGCCGTGTGCAGGCCCGCGAGGGGTCCGGGTCCGGCATCCCCGCGCCGCGGGTCCGGGCACTGTCCTGCGGCCGCAGGGGGAGAGGTCGAGCCGCGCCCTCTTCACGCCCGACCCCTGGGCGCGAGCCCGCGGGGATCCGCCCGCACCCGGCGGGGCTGCCCCTCCGCCCGGGTGCCCCGAGCGCCTCAGCGGGCCATGGAGTGCGCGGTGCGGGTCTGGGACCCGCGGGGAGCTGAGTGGCCGGGGTTTGGGGCGGCAGCGGGACCCGGTGCTGGCGGGGAGCAGTGAGCGTGGCGCCGCAGGGCTCTTTATAGGGTCCCGGACCCGGGCGCCCGAGCCCTGCAACTCTTGCGGCGCGGCTGTCGCGGGCGCCCGCTCCCCATCGCCGTCCTTTCCTCTCTCTCCGGTTTTCCTCAGCCCCGCTCCCCTCCCGGCCCAGCAAGCTCCCGCCGGGTCCTATTGCCCTGGCTTCGCGATCCTACCCCCTAACCCCGTTCCCAGCCCTGCGTGGAGGTCGCGTTCCGGGCGCGAGGGGCGCTGCGGGCTTCTCAGTAGCAGCCAGACCCACGCCCCCAGCCTCCGCCGCACGTCTAGTCGTCTAGCCGTCTAGTCCGGGCGTCCCAGGCTGGGCTTCTGCTCACGCCCAGCCCCTCCCGGAGACCAGTGCTAGGCGGAGCTGGCCCCAGTCTCAGACCTCCCCAATCCGGAATTTTATCCTTCAGGAGAGCCACACCCAGGTTAGAGGGAGGCGCCAATGATATCGCCTTAGAAGGAAACAGCCAATACTGTCTGTGCGTGTTATACTTTGGGCTTCAGGCTCCAAGTCATCCTTCGCTCTTGGTACATTAAAAACTAGTATTTCCTATCTAGGTTTAGAAATTTGTGCTTGTCATCCAATCCCTCATCTTTAACTTTGTGAGTCAACTTGGCAGAAGGTGCTGAAATAAAAGTGTCACAAGCGAAACCAAGTGTATGTGAAATTAAACCTTCCACTCCACCCTCCCACTCCGCTGTTCAGCAGTTCCGTGCTTCGGGAAAACAGTTCCCAGTGAGCAATTTCCTTCCCGCAGCTCGCCTAGAAAAAGAGGTCATCAGAATTCAAGAAAAGCTGGGCGTCCTTAGCAGGCCTCCTTTGCACTCGACAAAGACATCTGGACGCCATCCATAGGCTGTGACACGTACAGCAGTAGTTCGGTCCCACAACCCCTAGCAGAGTCCTTGCGCTCAGCTTCTCCAGCCTCGACAGAAACAAATGCAGGGTAGAAATCAGAAAATGTAAAGCAAAGAACCAGAATGCAACACATCTTCAGTACTAAACGATTCCCACTGGGTCTTCCTTGGCCCCGGGTAAGTGTTTGGCATGTGAACGCATCTAATGAAAAATCATACTGTAATTGATTTTATCAGGGTAAGTGCAAGTGTGTTTTAAAGAGAACCATTCGGTCTCAGAGCCAGAGATTGGGAGATTATCTAATCTATCCATACAGTTTTAGGGGAAATGTAATTGAGATCCTTCGCAAGAAGCGCCCTTTCCCAAGTGACATGCCCTCAGCCCCAGTTCTCCTATTCCCTGACTCTAAACAGTTAGGCCATCAAGCAAGCACTCCAGCAAAGGAGCCAACCTAGCGTCCCTCCTCCACGCTGGGCTTGCATTCTAGGAGAGGCAGATACAGTAAGTACTTGGGCCAGTCGACAGTGAATACACTTTCAAATAGCAGTAAGTGTCACGGAGAAAATAAGACACAGCCATGTATTGAGAGGGTGCTGCTTTATCTAAGGTGACAGCTCTCCAAAGATGTCCTCTAGACAGAGTGGCTGTGGTAGCCGCCCTGAGAATCAGAGCACGACCTGCTCTCTCCCCCGTGCCAGCTCCTGGCGCCCAGCGCTCCTCCCGCAAGTGAAGCTGGTTTCCCCCGCAATTCAGGGGTCTCATGACGCCCACCCAGTTTGCAAAGTAATGAAAGCAGGCGCCTAGCTAGATGACATTACTTTGCAAACTGCGGCCCTGTCTGAAACCACAGGCAAGGAAAGGGAGCAGGCGAGCAGAGACCGCTAGGTGGGGGCGTTGTCCAGGCTGCGGCTGCAGTGTGTGCTGCGGGTGGGGCGCCGCGGCGCAATTTTCCTGCCATCTTAGGAAAGCAGCGAAGGACTGGAGAGGCGTAGGACGGAGAGGAGTGCTATCCGCTGCCAGCGGCCTTTCCTTCTCTTATTTCTGCTCCAGCAGCACCTGCAGGACAAAACCACTTGTTCCCCTAGGGCTTGCGTGCAGGCTGGGCGAACCTGTGGCGCGCTCCCTCCGGGTCCGCTGTTGCGCAGAGCCTGGCCGCTGCGCAGAATCTCCCGCCTCTGGAGGAGTTTCGTTTTTATCCTCTTTGGTTCACAGTTGCGCAAACCGGGCCGCCAAGCTGAGGGGATTTTGGCCGGGGTCGGCAGAAAAACAAATCCCGTTTACATGGCTTCTGCATTGCATTCATACCTTGGAAAGCACACAGAAGGTTAAAGGTTTGCACTTGAGCTCACGTGTGCGAAACAATCAAGAAAACAGACAACGCTGAGTTGCCCATGACCGCGTCCTCCAGCCCCTGCGGAGGGCTTGCCTGCCGCTTTCTGCGCTGGCTTCCTCGAAGTTTTTGGCTAGTTCGGCAGACACAGACTCATTAAAAGAGGCGGGAGGAAAGCAGCCTCTGGCAAAGGGTTGGGATGGGGAACCAGTGCTCAGTCAGAGTTATCTGGGTGGATCAAAACTCCTGTTTGACAACAAAATATGGGCAAGCACTGCTCATTGAAGTGCTTTCTTATCAGTTGCACATCTGTGGACTTCCAGCAGAGGCTGAGTAATCTGAGGATAATTCCGGACCTGCAGTGAAGTCTGTGATCAGACAGGAAGCCAGACATGTACTGAGCTACCTGAGGGCGGGGAAGAGTTGCAAAGGGACAGTGGAGAACAACCCCTCAAGCCCCCCCCCCCCTCAAGGAGACCTCCCCTTTGCCGGAAGCATGCTGTGCCGCTCTGGCAGGAAGAGCCAGATGCAGACTGGAAGGTTTCAAACACTCCTACCCAGACCAGATGCTGTGAAGGGAAGCCCTTGCCCCAGAATTCACCCTCTAGGGACACCCAAAGCACCTGTCTCCACTCTGCCTGGGAAGGAAACTGCAAACCTCTGCCCAAATCCGCTGGAAGCATCTACACACATTCCCTAGCCCAAGATGGGGAGACCTAGACAGCGACTGCTTTCAAATCCTGATTCCTCAGTCTACTGCCTGTGTCTGTATTTCTCACCCTGGAAATGAACCGAAGGAGCCCCACTCAGCCCCCAGCACTACATAGCACCCTCACCTGTGGTGGTGACCCGTTTCCAGGTGCTCTTACACTTACTTCATCCCATATCTGTATTTTCAATCTATTTGTAGCGATGAAAGAACAGAAAGGTCTACACCGTATCTTTGTTCTTCCTTTCCTTGGTGTCTTGCTTAATGAAAGTATGGAAATGTTCAAATAAGTGAACACACACACACACAATGTTTCACAGACAAATTCTAGGGATTTCCCAAATCCTTTTCCATCTTTACTGGCCTCCCCATGAGCTTTTGAGCTGTTGTATCATGATACTTATGCACTATCTGCTTCATTAAGAATTATTAAGCCTTGTGAAATAATAAAAGTAGTGCACTATTCTCTAAACACTAGGCTGGTGTAAATTAATCCCTCAAATTTAGTAACTGTACTATGTGTCTTTATATGGATACAGATATTATATAGGCCATATTTATATTTGGGGATGAATGCAACAAAAATTAAAACAAATATATTTAACTTATTTTCTAATGGCTATCTTTGTAGTAACGGATGCTTTACTACTTTGAACAGGTGCCTGCAATAGGTAGTTTCGGTTGTTTCAAAGTCAGTCAATTCCAAATAGCTAACTCCTAGATAAGGTATAAATCACAGCTGTTCTAGTGGAAAACCTAGTTCTGAGGAGAAATTTCCTGATTTAAAGTTACTATTAAGTAATATAAGTCCAGGTTGCATAGGAAATGATGTGATGAATTATTCTTCTTAGACAAAGAGTGAGACTGAGCAATAATAAAAACTTTTTGGATAGAAAAATAATGCCAATGAATCTACCAAAGTTAAAGGCAACTGGTTAGCTAAATGTAGTGGGCATGCCTGTGACCCCAGCACTCTTGGAGGCTGACTCAGGAGGATTGAAAGCTTAAACCCATCCCAAGTAACTTAGCAACTTAGTGAGCACCTTTCTCAAAATGAAAGACTTGGAATAGAGATCAGTGCAGAGAGCCTGAGTTCAATCTCTAGTAGCACAAAACAAATGAACAAAAACTTGCTGCTTTAAATTGGCAGTGTCAAAAAAAAATAATTGGCAGTGTTATTTCGATGAAGTTGTCCTCCAGCCTAAGGAAAGAGCAGCAGAAACGATGCTTTCTACATTGAAAATAAGAGGTTTGTCCTTATTTTGAAAACAGAAACATTATCCTGCAGGTTAGTTTGTCTTTCAAAGACAGTAAGCCAAGCTGGGTTTTATTGCTTCTATACCTGTAATTCATGAATAATAATCATTATCCATTATTGAGAACTATGAACTAAGCCATATGCTATGCATTCCGCATACATCCCTCATTTAATTCTTGTAACACTAAGAGTTGTCATTATCATCCTCATTTTCTGGATAAGGAAATTGAGAGTTAGAACATTTAAGTAACTTTGCCAATATCAGACAGCTGGTAAGTCAGAGAACCAGTTTCCAAATCCAAGTTTCTCTAATTTCAAGTTCCAACCTTTTGCCAGTATTCTGCACTGAAGCAGTCATGCAGTGCAGCACTGGCAGTCTTTTGAACTTACCTGCCTATGCCTATGATGTCTGCTTGTGAGAGGACATCACTGTTTATTGCTATTTAAATTTCTGAGGTAGCCTTTGAAATGCTCTCAAATTTTTCAAGGGGGAAAGAAGACAGGTCGTGGTGATTATGGTAAAACTGAAGCAGAAACTTGTGCACCGTGATTATGTGCAGCTAGTTAACTATCATATAGAAAGCAGCACTGAGAGGTAAATACTGCATAGCCTGATGTCAGTGGCTCAATGTACACCAGGCTAAGCCCCAGGAACATTTTTGCTTAAGTATCTTCAGGGTGTGCCTTTACTTCTTCTATCTCACCTTCGAGTTGTTTTCCTCCTCTTCCTTCAGCTGTCTCATCTTCTGACACTTCACTCAAACTCTGCCACGAACATAAATTTACATGCTGAAAATATTAATTATTTAAAGAATTTTAAAATTGTAGGATTTTTTAAATACTGTGAAGTGCTCTGTTTTCCACATTTGACAGTGCTAATTAGGGAAATAACCTACAAAAATTAATTTCTTTTCTTTTTTCTACGCTGAACTTAATTGACTCCTTTTTCTCCCTATGGGTCAGCCAACTACCGAAGTAAATAAGTCCTATTCCTGGTGAAAACATTATTCAAATATAGGTATTTTTAAAGCAACTTATCAAACAGAAATTAGCAGTTTAGCCTGTCCACCTACTAAGAATAATATACAAAGCAGTAATGTAGATGAACATAAATCTAGTTGTCAGAAATCGACCAGACTTATGAAAATGAGTCTAGTTGTACTAAAACTTTATGCATGAAAGTCTTTCTTCTAGCTTCATTCTTATTTTTTCTTAGTTTATTAACAATTGTTTTAGCTTGTGTGGCTTCACAAGAGGCATCACATTAGATGTGAATCAGAACTGTGGCATGCAGGTAAGCATACTGAGCATTCAGAGCAAGATGGGCTACAGTCATTGTTATTGTAAAATGGAGAGATGCATGAAATGCAAATGTTAAAGAATAAAAGGCTCAAAGAATGACAACAATAACAACATTACTACTTGTGTTATATTTAATAGTATAACTAAAAATTTCATTACAAGTGATAGAAAACAAATTTAATCATACCTAAAAACAAGAGGAAATCTGCTTCAAGGAGAGTGACTCCCTCAACAATGAAACATGACTTATACTTCCTGGCTTTGCAGCTAGGCCTTAGGAAAAGCCAGCATCCTGAAGCACCGGCAGCACTCTTCGATTCTGAACGCAGGTTTCTTTAATCTTTGTCACTGTAGACAGGCTTTTCCCACATTGCTGAAAACACAGCCATTACCTAACACCTCTAGAGTTTGCATCTTACACTTGGGATCATCTTTCAGAAACAAATCTGGATCATTTCCAAGGTCAGAAACTCTAAGAAATAGATTTTGCTTTGGAGTAAGACTTTGAAAGCCATGAAAGAACAACATTCCCAAAATAATAACTGAAAAAACACATTTTAAAAAATATAAAAAGTCATGGAAACAAGAATGTTTGACAAATTAAAATCCCAGGGAAAGGACAAAAAAAGTTTCCTAGGTGAACTAAAGATTTCTGCCTGTTTTCTTTCCTTTAGAGGCATTTGCTAATTCTGGGCACAGGTGTGAATTAGACATGGACCAGCCAGAGGAATTCTACTGGAGAAAAGGGAAATAAACAGAGCTTGCCATGATGTTGGGGCCAGCGTGACATGTGGATATTTGCTATATTTTGCAACACCACAGAAGACCAGGCAAATTCTACCAGAAGAATTAAGTGTTCCACCGTCTTGGAGTGCTTAGGGGAAAAAAAGTTCCTCTGAAGAAAAGAGCCCTGTATTAAATATATCACTGATCTTACCCTTCAAATGACTGAAGAGATTTTGAAGCTCAGTAGGGCAGCATACAAGAGTAGACCTTTGAAAAGAGAACAGAATCTGTCTGCAGTAGTTCAGAGCTAAAGAGAGAGAGAGATCTAGGCTGCCAACCAAAAGCATGGCCCAAAAAATAGAATGAATGGCAGATGAACTGACTCTAACTACAAATCAGGATTTATTCAGTCAGTTCAAATTGGCTGATGTAGTCATCTCTCCACACGTTCCTACAGAGGAAAAGGTGAACAGTCCTGTACAAAACACCATCTTTTGATATCACTGAAGTCATTTTATCTGTAACACCTGATTACAATAAAAAGTATGATGGATGCATAGTGTCAATAAGAATAACTAAAAATACACACTGTATGCAACAGAAGTAAGTACATTCACAGTGAAGATGTTAGAGTTAGCAGGAAAGGACTTTATTATTGATATAATACTGAGACGAATAAAGGAAGATGGATTAAATGATGGATAGGTGCGTAAATGTAGAGGTAAACATGTGCGTGATTATGCACACATACATTTTTTGGCTCTATCTACTAAGAGGGCCAAAAAGCAGTGACAGCTCAGTAACCATCAACAAGTTTGCACTGAGATTTTAATTTCAAAATGTCATTCTTCAAGAAAAGAATGAAGATTTTTTGAGGACAAATTGATTACAAGGTAGGGATAAGGAAAATAAAATTCAAGATAAAGCTGGAATATCCGTGATGCCAGGAAAGAAAGTGCTGGGGTAGGGGAGATCATGAGAGAGGGGTAGAAGGAGGGGCCAAGAGGAGGAAGAAAGAAAAAAGAAACGAAAGGATGGTATGAGCAAAGATGGAACGAACTAAACAAAATAAATAATGATATTTGTACTATAATGCAAATAAGTCAAACCAGTATAATAAAGATGGATAAATAAACAGGGGAAAGTGACAACTCTTCCCTAGAAAAAACTTGCAATCCACAAAGGTAGAGTAAATAACAGCACTAAATATCACCACTAGGACACCTCAGGAATCAATGGTCCAGATAAGAACCAGTAATGATGGTTAAAATCAAACCACAAAAATTTAATCAGACAGAGGATATTTTCATAGTGGCTAAGTATCTCCCTCAAAGTACTTAAGAATTAGAAAGAGGCAAGTAGGGAATTTACAGTGGAAGAACCAAGGGGAGCAGGCACCACCTGCGTCAAGGGAGTAAGGTTAGCCCCGGTCCTACTGCCCTTAAATTCTCTACCGTCACACCTTCCTGCCTCTATGTAAGCCACAAGAGGGGCATTTCACCACCATACTACTCCCACTTCATAACCTATAACCACTGTCAGAACATGGGAATGCATTACACAAAGCCCTTGATGGATTTCTACAAAGTACCTACTCAGGATTCTTTACTATTAGGCTCGTAAATGATGAGGAGAACCCAAAGAATTGTCATAGAGTATCAAAGACCAAGGAGAGATTTTCCATAAATTCAAAGTGGGATCCCAGGCTGAATTCTGAAACAGGGGAAGGACATTAGGAAAAGTCCAAATTGTACCACTGCTGGTTTCTCAGTTATGGTAAATGTCAGTTATCCTGGAGGTCAGCATGAAGAAAACTTGGGCTGTGGCAGCTGAGTAAGAAACACCCAACTAAACTGAGTCAGCACAGCTCTGAAAGCAGGTGAGGGGGTTTGCCAAGCACAGAAGACCTGCTGGGAGAGATTGGCCCCTGAACCGTCTACAGGGCAGACAGAGAAAGAAGCTGGCTTTTGTTTGTCAGGGAGGCTCAGTCTTCGTCTTCACCTTGGACATCATCACTTGGCTTAGCCTCTTAGGCGCCATTGCAGACCATTCAGCCTCCTGACAAGGACTCACACAAACACTGCACTGAGCTCCAGGCCTTCGACTGCACTGTTCGGATCCCAGTGTGCAGACCCACCCTCTGTACTCTTCCACACCTGACTTTGTGGGTGGCCACTGTAAGCCAATCCTGTAAATTCGTATGCATCTGTATATCGTGCATTAAACCTGGTCATCTATTTTTATTTTTTGGTTTTTTTGGTACCAGGAATCAAACTCAGGACCTTGTGCTTGCCAGGCAAGTGCTTATGCCACTGAGCTATCTCCCCAGCCCAAACCCACACCTCTGGTAAGCACTGACTGATACATGGGTGAAAGTAAACATGAACTGTGTGTACTATTTATGTGGCTCTTTTGTAGAGCTGAAATTATTTTTAAACATTTTTTTTATTATAAAAGGGCTGAAAGAATCAAGATGATGGGTCATAAGTGTGAAGGAGACTTCTTGATAAATATATCTTACGTAACTGTGATTTTTGAAAGCTGTGAAAATATTATTTAGAAACAAATTTAATGTTTAAAAATAAATATTGATAAAATAGGGGTGTTTTAAGGAACTTATTCCTTAGTTACACTCTGAGTTGTAGTCGAAGATTTTTGTAAAGCGTTGTTCATGTGGAATATGATGAAATGATATGTACTCTTAGAATATGTGCTATACTGATACATGCCGTAATAAAATAAAGGTGAAAGGAATAATGTAGAGCTAGTGGCAGGAGGTATTTAAACTAGGAGATCATACACTATGCAATCAAAGTGAAGTTTCCATTGTCATTGTTTGTGAAACACAGAAGTGCATCATCACTAGTTATGCCAGCAATAATTTAGCTACAATAAGGATGCCTGGCTTTAGTTAGATTCCTAATAAACCTTCAGCAAATGAATCGATGTTTCCTTTTTCCACCTCTCCCCTGCAAACCTCAGAGGCCCTGTTCCAATCGAAAGGGAAGAAGATCAAGAAGGGTTTTATGGCAGCCTTCCCCTAGAAAGAAATATACTTCAAGCTGATGAATTCATGAGCTAGATAAATTGGTTGGACGGACATGATGATCATAAAATCTTTTTATTTTTTAAAACTATATTTGCATGTTTGACTGGGAATCAAATTGTAGGTACTATGTTTGTGTCTTTAGATTTGCCGTTTTTCACTGTGTAGAATATTTAAAGAACATTTTCATTTGCATGTGGCATTCCATGTTTATTACATTCTACTGTGTAACCATGTTCTGGTTTTAAAAACTGACTGGATTTTGTAGTGAGGTTTTGCTGTTGACAGTTGTTAAAGTGGTTAATGAGCTTGATGTCTCACCTGTGGTGACAGCTAGTCTTTGGCCTTGCCATCCAGCAGGCAGTGATTTTTTTTCATTATATTTTTGTGCTTAGTGACCATCTTAATTTACATGAATTTAAAAAAAAGTTTGGCTCTTCAGTCCAAAAAATGAACTAGGAAACATTTTCCTATCTTACGCAATTATTCCATGTGCTTAGGGAAAGCACACTATTTGTCAAGATTAGGTTACATTTTCTTTAATGCCAGGAAACTTCCTAGCCATTAAGTATAATGATGTGCTCCATGGATTTGCCAATGGAAAACCTAACCCTACATTGCAGGTTCTACTACAAAGTTGGGTTCTACTAGCTTTTTAAAAACTTCCACCTTCATCTTATGGATTCTGTGAAGTCTGATTGCTAACACAAGGACTATGGAAACATCAAAATACTTCTTCTTAATCAACATTTCTTACACATTAAAGATAATTTGGGTGGATTATTCCCTCTGATATATTTTTTTTCTATCATGAGTGAAACGTTCTGAACTAGAGCGATGAATCTTTTTCTTGGGCAATTTCACTTTCCCGTCCAATTGGTGTTCTGTAGTCTGTTTCCTCCTTTGTATTAGAATACATTTTCATGTCTTGGACTCTACTGTAATTTGGATCTTTGCTGTCCCCCAGTTCCTCATAATTAGAGGCTTGATACCCTGGGCAGTGCTTTGGGCCATGGTAGAAACTTTGGGCATGGAGTCTTGGAGATCTTCAGATCACCGGAGGCTTCAATTCAAAAGTAGTTGTGGGACCTTGGTTTCTTCTTTTTCTCCTTTTTGCTTTCAGGCCATTAGTTGAACAGTTTGCTGTGCAACATGCTTCCTATTGTTGCTACCTGGCACCAAAGCAATGGGTCTACTCAGTCTTGGATTAGAATCTCTAAACCCCTGAGACAAATAACTCTTTTCTTTATAATCATCTCAGCTGTCAACAGAAAGCTGTGGGCACTGGCATGATGTCCTGAAGGATAGCTTCCTCTTTCCTAATGTATTTGCATGGCATTTTTGTTACTGGTGTCCTTGCACTTGTATGTGATTATGTGTTAAAATTCTTTATTTTGCTGAATAAGAACTTGAAGATTAAGAACTCCTGCATGCTTTGACTCATATGCAAACTTGGTCATCTTTTTGAAATGATGTGTTACTAAGCTTTACAAAGATCAAGCTTTAATGCTGGATTTCCAACAGAATATCTAATAATGTACTTTCCTTTTCCTTTAAATAGTTGGGGTAGAACAATGTCCTACTATTGTTTTAAATCTAGAATTCAATGCTTAGCGAGGTCCTGAAGCTCTAGTTCTGTAGAGCAAGCTGAGAGTCCAAGGATCACTGTTCCGTGGCAGACTCCTCCTCTATACAGCTGTAACGTTTACATGGCACATTTTTGGGGGAGCTCTATCTGGCATTCATACCTGGTAGTCAATCTTCTAATACTTATGGATTTTCTAACACTCATATCCATGTTTTCTGTAAAAAATGTCAGATTTGTTGCACTTGAAAAAGATCTCTGTGAACAGACAATCCTATTAGAGCAGGGTTTGGGGATCCACTGCTATACCATGATGAGATCCCAGGAAGGGTCTCTGGGGCTGTGATAGGAAAGAGGACTCCACAGAGCAGGTGTAGATAAGAACTGCCGCCTAATAGGGGAGCCTGCAGTATTTCATCTATTTTGAGAAGCCACCAGTGGTAAAATGAACCTTTATGTACCACTGAAAAACACCAATTAAATTGCCAAAATCTTCTCTCATCATTTAGAATTTTATGTTATTACATTAAAAGAACTTTTTTTTACTTTGTGAAATCAATTATTTATGTATTAGTTTTCTTTCTATATACACAAAATTGGGGCCAGGAATATAGCTCAGTGGCATAAGCACCTGCCTGGCAAGTGCAAGGCTTTGAGTTCAAGTTCCGGTACCAAAAAACAAAAAATTCCTTTAAATAAAATCAATTCATTAAAGAATATTCCCCAAATTTCTTCACATTAAGATCTCAAACTTCTAAATCATTTGACATAATCTTTCTGCACTTTCTCACACATCTGTGCCATCAGGAACACTTTTTTACAACAGTGCTCCACTGTTATTGCTGTTATGTTTTCCAAAGGCAATATTCTGACATCACTTTCTCCAGATACACCAAAACACTGCAACAAGTGACAGCTACTCAAAACTTCCTTCTGTAATTATAGAATATAGTCCTATTTCAGGGATGTGCAAATGTAAAAAATAAGTTCATCTTAGATTTGACATAATACATTCATTTATCTTAAAGTTCATGTGAAATTTTGCTGATTATCTGTTTTGCCTGAATATTCATATTTTACATCATCCATTTGTATGAAAGTATATGAATATTTAAAATATACATAGTGTACATTCTATAGGTAAATATTTAAGACCTATAACATCTTATATTCATCTCAGAAATCTGACAAAAATTAAAATTTCATTGTTTGCCAAGAGCCAGATACATATCTAAAGAAGTTAGGTTTAATTTTTTTAAAATCTGGAAGACTTAGGGCTGGGGATTTAGCTCAGTGGCAAAGCACCTGCCTGGCAAGCGCAAGGTCATGAGTTCAGTTCCCAGTACTGGAGAAAAACCAATAAAAATAAAAACAAAAAAATAAATAAAATTTGGAAGACTTATTTTGGTAATCTGACTGGATATGAGTAAGCTGGAAAGAAATTCAAACTGAAACCAACTAATAAAATGTAACACGAGGAAAATATAATGTTATAAAATTAATGCTATAATACAGAATAAGTGTTTTTCATTAAAATGTGAGAAGTGCAAAGTACATTCAAAAGGATGCGTAAGGTCATAAACCTAAGAAATCAATGTAAGGAATTATGTAGTACAGGTAATAGTTCTAAAGAAAGTTTTGAGTATGAAAAAAATTCACCAAGGCTTTAAACTATCAATATGCAAGTCAATTGTAGAATTAAGAAAAAAACAGCACTGGCTCAGAATTGTGAATAAGTGATAGAAAGTACAGTATTAAAAACATCATGGGATGCGGAGAAAGAAAAGCAAGAGGTAAAGAGAAAGACATAATGATGGCAGAGCTCTGTGGAGATTTCCATGGTGAAAAAAATCAGAAGACATACAATATTGATATCAATGAAAAAAAATTGTAATGGAAAAAATACAAGTGCTTACAAATTTCAGGTCAATTAATAAGAAAAGTTTTACATAGAAAACAGCCTGTGTTGTTTGTTCATTTTTGGATAATTTCTTGAAGACCTTATAACAACTCATACAGAAAAAAAGACATTATCTTCAACATGGGGAACAAACAGCTGAATGTTTCTTTATCAGTACTTGAACATCAGAAGATAATGGAGAAGTGATTACCAGTTGAAGAGAATAAGTTACTAAACCACATTTCCATACTGCAACAATTCGGGTTAATGTGTGAGGGAACAGGAAGACAGTCAGGGATGCAAGAAGCTGTGCATTAAAAATAAATAATGGCATCTATATTCAGCTGGAAGATTTAGAAGGGAATGTGTCAGCTTGTTAACCACTGATATTGTTTGGGTGAAAGGACTATAAATGATTGTCACTTCATTCTTTTATGAATTGTTTTTGTTTGAAATTAAGTATGAATTGTTTTTTTCAAATTTTAGAATATTTTTATTAAGCACTTCATTCCAATGGAGAAAACACACATTTAGGGGCTGGGGATTTAGCTCAGCGGCAAAGCGCCTGCCTGGCAAGCGCAAGGTCGTGAGTTCGGTTCCCGGTACCGGAGAAAAAAACCAAAAAAAC